>NW_026542599.1:9952555-10561245 GCF_028750875.1 Macrosteles quadrilineatus | reverse complement strand
GCAACTTTTTATATATTTTTACGCCATGCTTCAACCATTAACATTGCAATTATGAGCAGAAAATCTAAGATGGCCGGCGGTCCTGCCGACTCCTAATTTTTAGTATTAATTTATCCTTAGTGTTTTAAAATTAAATGATGGTATGATACTCCCATGATAAACTCTAAAGAACCAAAGCAAAAAAAAAACTAGGTTCGTTTCATTGTATGTCGATCAGGATAGGACAATAACGTAAAATAAGTGTTTAAGTTGAAATAACATTGTATTAGCAAGCTTAAGTTTTCATAACTTTGCAGTAATATTTTCATCGCTTTGGTTATATAAGTCTGTTGTAAATAAAACGTTTTATATGAAAAAAATAAAAATTTACAAGTATGTTTATACTTTATAAACTTTCCTGGAGTAAGGAACAAAAAATCTTGTAAACAGTAAGAATTATATATTTACATTTACATGGTAACAGTCATTATAAAATATCTACTGTTCTCCTGATTTCTTCTCTGCTCGATATTTATTGAAAGCATAATCAATATGTGCTTCCGGATATTTCTCTCCGAGAAAACTGCGGACCTTTCCGTAGTCAGCAATCATCTGTAGTTTTGACTGTAACACAAAAACACCTTTCATAAAATGGTCTACACTAAATTGTATTCTGAATGTTTTGTAAGCCACAGTAAGTTTTACGGGCTGGCATTAAGAAACAGCTGGTTTCAGTAAAAGATAAGGCTACTCGCCTATTTTATTAAAATGAATATGTGGAGTAAACAACTTATTCAAATTTTTTTGATGTAAACCACTAAGTCGGTAATGGTTTTTGGCTGAGAATTTGTAGTTCAAAGAGCAAAATCCATACTTTCCTTTGCTCAGTTATGCTAAAAATAAATGTTTTCACCTTTTGTTTACTGCATCCATGACTAGATTTGCTATTTCACAAAGACTACATATAATTATTTTAAAATTTGTTTATGGATGCTCAGGTTTGATTGATCCTAATGTATATTGCCTACAAGATCTAAAAATATTTCAATCTAACCTTTTCGTGAGTTCTTCTCTTTTCTGCTTGCCAAAGGTGTTTCTTGTATCCAAAAGTGTCCGCATAGAAAGGAGGAAACTTCTTCCTCTGCAGTGCAACTCGGTTGTTCATTATGTACTACAAACATCAACTCAACATTAGTATACTAAAGTGCAAGAGTCGTAATACCAGAGTACACATGTAATACTTGAGACTCATAAAACTTTCTTGGAACTAGATGTACTTGTTAAAGTTGGATACAGTAGGCCTAACTGAATTTTTATAGGTCCTAATATCAAAATAGGGAATTACTTTTTCAATTGTCTATTGAAGGTTGACTTCTTATGAATGTTGATAACTTATTTTGCATTGAAAAAATGGAGGAAAGTTTTATCAGGTGACACCTACGCAGATTTTAGGTTTATTTTACCTCAGCTTCAGTCAAAAGATTTAGTTGTGTTGAATACAGCTGTTTTGTACACAAGAGGCACATCGTCAGGTCTATAAACAAAGTTGAAGTCGTCATAAGGAGGTACAGGATACAGCATGACATTTTGCACCTGAGTTCTCATAATGAAAAAGCTGTAGTCACTTCAGCTAGACAAGATCATTTACTGGACCACTATCTTAATAGCAATTTCATTCTAGATTTTTTCATTTTGGTTTGTTAACTTTAAGATTCAGTCACCAAAAATTTACGCTGAAGGTTAACTCAACTTTTACCTGGTCAAAATCCGGAGGATCTGTACTATCTTGCTTGGGCTCTTGAGGCGAGGCTAAGACAATGGGTAGTTCTCCGTTCTCCTCACGGAACTCTACCAGGTGATAACCCGTCTCCTCGGCCAGCTGTTCATGGGTTTTCTGCTGAAGTAGACCCAAGAAGAAAGCTTTGGTGATATTCTGAATGTTGATGGCACCCTCTACCTTAGCGTGAATATCTTTGATGCCGATCACCTGACACATGCTTTTTATAGCTCGATGGCATTTGAGACCATACCCTTCTGGCACCTTCTTGACAAAGATTTTGGTGCTGCCGAACTGTGCGAAGAAGTCGTGCATAACTGAAACATTTATAATTTGTTAGGGTTTATAACTATTAAGATAGATAAATTTGTAAATTAGATTATCGTTATCAAATCTTTTCCAATAAAGGCATGCATACCAGGTTTTTCATAACTTGTTGAATTTATAAAGTGCTCAAAACCACAAAGTGCATTAAGTGGTCAGATACATATAGATATCATGCCAGAGATTGCTTTAAGCTGTTTTTGTTCAGTTCATTAAACTCGAATAGTTGTAAGTGGAAGTTTTGTTATGTTAGCCTTTCACTCGATATTGGATGTTGGAGCTTTAAAGGGTTGTGTATACAAAAAAAAACCCATTGAATCGTTGAACAACTGAAAAGGTGAACATCTCTACAGTAAACTCCCAATTATCCGAGACCTCTTGTTATCTGAGGTCGTTTTTGGCCTAAATATTTATTTTGATTTTTAGTAGGAATTTTGTGGGAGAAACCATAGACATAGGCCTTAGACACTAACAAGACTACAAGATCGCGCCACTCATCCTACATTCATCCTTCGCTCATATTTGGGTTAAAATGCGCACATAGTGGCGTTCCTATCTTAAATAATTGATAATTAATTTGATCGCTGAAATAATAACAATTCTGTAAGACAGAACTTGTCAAATATTTCCATATTTCTCATTCACTCACGTACAAACTATGAGCCAGATGGTGGACCTTTTCAGCAAGTTCAATGACGAATTACACACAAACAGAAGTCTGTTGAAGACTTTATCTGTCAGCAATGATTACTGTCCTTAACTTTACTCATGCGACACCTAAGGTTCTACATCCACTAGTAATGTGGATTGAAGTAAGTTCTATCAGTGGTCTTAATAGAACAAGTACACATAAAGCATCAGACTAAGTAACGAGAGATTTACCAGTGTGGTCGTTGTAGCGCTCTATGTACATGAGTTTCTGCCCAGCTCTGTTCTTGGCCGTGACAAGAGCTACTCTCCCCTCCACTGCCTTGCCTCGGGCGAACCCTGCCAGTCCCTCGCCGTTGCCCGTCACCACAAACGCACTCACTTGCCTCTTGCGGCCCAGGTTACCGGTCATGTGGAATACTTGTTTGTACTGTGGAAACATTGTATTCATGAATATAACATTATATTTGTTCAACAATACAGTAGACTCCCTCTTATCCGGACCTTTTGACCGGACATCGGTTTAACCTGACTACACCCGGCGGAAATGACATCTCTTTAACCGGACAATTTTTATCAGAACATTGGTTTAACCGGACTTGATCGGCAGGAAGTGGGCGGTACTGAAACGACTGTTCTCGAAGGAAAGATTTGAGACCAGTGGCCACGTACAATGCTCTTCTAAATTTAAGCATTTTAACGTTTTAATGAGTTTTTGGGGACGTCGGTTTAACCGGAAAACCCGTTATCCGGACTGGCCTCTGGAGTCTGGATGAGAGGGAGTCTACTGTAGCAGGACGAGCTACGAATCCAAGATAGCAATGTCGTCGGTTTGTGCCAAGGTATCAACAATAATTCAAAGCGTTCACTCTTGTACTGAATCGGCTCACTCCTTGCTTCGGTCAGGGTGTCTACCAGATTTCTCAATTTAAATTCCCGACTTTTCATTAGCCATAAAAAAACCCCAACCAAAAACTCGGTCTATTCTCCATGTAACTACACCTTTTTCTGTCTCGCAGTCACAGCACCAACGTCAAAATGTCCACGGTCACGACACTATCGTAACATGTCCCACAGTCACAACACCATCGTCAACATGTCCCACGGTCACGGCACCATCTTTAACATGTTTTGCGTTCGCGACACCATCTTCGACCATCTTCGACTTGTGTCGTGGTCACGGTGCAAGCTTGTAGATCTCCACGATCCCGGAGATATCATCATTGTCTCCAGGGTTCGCGAAATCATTGTGAAAATCTTTCTCGACCGTCGAGACATCATAATCGTCAGCCGCAATTCGCGATCGCGGAAACGTCATCACTGTCACTCCCGACACAGCAAAATCTTCAACGATCAGAACGAATCACGTGCCGAGGAAATCCTGTATTAAATGTAATCCATTTCCCAATGATCGGGAACACACAAACTCTGAAAATTTTTGGTACCTATTCATACCTAATTTTGAAGGGTCAGATTATTCCCGACCTTTAAAAATCCCTGACTTTTTCCTGACTTTCCCAGAAATCCTGACTGGTAGACATCCTGTTCACTGGATTCGTTCCAGGCAAAGGCTAGAGGCTTAATTAAAAGAGGCAGTATATTAAAAAAAATTAATAAATAATACATTCGGACCAGATGTAGCCAATTTTGGGTTAAAAAAGAATGTTTTTTAATGAGCTACACACCGAGTACGCTTCAGAATAAAATACTCTTTCTCCCATAGCTCTTGGTACTATGGGCGATGGTTGATGTGATATAAAGATGCGTACTTAAACTGCAATATCAAAACATTCAAAACCTTTCATATTTTAAGTTAAGGCACTGAATTTAAGAACTATTTAAACACTTACCTCAACAACCACTGAATTGAATCCTTCAAACTTATCTGTAAAATAGAAAAATAAAAAATTAATCAGTATAAAACCCCTCAAACAAAACCGTTATATAATACAAAATGCAAACCAGTTGGAAACATTTTAATAAGCTAACTCAAGACAGAGATACAGTAGGCTAAAAATGTTTGCTCTTACAAAACTTAGAATAGCCTAAGGAATATAATAGCTTAGAAATATACTTGGCGGAATTTTGTCCCTATTCTGTTAAGGATTTCATCAAGAATGACAGATCTCTAAAAAAATTGTTAATACTGTAGTAGTTTCCCCCCATGTTTTTCCATTAGGAAATGTAAATTTAATTAAAGTCAAGATATTGAAATTTCATACATTGACATGTTATCATGGGCGGATCAACGGAGGGATATGGTGGGGGTGGGGGGGCTATAGATTCCCCCCTTTGGGGTGATATGTGAAAAAATTTAAACAATGTGAAGTATGATTAGGCATGACCAGGCTCGAATTGTGTTTTACGTTATGCCTTCAGGTTTCCTAAATGCATGTTTACAGTTAGGAAGGTTAACATTTTCCCAAGAGAGGATGACACCCCTATTCAACTGACTGGATTCAACTATGTGTCTTATTTGTTAACCAATATGATAAGCTCAATTTTGTTATATTAGGCCCTATGCCACGACTAAATCATTTGTTTTGGACTTTGTACAATGTTACACAACTTAACTTACCTTCCCCAATCGGGTCTGGAGGGCCGAGCATACGTCCGCCCAACTTGGCTCCGGTCCATCCTCGCTCGATGGGGCTGAGCTTGAGGGGTCGGAATCCCACCATCTCGCTCCGGATCTTAATCAGCTTCGCCTCTCGTTCGGGATCTTCAGGCAGCTTCTGCTGCTTGACAACCTCCTTGCCTCGAATCACGGGACTGTTGAGACCCGGCCAAATAATGTTGGCCTTTCCTGCAATTCCAAACAAAAATTTGAAAACATGTTATCTAACAGAATACTGTGGACATTATTATCACAATTAGTAGAACTAGTTCAAAGAATGGGTAATTATCTTATTGGGAGAAAAAATTAGTAATCCAAAGCAGTACAACTTAAATCTTTATGATACAGTCAAAACATTGCCTAGAGAGAAACTCCCAAGCATCGCCATTTAGAGACTATCTAATGACATGTGATGTGAAAACTTCTTTTTGCTTAAGGTGATGAATAATGTTCAAAACATTAACAAACACCTAAATATACTTTAAACAGAAACTGTTATGTCCTTGCCCCTTGTGTTTTCAAGAAATGGCTGTGACTAAAAAAACAGCTGATTTTAGCCAGTAATTCTGACAGAGATCAGCTGAATGTGAATTGTTGTCATTTAATTCTTTCATTATTCATATTTCATCCATCGTCACCATGAAATATGCACACTGGTATTTTGTTCATTTTGTAGAAAACTAATCTAATCTAGAAACATAATTTGTCCGACAATACTAACCAACACCGATCACTTGTCCTTTATTAAGGTTTTTCGCGTGTTTCTTCCTGCCACCTGACGCTCGACCACGTTTGCGTCCTGCATTACTGACACTTGTCACTCCCTTCCACAAATTTTCTGCAGGTACTGAAACAAACAGCTAAGTTAGGTAAAATTAGGTAGCTTACTGTACTCAATGACTTAAGCAACGACTTAAGCTATTTTTTCTATAAAAAGATAAAATAAAAAATTATCAAAACAGTAACACTCCCGATTATCTGACCCCCAGTTATCTGAGCCCTCGGGTTATCCAAGGTAGTTTTTGGCCTAAATATATATATATTAGTTTTCAGTAGGAAAACAATAATTACTTTATTATAGTATGTTTCTATTCAAAGAAGCGTAAAAATAGCAATTAATTTGCGATTTATTGAAACGAATACAGTACTTGGAATAACCATTAAGTACCTTAAAAATTAAAATCACACATAGCTACTAGGTTGGCCGGCAGCGAATAGCAAACTGGACAAGATGAGCCATCTGCAGAACCTAAACAATAGCAGTGACCCGTCTTCTTCATTAAGATTTGTTGATGTCAACATCACTGTGTTAAGTTATCATGTCAAACTTTAAAAAAATGTAATTTTATGCTTTTTAAACTAGAAAGATCCTCCGTAGTTTTAAGTTTTAAATAATGTAGTGTATTGGTTTATCATAGTTATAATAAGTTAATATTGTGTTTAACGTTTTTCAAGACAATTGAAGAAGTGTTGAACATGTTGGTTTGTTATTTTTTTCTTTAAAAATATTCTCTACAATATAAAAAAAAAGAGTTGCATCAAAATTAGATATAGCCTATTATCATTTTTCATTCCCTGTGATGTATGAAGTATTTAACTTTATAATAAGGTACCGTAACTAACCTCAAAATCTATGTGATCTCAGTGTCATCCGACCGAAGTAGTCACGGTCCCAACAACCTCTGTTAATCGGGAGTGTACTGTAAGTAAACTTATTATAGGGTTTTTTTTCAGAATTTAATATCTATATACTAGATGGGAAGAATCAAAGTTCAACAGATGATGTTTGAATGTTTGAATGATCAAGGTTACCTATATCATATCTGTGAAACATTTAAGAGGTAAAATAACATAAGTGGTATAGTGCTGTAAAGCCTACTGGGGGGTAGTTAAAAAAATGGTACTTTCTTATTATACGTAGGCCAACCTTGTACAGCGAGCTGTGACGGTTAGGTTCAGTTGGGTTATTATAATTTTTTTATGACTCATCTGGTATCGTTTTATTCATAACGAAACAAGGAAAGTTCTACAAACATATTTATGATAACCCAACCTAACCTAACCGCCGCAGCGCGCTGTAAAATAAGTGGCCTCCGTATAATATGAAAGTTCCAAAAAATTATTTAAGTTATTAGGATTTTAGTTTATTGCGGTTTGATTTATCAAGGCTCTATTGTATGTTGAAATTGCAATGTAACTTATGGCCAAAATCCTTATCATTGGGGCCTATCAATATTAGGTTATTGTTTAAGTTACGGCAAGTCATTTAAGCCTAACGTAAGTCGCTATTTAGTCATAGTTAAATTAACTTAAATCACTATTTAACCATGATTTAAGTTTAAAACTTAACCAAGTAAATAGCTTTAACTTACATTTGTTGAAGAAACTTGTAGTTGATGTTCTGATAACTATTTGTACATGACTTGCTGGGACAGCTTGTCTCACAGTCATAGCAGAAAACAGAGTAGACAAAGCTTGTACTTTATTTCCTGAAATAAATAAATTGCAATAATTACAAATAAGGCCTACTCTTAGTCTATACATTTTAACCTATTCAGATTTTTTGCCCATAAACTCTTTAAGTTAGGCTATACAAATACCATCTTCTTGGCCGTTGATCCATCGTATGATGGGAATAGGCTGTGTCAACGTAAAACAACTTATTTAATTTCCCGCACATGTGTATAAAACTCACAAGGACTCACAAATTTTAAAATATGTGAAGAAAAAACATACTTTTAGGTGCTCATGGCGGTCGCTATGCTACTAATTTAGCTCATCCAAACTACCTTCCAGGAATTCCTTTGTTGAGTAGTAAGGGTTTTTACGGAAGAAATTTCCTGTGGTGGTTTTAAACTTTCTACTGGCAAGGGTCTTTGTGGCCTAGCTGGGAGTTTGTTGAAGAAACGGATGGCGCTTCCAGGGTATGAGTCTTGATTTCTACTGAGACGTGTGCGAGGTACATCGAGTTGATTTCGGCCACTTGTATTGTAGTTGTGTATGTCACCCCTGGCCACCAGGCCCTATTCATTGTTCTTGATTTCCTGCATGCATGCCCATATGTAGTGGGTCAAGATGCCCAGGTTTTCGAAGATGGGTTTGCTATGCTCATGGCGATTGGCTGCTTGTTATGCTACGGACAGCTTTCTTCTGGAGCTTCAAAACTATGGCTGCTCCAGCAACGTGTCTCCAGAGATGTATGCCATAAGAGATACGACAATGAAACATAGAATGGTACACCAGAACAAGGTAGGAACCTGTACCGGTAACACACTTCTTCAATCTCCTCAGTAGAAATATGACACGAGCCAGCCTAGCACAGACATGTTTGACATGATCCCTCCAGTCCAGTGTTGGGTCAAGGTAGAAACCCAATAGTCTAACACTCCAACCGATGTTGTTTGAGGTGCGTGACAGAGTGCAAGTCATCCAGTTTGTCTTGGCCTCATTGTCTTGGCAGTTTGTTTGCCCGGAACCACAGCTCCACATCTTTCAGATTATGTTTCGCTTGCTCCGCTGCACGGATCGGTGTTTTCCCTCTGGTATACAAGGTAGTATTGTCAGCAAAGAGCACAAGATTTCCATACCACCCCAGGTCGTTAATGGCAATCAGGAAGAGAAGTGGCCCAAGAACTGAGCCCTGAGGGACTCTGTGTAGAACCTCCCTTTCTGTGGATTTTCCACTCTTAAAGTCAACCACTTGTCTTCTGTCACTTAAGTAGCTACTAAGCATGGAGAGAGAGCTTTACCTCTGACACCAAAAGCGAAAAACTTATTTACAAGGGAGGAACACAGTCGAACGCTCGACTCAGATCACACAGTGTAAGAGATATTGAGTCGCTGTCTTCAAAAGCGTTTGCTATTTTATCAGCAATGACTGAAACTGCTCCAGTAGTGGACCTACCCCGACAAAACCCGTGCTGCGAGTTACTAAAAAGGTTGTTTGACTCAAAGTAATTGCAGGTTTGTTCCTTTATTACTATCACGAGAACCTTGCCCGAAGACAGGTACCAAAGAGATAGGCCTATAGCTAGCCAGAACGTTGGGGTCCCCCTTTTTGTATATTGGCACTGTCCGTGCGATCTTCATGAGTGCGGGGAAAAACCCTGCTGCAGGCTATCAATCGAAAGCCTGCAGCAGGGTTTTTCCCCTAGGGTGAGGGGTGCAATGATGACATTCGCTACTTCCTTAAGGAGCTTGGTAGACCATCCATAGTAGTCTTTCACGGCTCACTTTTCTCTTAAGCCCACTTATAATTTTCTGGACCTTTTCTTCATTTACTTTACTCCATGCAGTCTTACTAAGGTCGGGCCGGAACTCTGGCATCCGATCTTTCAAAATGTCCAAAGGGTCCGAGAGAGCATCAGGGATACTGGTAGCCTAACTATGTCTGAGACTGATGAATAAAGAAGTTGTTAAATTCATCGGGACTTGCAGCGCAGCGCATTCCTGGTGTGGGTGGCCTGACTGACCTTATGACGTCCCAGCAGCTTTACATTGATTTTTGAATTTTCAATGAATTTGACATTACAGCACCTGCTCTTTTCGCCTCCTCAACTTTTGTTATGCAGCTTCTTAGCTATCAGATACCTAGCCTTGTCTCCCCTGGCACACAACATCAGCATGAACTCCTTGAGTCTACCAATCTGAATGAAGAGTTGGAGTGTACCAATCTGATATGCGAGGTTTTCTTTGGTTTAGGCCTACCCGCCTTACTCAAGGTTGCTGCCCGCTTCTCCTTTACTGAGAACACAGTATCCAGGGTTTCCTGAAGGTGGCTAAAAAAATAATCGAAAAAACTCTCACCCTGTGGTCTACTAGCAATTATGTCATCCCAGGCAATTTTTTTTAGAGCAGTCTTAAAGCGAAGAATCCGTAAGGGATCATTCAAGGTACTATAAGCTAGGCCTAATTATAATTTTAAAAATTATGTGTAGACCTAGGCTCTAAACATAATTTTTGTTTAGACATCCTAGGTGGTTTGAAAACGACCACAAAATAGCCTTATGTTCAAGTCTATTGGTGTATGGGCTTAGCCTAATTCTATTAATTTATTTCTGAATGTAGTTATTCTTACCATATCTAATGCTGTTTCCTAAAATACTAGGAATCATTGTAGCTCAGTTAGTTACTTTCAATATCAAATAGAGTAGAGGCTAGCCTACAAACGTTCAGAAAGAAGGGTTTTTTTCAAAATATGACAATTTAGAGCGGTCTATTGTCTCTTCCTATTAGACTCTTTCATTATTTATTTTAAATTAAACTTAATTTATTCTATGAAAAAAACTCTAATTTTAACCTCAATAACTACACTATGAAAATATTATTTCCCCGCCCCACCACAACTAACACGAACAGACGACCATGGACATGACATGGACTATGGATGGACATGGAATGGAACTGGGAAGGGGAAGCGTGAACGTCATGAAATCATGATGTCGAGCCTACGTCACGGAGCGTCCCGTGAGCCTTGTGGGAACTCGACCCCTACCGAGTGGGCTAGTGCTGAGATCAAGAAGACAAGAAGAAAGCATTATTTATTCCTTTTACTCTCTGGTCCGATGAATCTCAAATTTTACTGAGTCAGGCATGCTGAGGTTATGTTTATTGTTCTATAATAATTAATTCTAAGTTTTCTCAATCTATTGACTCGTGATTAGTTTGTGTTTGTGTTAAACATTTTTTACTGGAGTCTAAAATTATGGCGAGTTCTAGTAAAACTTTGGAAGATAAATTTATGTGGGAGGATGGAGAGGTAATTATTTGTAACTAGGCCTTAGGCCTATCAATGGGTACAGTTTCTTAACTGAGCTACTCTAATATTGATTGAAACTATCGAATTGAAAATATTGATTAATAATAAATATTTTAAAATATATCTATTATAAAATTAAACTGTCATAACCTAACCTAACCAACCAAACTTGCTGATGGTGAAAAAATCGCACGAAGGCTTACTAATTGAATCGATAGTTTCAATCAATATTAGCGTAGCCCAGTTAAGAAACTGTACCCCTATCGATAGTAAGTTGTGTGAAATAGAAATTGGCTAACTCTTAAGCCTAAGTAGCCTATTTGAAGAAATATACACTGACATTGATATAGGCCTATACTAATTAGGCTCTGTGCATTAAGCTATTACATATACATATAAAATGTTGTTTTTCAGGAATCACTTGGAGAAGAAGTGTTGCGTATGTCAACAGATGATATTGTAGGCAGAACCCGTCTCTTGGACAATGAAATTAAAATTATGAAGAGCGATGTCATGCGAATTTCTCATGAACTTCAGGCGCAAAACGAGAAAATTAAAGAGAACACTGAAAAAATTAAAGTTAATAAAACACTTCCTTACTTGGTTTCCAATGTCATTGAGGTGAGTTAAGATCTCATATATTAACTGTAAGCATAGTAGCTCTAGGTAAGGTACCGTAGTCTAAATTGTGTAGCTTAACTTTTTTTTTACATTTGAATGTTTTCTCAGTGGTGTTCTAAATCTGTGAATAACAAAAGTATAGCTTTTAAAGGCCTGTAAGTGACATATACAAGGTAGGCTACAGGTGGTGCAAAAAGGATGGTCGGATATGAAACTGCATAGTAGGCTACTAGCAGTGGGGAGAGGGGCGGGTGCACTGCCGGCCGTCTGCAAGTCGACCATAGTACCGATCCAGTTTGCTGCTAGATGGCGCAGTGGACAGTGGATCTCCGTGTTTTTGCTGTTGATAAGTTTTCAGGAACAGTGAATCTTTAATTACCTGTGCAATGGGCTGTTTTGATCATTAATACATATGGTGACTGCATTTCAGACAACAGGTTCCGTTATGAGAGGTAAATCTGATGGACGTTCACGAACGGCAATTACTCCACAAAACATTATGACGGTAATAGCATCAGTGCTTCAAAGTCCGCTACATTCTACTAGGCGATGTGCTCAGACTTTGCACCTCAGCCATTGCTCTTTACAGCGTATTTTACGCCGCAAGAAGTTTCACCCATACAAAATAATGATCACGCAATGGCTCTATGATTTTGAGCACCGCAGCCGCTTTTGTGAAAAAATTCTACACATTTTGTGTGTTCAAAGATGATGTGCTCATGATGTCTAATGGGGCTCACATATTCTAACAGATATATGAATAAACTAAACACGACTACACCAGAAGCCTCTGTTCTGTGCTAAAGTGAGAGTTTGGTGAGGGATTTCCAAAATAGTGATTGTTGGGCCTTAATTTTTTGAAGAGATTAAGTTAGCGCTACAGTCCTGCTCAACTCATAACGTTATGATAACATGCTCTGTAACTATTTGATAAAGAAACTGTGGCAGTTACGAGTGAACATTAAAGGTATTTGGTTCCAACAAGATGGCGCTTCAGCCCAAACGGCCAATGACTCATTGAGGGCTTTGAAACAGATGTTCCCCCACCACGTCATCTTGGGTTTTGGTGTTATCCACTGGCTCGCTAGATCACCTAATTAGATTTCTCAGCTTGTGATTTTTTTCTTTAGGGATATTTAAAATCTAAAGTCTATGTTCACAAGTCCCGAGACTTACACGATCTAAAACAGGCAATCCGTGTGGAAATAAAGGCCATTGGTGAAGAAACAGTAGGTAGCAAAAGAGTTGGAGAATTTTGAGGAAAGACTTTACGAGTGTATCCTTCAGGAAGGGCACCATTATTTCCCCCAAGTTATTTTCCGTACATGAATTTTATGGTTTGATTGACATTTATATAATAGCTTACTGGCAACTTTGTAACTTTCAAGGTTTTTAGCGAATTTCCCATATAGGGAATAAGCTATTACCGTAGTACTCATGGTAAGACCTGGACGCGGGACCGATTTTTTTTTTTCATTTTGAGGTCCCTAGAGGCCAAAAACACCATCCGTTCAAATTCATATATATATATATTTATATATATATATATATATGTGTCCGTTAGCACGATAACTCGAGCAAAAATGATCCGATTTTGATGAAATTTGGTACAAACGTGTAAACCTACGTTTATTGGAACGAGTTCGCGATCCAGCATGATCGGACCATGGGAACGGGGGTTTACGGGGGGTTTTATGGGGTAAAAATAGGTTTTCCCATTTTTGACCCAAAAAACATAAAATTTAGCAATTTCTTTCTAAACCATTTTGTAGAGCTTAAAAAAACAAATAATTTAGTATATTGAAGCGTTATTATGCGCCTAATGGTTACGGAGAAAATTCAAAAAAAATTGTAAATTTAAAATTCCCATGTTATTCTTATGGAGAATAAGTAAATTGTTGTAGTTTGCTTGTTTATGAACATATTTTGATCAAATTTGGAAAATGTTTTTATTTCTTACTAACTATTAACGTTTTACAAAAAAAAAAAAAAACAGTTTTACCCTCCCTGATGCAGCAAACCTAAGTACTAGTTAAACTAATTCTATTTAAATAGAGAATAAATGTTATATTTTTAAGTAGACATTTCAGTGTAAATCCAATCAGTCAAATGGAAATTCGCTTAGTCTGCAGGTTTGCTGCGGCGGGGGTATTTTTGTAATGGGGTATTTGAAAGTGTCCAGAAATGTTTAAGTCAGTAAAATTTATGTGTAAAATCATTTGCGTTAGGATGGCCTATATTAATTTCAAAACCGACCATATTTGTTGTGCCACCCTGTTGTTGTTGTTGTGTTGGTAGTGAAGACTGCTGTAATTAATTTAGCAGATGGTTGGGTCTCGAACCAGCAGTTTTGGGAGGAACATACTTTAGGTTTACTTGGTCGATTCTAAAAAATAGTGGATCCTAAAAATAGTGGCAACTACTTCATAGTTGTCTGCTTCTACGCACACTTAAAACCAGGATCGACCAACTTTAATTTTAAGAGTATATTTATTTGAACATGCCATACTGTAATGTAGCTATCCAAACTTAATTATGGTTATGGAACAATTTTGCCTATCATTAATTTACCCCAACTCCCAATGCTTTCCTAATTCACAAAATTGATTATATAGCTCTTGGATGTTGACCCACAAGACACAGAAGAAGATGGTGCAGTAGTAGACTTAGATGCACAACGGAAAGGAAAATGTGCCGTCATCAAAACATCCACTCGCCAGGTTTGTAATTGGTTTTTTGTACAAAGGTAACTTAAACCCATAAAATGTGTTCTAGCTCTATATCAGGTTAAGTTTTGAGCAACACCTAATTTCTGTCAACATAGCCTTAGAAGATAGGCTATTTTTGAAGGTCTACACTTTACCTTAAAGTTTTCTATTTTTATTATTAAAATTACAATCTTTTGGGTATTTGTGTAAAGAGTGTTACGTTTTTTACTCAAAATGCAAACTCTAAAAGTGCAGGGCTATGTAAATCGAATAATTGAATGATCACGTTTTATAGAGTCTAACATAGCTTTCTAAAAGGATTGGTTTTTTTTTACTTAGGCCCTATAGGTACGAATAGGTTTCCATGGTATGCCTATTCTGTTAAATCATAGTCCTCAGGTAGAACTGGCATAAATAGGGTACTGATGTTTTGGATGGGTCGAAGCAATTATCTCTGAAGCAAAATACCATTCAACTCTATTAGAAGTCTATTTGGTTCATTTACACTGTTCTAAAACTTAGATCTATGTTAGTCTTGTTGAAATAGATAACCTAAAAAAATACAGTGTTTTAACCTTATACTTAAATGGCATGGTGTTTCACAGACATATTTCCTGCCAGTGATCGGACTGGTGGACGTTGAGAAGCTGAAGCCTGGTGACTTGGTGGGAGTAAACAAGGACTCTTACTTAATTCTGGAGACTCTGCCAGCTGAGTACGACGCGCGAGTGAAGGCGATGGAGGTGGACGAGCGGCCCACCGAGCAGTACTCGGACATCGGAGGACTGGACAAGCAGATACAAGAGGTGAACCTAACATTTGATGCAAACATTTTCCAAATGTTTTATTTGTTGTGTATGCAATGTTTTAAAAGTTTATCCCTATGCATAAATTATTTTTTAAGAACTCAGACCTGTGATAAGTCATGATGATATCGGGTATTTTCAAGATTGTAATTGTGAGTTACTGAGTTAGGTACCTAGTTAGGTACTGTAGTTAGGTATTAGGTATTACAAATTCCTTTCTTTCAAGTAGCGATGTTGAAGTAGGCCTAGATTGTTCTGCATTGTGTTTTTGTGATTGAGCAATAAAAAAACAGAATAAATGAATGATTATCAGTTTAATGGCTATTTAAGTCCTTTTCTGCCAGATTGTGACTTTACTTAATTGCCATAATATTTAGCTTGGATATCTTTTTGTTGTTGTCAATCCACTATCTGTTGTAAGATGGGAAATCTCAAAACATTATAGTTCCGTTTGCCAAACTCAGAAGATCACCATCCCGAGAAAATATTAGACAACACATTTATTAAACACTTAAAATCGGTAACATTGTCTGTAGATTTTGGCGTAGTAGGCCAAAAACGTCCAGATACCAAACCAAGTGCAAGGAAAGTTTTGAGCAAACTATCCTTTGGCTGCTTGATGGGGCTGCGTTGGTGCACTATGTTCATTCTAGAGTTAATTGTTTTGGCTGGCCATATAACTTTACCAAGGTTGGCACACTTGATGTCGATGTCTCAACAAAATAAACGACAATAATTTCAACTGAGCATTGTTTAGGTAATGCTCATATAATTACTCTCCTTTAAGAAGTCAAATTTTTGTTTATTTCCGTTCTGTCCGCGGTGAATCGCCCTTCTGTTTTGCATTAACACCAAACATATTTGAATGTTACAGCTTATTGAAGCCGTTGTTCTGCCCATGACCCACAAAGAGAAGTTTGAGAACCTGGGTATACAACCTCCCAAGGGTGTTTTGCTCTATGGACCTCCAGGAACAGGTGAGTGACCATATAGCAGGGTAGCCAACCTTCTAGCTTTATTTCCCTTCTCAGATCATCAGATTCAGTTGTAAACTACACATCCCTCTAGCATAGAAAAATTTGGTCCTTAGGAGCTACCTTAGAAAAAAATGTATAGTATCATAACTGATCAGTGATCATGGTATGGGATTTAGGTATTTCGTGTATAAAGCTGCCAGTAGACTATTTAATGTTTTTCAAGGAAGGTGTCCAAACCATGGTTTTGTTAACGAGTACTTGTTTTTGGAAAGCATCATTAATCAACTGCTCAATGGCAATCTGGTTTCCAGAACTTGTAACAATTGCGTTGTTTTACAGGAAAGACGTTACTGGCTCGAGCGTGCGCTGCTCAGACCAAGTCAACCTTCCTCAAGCTGGCTGGTCCTCAGTTGGTCCAGATGTTTATCGGAGACGGAGCCAAACTTGTGAGGGATGCGTTCGCCCTGGCCAAGGAGAAAGCACCAGCAATCATCTTCATTGACGAGTTGGACGCCATCGGAACCAAGAGATTCGACTCGGAGAAGGCTGGCGATCGAGAGGTCCAGAGAACGATGTTGGAACTGTTGAATCAGCTGGACGGATTCAGCTCGACGGCTGATATCAAGGTAGACTCTTGCTAAACCAGCATTCAGGAGTAACAGATTACAAAGTGGCATCTATAAACTTTATATTATTGGCAGGAAAGTGGGAATACCCTGAATTAGAGAATAAAAAGTCTTCTAAAAGCTATCACACCATTTTCACTGTCATAACATCATAGGCCTACTACTGAGTAGGTCTATCTATACCCTACCCAGCTCCACAAACTTTGCACATATAATACAAAAGTAACTGGGTAAATATTTTATTTGTTGCAACCATTTACAAAATTACAGATTTGGCCTTCAATGCTCAACTGGTAGCACCATGAAGCAAAAAAGTGTGAAAATATTTATGTATTTTTCCAATGGAAAGATTTCAAATGTACCTAACAACAAGTTGTCAGATATTGGTTTGAAAACAAATGTGTAACTGACGTCCCAAAAAAGTAATTTGGCTAACTAACTATATTACTGTACTGTACCCAGACAATAAAAGTTTCTAAGTTTGGATGTTCCAAGGTTAGGCCTAATCAATGACTTGTTGATTGGTTGATTTTGTTGACAAGCTTTTTTTTTGGTCGACAGGTTATTGCGGCCACAAACCGTGTGGATATCCTAGACCCAGCGTTGCTCAGGTCTGGACGTCTGGATCGTAAGATTGAGTTCCCCCACCCCAACGAGGAGGCTAGGGCTCGCATCATGCAGATTCACTCTCGTAAGATGAACGTCAGCCCAGACGTCAACTTTGAGGAGCTCTCTCGGTCAACTGACGATTTCAACGGGGCTCAGTGCAAGGCTGTTTGTGTTGAAGCGGTAAGTTATGATAGTACAATAGGTACTCAAATTATCCGAACTCCCAACTATCCAAATCGTGATACTATAGTTTTTTAAACAAGGAAGGTTGAATTAGTGGTTGCACAGCATTATAACCTAAAGAGTACAAATTAATAACCAACCCTACTAATTTTTTATATTACCAAAATCAAACTTTAAAATATAACATGTGATTTTCTTGTGCCCAAATACCTGCAGTAAGTCTTGTTTTCTCTCACAGGGTATGATCGCCCTGAGGCGAGGCGCTGCGGCCGTGACTCACGAGGACTTCATGGACGCTATCCTCGAGGTTCAAGCCAAGAAGAAGGCCAACTTGAACTACTATGCCTAATGTGGTGAGTTGAATTCAAAGCATACAATACTTGTTGTTACACTTAACTGTTTCAACAAAGTTAAAAAATGTCTAGAGATACCTTGAGTTGAAAACATGATCCAGTGAAATTATGACTGAAATAAATGTAGATAATGCCAGAGTTATCATAGCAAGAGTTCAAAACAAAACGGGAAACATATAATTACATTTGGACAGAAACGCTGCCTAAAATTGTGTTCAGCTGATCCATAATCTAGATGTAGTAGCTTCTTGTTTCATCTTAAACTATTTTCTAAAATGTTCTTTAATTTTCAGGAGTGGTTGGTGTGCTGCTTATGTGACTCTTTTTGTTAATCTTAAGAAATATAATTTATAATTCTCTTGTAATTGAATATTTATTTTAATTTCCCGACAATTTAAATAAAAATTTTGTTTATTGAACAGTAGTTTTAAATTGATATTAACAAATTTTATAAATGCTTTAGGCACTGATTAGTATTTTTTAAAACTAAAATAAAAATGATAAGACAAATTTTAAGAGGAATCTGTTAACAGGACAAATAGCCTTTTTGTGTAGAATTAGCTATATCATTCTTTACATAATTATCTTTACATAATTATACACATTTCGTTTATTGCTTTTAAAATAAGTTATAACAGTCAATTTACAAATCACTGTCTAAAGTGGTTGATCATATCATGCCGGTCAATAAATAGCCTACTAAAAGAGGCAACAATAATCTTTCATTTTCAAAACAATCCAGGAAATGTATAAAGGCATATAATTTGTATGATTTATTTCTAAAATAGAAAATTTTAAATAATTACATTGACATATTTAACAATATACTACACATTACTACCAAAAAGAACTTGGAATGCACTTGGAGAGTGTGCTACTGATCCCTTAGTTTTTGTTACTATGATAGCTGACAATAAGTAGTCCCTTCTTGGCTCATTTTAAAAGCTAGAGTATTTGAAATAAATCAGTAAATTACATCTGTGCTATCTGTTGATGGCTTAATAGTTTCTCTTAAACTGGTTTCAGCAGGGAATGGCATGTCCACTTCCATCAATAGTCAAAAGGTTTTAGCTTGCAATAGGGTTTTCACCACACTACGCAGTTAGCAGAACGACTGCCATTGCGTAGAGTATTGTAATCGATTTTCAAATAACTTATCACAGGAGATGGATCACGATAGAGAATATTGTGAAATTCCACACAAAATAACGATTAAGCCTACAAGAATTAGCTCATATTTGCTTGTTAAATCCAAAAACAGGTATGAGTTTTCCTTATTTCCAAAATAGTTTACAAAGGATCAGTAGAGTTTTGTTAGTCTATAGGTCTAAATTAGTAAAAAAAACTTGTTGCTGCTTGTAATGCAAAAAGTATCGTACGAAACTCACTCGGTAATGTGTTTACAGCACTCCCATCATCTACTCGCAACTATAATGCTCGTACCGTAATCATCCACTTCCCGCCATTGTAGCGTAATACACATTTTATGGGGTCAGAGACATAAAAAAGTACATGTAGAGTAGGAGGTAGAGGCTGAAGAATATCCGGTCGCTCAAGATGATCAGGATGCGCCATTGCTGTTCTGTACAGTCCCGATGTACTACTAGAGAAGACTCGTCTTCATCCCCCGATGTGCCTGACTGTAGGACAGTGCAGCATTAGTACAAAATTAATCAGAAAGTAAACAATCGAGAATGGTAGTTTGACCATAAAATGTGGTCACAGAATGTTTCTGTGTTCGGAAATGGTACTAGGACTAGGTTTTAACGTAATTTTACCTTTTAAGCTCCAGGGATTATTCATTCCTCTGCTGACTATTTTTTACATTTATTTCATCTTATAAATACAAAAAAGGGTAAAAACAATCAAAATGGCTTTTTGAGGCGCAACTCACAAAAATATACCCCCATCAATTCCGAGCTGAACTGTCCATTCAAATCAAATAAAATCAAAATAAAATTTGACTGACCTTGATGAAAATGTCGTGAGGAAGGAAGAGTTTGATGGTCTGGTTATTGTTTATGTTGGTAGTAGCCTTGTACAACCAATATGGTGAAAAAGAGCAACTACATAGAGCTCTACACACAACACTCCACCCCAATCCTACACCAGCCAGTAGCATAGAGTTGCGTACAACCACAACTGTAACATACCAAGGTTAATTTTGTTCAAGGAAAGGATCTAGGCCAGGATTTTGAATTGTGTAATAAAGAGGATAGCAGCTAGATTACCTTGAAGAAGTGTAGGAAGGCTATAGAACATACAGAAGAGACATTGTACACTTGATATTTTGTCCCCCCAGGGGCTTTGTCGAGTGTAGAGAAGGTTGTAGAGTTTACAAAATGGCTGCTGTCTTGGATGTTGCCAACTATGCAGTGTTGCCACATATCACTAGTTTATTTACAACTAGGTACAAAACATGTTTACACACACATATATAAATAAACACAAGGTTAAAACTGTTTATGCGGACTCACAGCAACGTGGACCATCTGTGCATCATTGTCATTATTCTTGGTAGTCATAATAATATTGCTACATTTCCGTCTCAAAACATTCCTACACCGTACTAAATGCGCCAAAAAATGGAAATTAAAAAAATCGAATCTGTAAAAGGGTGTAAGTAAACACACCCTTTTACAAATTACAACTTTTATAATCAGCATTCTGATGGTGGCTTAATTCTACTACATATATTCATTTTCATTCCAAAACTGTCAAAACTTTAACATGGAATGTCTAGTTTTTTTTTGTCCTAGGACGCTAGGCACGAGCCTGGGATTGTTTTTCACATTACTTCAGGCTAGACCTAGGGGTTGCGGCATTATCACTTGGATGAAATCCATTGGTGATTTGGCGGGACCTCTTGGACCAATGTCCCGCGCTCTAACCACTAGGCCAGCTCACTCCCCCCAACATGGAATGTCTAGTAGTACGATATTCTATAAAGGTGATACAAATCAATACTTACTGATGACTGGAAGACTTTCAAAGTTGGAACTGACTACTTCCATGAGCCATCGGAGGATGATCATGTGACATAGGATTGTCAACCCGGGCAGTACGATACGGGCGGAACATTGCGGCTCTAGCCAGAACACGCTCAGCACCATCATCATCATCACTAGAGAACATGGTCGTCAGAAAATCACATGCATTTTGACTGAACACACGTCTGTATTCTGTTTGCAAAAGGGTTCTATTATTATATATCCCATTTATTAGGATTAGAAATAGTACCCCATCTGCAGCAAACCTGCAGACTAAGTGAGTTTCTATTTAACTGGCTAGATTTCCCTAAAATATTCCCTTAAAATTGTCGATTTATTTCCTATTCAAATAACATTAATTTTAATGAGTACTTAGGTTTGCTGCTACAGGAAGGTAATGAGGTGTGTTTTTTATGGAAAATTTTATTGCTTAGTGTGACACAACACTTCAATATTCTAAATTATTTCTTATTTAAGCTCTAGAAAACAGTTCAGAAATAAATTGCGAAATTTTATGTTTTCAGGGTAAAAAATGGGAAAACCCAATTTTTACCCCATAAACCGCCGTTCCCATAGCCCAATCATGCTGGTTGGCGAACACATTAGAATAAACCTAGGTTTACTTGTTTCTACCAAATTAATCAAATCGGATCATTTTTGCTCAAGTTATCATCCCATAATCGGACACAAACACACACACACACACATGTATGAATTGGAACGGATGGTGTTTTTCGCCTCTGGGGACCTCAAAACGAAGAAGTAAATCGGTCCCTGGTCCAGGTCTTACCATGAGTAATAGCTTATTATATGGGAAATTCGCAAAAAATTTAAGGGATTTAGTCCACTTTCTCTTTAGAAGTGTTTGTGATTATTTTATACGAAGTTCACTAGCTTAGATATTAAATGTAAAACTAAACAAGTCACTTGCCTGCCAATGGTGTTGCACTATAAGCTGAACTTCTTCTCTCAATCACAAAAGTATACTCCATGTCTATAGTGTAGAAGTCGTCAAACAGCTTCGTTACATTGCGATTGGCTTTGAGGGACACCAAGTTCCAAATTCCATGCGATCGGTAAAACGTGAATAGATTCGTCCCCTGGAAAACATATTTAATTTTTTGGGAATTTGTATATTGCATGCAACAACAGCTTTATTAGCAGAAACAAAATTTTAGTATTTCTGCTCAAATAACTGAATTGTCATTGGAATAATTAATGGAACCACATAAAATTCCAGGAAGTCTTTTGTTTGGACGATTCTTAAATGTTTGTTATACGCTTATCAAGACCGTGATTAATTATGGTATTTTAAAATTGTTTACGGTTTGACATCAATCTGTTTGTCACTATCCATTGGAGTATGAGAATAAAATTTATTTCTTGGTATGTCTTAGAGTTTTCAACTAACAGATCAATAATGTTGGTTTCAAGTTGGACCTAAATACCACCGTGTATGTCTAAATGAATAGTAGACCCTAGGGATATAATAAGAAAGTAAACATAGACATGAACATAATTTCATACCTTGTTGAAATGGAAAAAATAAAACTTGAAAACGTAACAAATTGTGAAAAAGGTTGTTTAAGCTCAGACTAAAGAGACTTTATCCAATGCTAAGTGTAGGGGTAATCACAACGTAAAGTGCTTAACCATCCACAAATATAAAAAATATATCAATACAAAAATTAAAATACCATGGATTTTTTTATATGAAGAAGAAATAAATAAGTCACCTCAAAGTCCATAAAAGTGAGGTCGAGGACGTTGTTCTTGTAGGTTCGAGGACGGAATACTACTTTGCAATGATGGCGGTCGTTGGGGAAGTAAGTGAGGTCTATGGTACAGCGTGCAGTGACACCCATGTTCTTGGAGCAATCAACGTAACCAGTAGAGCGAACGACACAACTCATCTGGCGAGATATCTGGGACTGAGGGCTGGAATCAGATATTTAAATAGTGTTTAGTTGTATATATATTTATGCCTTGTGGAATATGAATATTTAAGTTTTTTGTTAGGGAGCGATTCAATCAATGGTCTTACATACCAAAATCCAACATTTTGTTAGGTAGTACCATTATTTGAAATCCCAAAGACAGGGTGTGGAAACAATCACAAGGAGCCAGCGAACTTCAGATTTGAAGGCGAGCACTATCATGCTACCCAGAAAACTAATTGTTTAGTTGAGAATTAATCATTTGAATTCATTAAGTGTGTAAAAAGTTTCCTCCCCCCATAAAACGTTCTTATTCACTTTATCAGTTTAGACTTCATCTCATTGATCAGTTCTGCAATTGGTAGTCTGAGGGTCAACAAGTATGTTGCATTTTCTCCTTCATCAATCAGTTATTTCTCTTGTATATTTTTTCAGAGAGTACCTATATTTTCTATCAACCATTTGAGCTTCAGGGATTGTGATTCCACCTTGCATCAAAGGTTGCCAGCATTTGCAAACATTTTTCGAACAAATTAAATGGGGCCGTCCATATATTACATAACACGTTTTTTGTTATTTTTAAGACCCTTTCCCCCCCCCCCCCCTGTGACGCTGCATAACACAAGGCTAAACCTCCCCTCCTTTTTGTATTCCCTTTTGTATTGTCGTTAAGCAGTCTGATATTATCATAAACAGGATTGTGGGGTATGAAATTCAGTTGAAAATGTCTCCTGAAGTAAAGAAATTGTTTGTAATTGGTTTTGAAATAATGTTATCAATACAAACAAACATTTTAAGAACAAACTTTACAGTCTATTAACACCATATCTGAACATTTTAATGTTAACAATTACTAATAGGCCAATTAACAATTTTAAAATTAGGACTTGTATACTTAACACTTCTCATGTGTTTAAGCATCTTAAACCTGACTGTTTCTTAAGTAATTTGATCATTTTGGTACTTTAGGAAAAATAGATCTTTTAGTGTGTTATCGTAACAAACTTGAAACCCCCCTCCCCCCATTTGAGCATTATTTAATATTAAGTTATATGGACGGCTCCTTAAAGTTATTTTATGTAACGGAAAAAATGTAAAACTTACGGGTCACTTACGAAGATTTCTGGAACCCAAACCATGTTTCCATCGGTGGGAAATTCTTCTAAACCATCGTAATGTGAGCTGTTCCATGACAATAGATCATCGTTCCAATGCTGAAATATATATTTTTGTCATAATTGTCCGTACAAATTTGATGTGTATAAGTATGGACTATACACATAATTCTTTGTATAGTCAATAGTATAACATTACAATACAACATGATAATTTTAAAAATAACCAATTTGGTTTTACACAGGAAATGCATGATTGAAATTGACTCTTAAGATTTTTTTGATGAGCTACAATGTTTGTAAATACGAGCATCACTCTATAGGTCGGCCGGTTAGAAAGCGACCTGCGCGAAATTTTTAGCGCATGTAGGGGAGGGTATGTTCCCCCTCTCCGCGTATTTGCTTACATTTTGATCAGCTGTATAATTTAATTGCTATTAATATTTTAGTTGCAATTTAACTAAAATATTAAATATTATTATGGGGCTTGTGTTTGGGAAGGGTTGGGCGGCAGCGGAGTGGGGCAAGAGCCATAGTCTGTCTCACTCCCACAGCACGGTATCTCTCTCTTGCACCAATGCTACGAGGAGGTCGTTTTCTAACCGGCCGACCAATAGTTACTTTTATTCTAACTCACCATGATTAGCCAAAATGACATCCATATTGAGTTCCTTTCTTCATGCTGGAAAGTATAAAATTGAAATAAAAATTAAATTCACTATCAACTTTTAGCAACACAAGTCCAGCGTAAAACTAAAAAATGTAGATTCTAAACGATAGACAGTGGCAGCCCTAGAGATTGCGGGAGCCCAACACAAAGTTCAACATCGGGCCTGAACTTACGGCTTAATACCTGAAATAAGGCTGTGTGGGACCCCTGAAAAGCGCGAGGCCTCAGGCACCGCCTTGTCTGCCTTTATGTAGGGCCGCCTTTTACGGAAGAGCTTACGGAAAATAATAAAACCACAAAACTGAGTAAATTTATTGGCTCACATCTATATTTTACTAAGGGGCGCGAAGGTTTGGAGTTCGATTTTTTGTAATCTAAGGTAGATATTTTAGTACCTTGATAAAGACAAACTATTTCCAATTTAAATTGTTGTACAGAATATGTTTTTTTTAGAAACCTAATTTTCTTTTGAATTTGCTGTTGGAACTGGGGGGTTTAGTGGTTACAGTGCGAGACCTCTATCCTTGAGTTCTGGGTTCAAATCTTCCCATCAATTACCACAGTTACTTTTAGCTAAGTAGCTAAGTTTTTTAAGAGCTCAATATTTAAAATTGTAGTTCCTACTATGAAGAAAACATAAAGGGATAGGTGTCTTATGGGAGGAACACTTTTCTATGTTGTAGAACTCTATAAACTAAAAGCCATACATACAATTATATATTATTTTCTTTTATTATTCTTCCAGCTATAGTTTTAGTTTATTGTATTGTTAAAAGATAGGGTTTGAGGGGAAACAAATTTATTTAAATCAAACCGAAAGGACGACTACAGTATCATAAACCATTGTATTTTTTATATAATATAAACTGTCATAGCATAAAATAACTAAGAAAAAATCAAATGTTGACAGTATCCTACTTAATTAGTGGCTTTTTTAACCATGTTCTATATAAATAAAACATTGGCTAAAGCGGGTCCATGTAAATGGACGAACGCTCATATCAGTACCTAAAAGTGAATAATAGTTTATATCTTATCAGTTAACATAGAGACCATCCATCCGATGTTGATGGGAAAGGCGGCCATTTTGACGGAAGTCTGGTTGGAATGATGAGCGACTGGTCTTACAGTAGGGTCATAACCACAGAATATCTTCTTCTTCAGCCTCCCTGAAATTAAATATACGTTTCATTAAACTGTTGAATAATCTATCCAGTAGGCCTAGATTGTTTTTCATCTTGCATGAAATTCCTGGAAGTAAACCTCTATGCTTGCAACACACTAAGGATGTATTGATAATTTTTTAATTGTGGTTGTGCATATAAAGCTAGGATGGATTTGAACTTTTGAGAAAACTGTAAGCCATAAACCTATCAAACGCATACTTGAATGAAAGGTCTTGATGTGAAACCTCCCTGAAAAATAATTTTTTTCGGAAAACCTTCTCATAAGGACAGGAACCACTAAAGGGATGTATGTTATCACATTTAAAATATTGAAGATATATCAGCTGTTGGATTTGTTTTTGTTTTAGTTTGTTTGTTTACTTTTCCTTGGCTTAAGAGGGTTGTGGAAATAATTAAGTGACACAATAACCATAGAGTTTGGAGGAGCCTTATGTGTTACAACTGGTAAAAAAACGCATCTGTAGAGTATTTTACCTTGTCACATGGACATTGATAAAACTAATTTACACCAATAACAAGCGCCTAAGTTTACATAATGTTAATGTTGTTTGCACATCGGGATGAAGTGACATAGTACGTTACCAGTCTACCAGGAGTATACAAAATCAAAAGGAGTGCACATAATTGCCAGGATTTCACTGTTATTTAGGACTTTATACACTCTCCCTTGAAGATTTATCATAAGTCATTTATTTAGCCAAATCAACCAAATTAGGCACTTGTTATTGGTGTAAATCAGTTTTATCAATGTCCATGTGACAAGGCAAAATACTCTACAGATGAGTTTTTTGCCAGTTGGAACACATAAGGCTCCTTCAAAACTCATCATAATCAAACTCAACACTTTTCAAACTGATCAAAACTGATCATCGTAATCATTAAGATCAGCTGGAGACATTTTACAAAAACTCAAACTTGAGAATTGTGACAAAAACAATAACTTCTGCATTATTATGTGAAGAGGGAGGAATAAAAAAACACTCAGCACACCTTAATCCTGCCCTCGGCGAGGATCTAAAATCGTACTGTTTTGGACTTTGCTAACGCCCTGACTCGGAAAGACATTTTGTTGACTCCAGAATATAAAGACGGTTAAATTCTAGAACTTAGCTAAATCCTGAGTTCGGAAACTGGCTCTAAATGGACATGAAACCCATCAAAACAGCTTAAGAATTCATACAATGATGAGAAGCCTACTCAAAGTACTTATACAAAGTCAGTAGTGCTCTTATAGGCCTGTAAGAAACACATCATGAGGTAGTATAACCATAGCTTACCTGTGTTAGTTTTGGGTGTTTCATCGCAAGTATCCGTCTGTGATAAGGCTGCTTGTTCTCCATTGATGTAGACCAAACCTAGAGGGTCAACTGAATTTGTATTCCAAGTTTTGTTGAAATAACCCATTAAAATGTAATTGACAACTATCCAGGGGATTTGTAAGGGGTGTTTTGGTTCAGAGTAATATTCCAAATGTTCCAATATTTCATGTTAACTCTTACTCCCAGGATCATTGTTAACGAAGATGATATTTAGCCGTACCTTAGACTATACAACTAGATATTCCATTCCCATGTTAAAGTTTTTGCCATTTAAAAAATTCAAGATCGTCATAGTTGATGTGAGCCACAGACAGGATCTAAATTACTAATTTCTGTGGAAGACACAAACTTGTTTACCAAGTCATACCATAGACTCCTCATCCCATTGTAAATTTTGCAGCATGTTTTTCGTGTCTAGTTCATGTACGTCCACACTGATCGCTGGGGTAGACAACATTTTGTTTCTATTATTTTAGGGTTATTTTCATGATTTGTGCTTTACTGTTTGGTTATATAACTAGGAGACCAGTTATTGTTTATGATTATATCGTTTTATTTGGTTAAATGAGGGTTTAAATGACTGAAATAACAAGAAACAAATTGTAAACAAAACATAACCTCTACAGTTGGACGTACAGAACTAACAATAAAATTGGCTTCAGCTGTTCCATAAGGATGACAAATGGAGTATGATTTATCTATGGTCATACTAATGGAATGACTTATTGAGAGCTATAGCAACTGTTATGCCCCATCAACTTGGTCAGCAACAAAAAATAATAGAAAATATGAAATTTTAGAGACTAGCACATTCTATAACTAGGCATACAACTATGTTCTTTTTTAATTAAAAAAAAATCACACATTGGTGGTCCATAGATGGGAAGTCTTCATCAATAGTCAATACCATAGATAAAACATACTCCCTTAGTAGATTTCTCATCCTTATGGAACAGCTGAAGCCAATGTTATTGTTTGTTCTGTACGGTTTTCTGCAGATGTCGTGTTTTGTTTACAATTTGTTTCCCGTTATTGCAGCCATTTAAAACCTCGTTTAACCAAATAATACGATCTAATCATAAACAATAACTTGTCCCCTAGTTATATAACCAAACAGTAAAGCACAAATCAAGAAATTAACCCTAAAATAATAGAAACAAAGTTTCGTCGACACTAGCGCCCATGTGTCACGTACATGAACTAGACACGAAAAAAGTGCTTCAAAATTTACAATGGGATGAGAAGTCTACTTGTGTTGGTTAGTCTATGTCAATACTTACCGATATTATAAAATTCTGTTTAATTTAGATTGTTGAACTGTAAAAACCGGTGATTTGAATTATAGAAACAATTAAACACTAAAACACTATAGTCCATTCACTAAATTTAGGGGTTGAAGCGGATATAGGTTTGTGGGTGTCTAATCAACTGATCAGTCATATCAATATCAATTATCAATTATTTAAGATGGGGACGCCACTATGTGCGTATTTTAACCCAAATATGAGTGAAGGATGAGTGTAGGATGAGTGGCGCGATCTTGTAGGTTTGGGTGAAGTGGTGGGGATGAAATCACTTCCCCTCAAACCGCCTAAATTTTGTGAATGGAGTATAACATGCATATAGTGTGCCAATGTAGAACTGATTGAAAAATCAGCAAATCTTTTTATAAATCAGAGCTTGGGACACGATTATCTTCTTTGATATCAGCTGCCGTTGAAAAAAGCTACTTTCTTAAGGAAGTGATGAAAACAATAGTTCTGAGTAAGTACTCTGAAAGCCTGGCTTTTACAATAAACTCAATAAATAATTATTACTAGTTGCTCTACCCAACTTGTAGACGATATAATTTTCCTTATTTTTTTATATTTAAATTAGTTTTATTTAACTGTTGCCATATTTTTTAAATTAGAAAATCTTTTTCTCCGTATACTATGGAGTAGGTGGAGAGGTTAAAAAGGAGGAATATCATTATAAAAATAAAAAAAAAACTCCTCTAAAACTAGCTACACAATAGATAATAGAGTATTCTTAAGTACTAAGGTCAACAATTAAGATAAATCTCATATCAATTAGCAATAAATTAGTTCTGATCAATTTTACGTTCCGACAAATATTCTACTTAATAAACAAATCTATGGTCAAAGTTCAATAGCTTTTTGATGAGTTTACAATATTACACACACAGTTATATACAACCATTTAATATTTCAACAACTGATTTAAAAAAAATTTTCGGTTTAGCCTAAATTGTTGTTTGTTAATCGTTATCCTTTGTGTTTAGCAGCTTGCTTGTGATAGAACAAGAATGATGTAATTTAATAAATTATCTTTATATTAATCCACATCTCCCTTTAATATTTTCAACATAATAAAATAACGGAGTTAGAATTCCCAAAAAAATCCAACATAATCACTTACCTAGGAACAGAAACAACAGAATGTTGAGAAGTTGCATTTGTGTTTGTGGTGCAAAACCACCAAGTGATCCTTTTGTCACTTCTAGTCACTTGAGTCGTTTGCACACTGAGGACGGCCAATCAACCCACAATACAGCCACAATCGTGTCTTCCTCTTGGAGTGATTATGCCATTCTCGCTTCCATAAATCTCATATTCCACTCTGCTTCAACACTTATTGACATTCGTAAATTTCAAATGATTCATGTTTCAGATTTTTTAATTCTTAGTTTCCGTAATATTTTAGATACTTTTTCAATTATTTCTTAGTTCCTGGCATCAGAAGTTTTGGGTTAGGTTATTAAAGTATTTAAATTCCATGTTGGAAATCTAAAATTCCTGTTGAACTTGGGTCTATAATCTTTAACTGAACGCACTAATAACACATTTCATCAAGAAGGCCTAATGTCTTGTTTTTTTGCTCGATTCAAGTTTAAAATTCTAATTGTATAACATACATTATTGGATATTTGATATTTATAAAAAAATTACAATTATAAGGAGGTATAGTTCCCAATTAAATTAATTTCCACATTTTGTTGGTTGTATATTCTTTTACAGTGTACTTTATTTCATTAAAGAACAGTGACCAACAATGTATATTTAAATAACCATATTAAGCTGTTTAATTCATTAAGAAAATCTCAAACTGAGAATAGTCACCCACCTGAAGGTAAATTTTTTAGTTATGCGAATACAACTATAGTTCGGCCGCTTAGAAAGCGACCTCCACCAGCATTGGTATAGTATTAGCGCGCAGGTCGTTTTCTAAGCGGCCGAACTATAGTGAGGATATCAAGCAAAATTGTAAGAAAAGAAAAATTGTTGTTTTGTAAGAAATATTCAATTTTCCTACATTTTTGTTGTTCAAAAATCTCAACTTTCTGTCACCAGAACTTCTGATATGTGAGGTGATCTATGTACAGAATAGTAGTGATGTGTCATAACCGAATCTCAAAACCATCAAAACTTTGGAAAATTTTCGGTTTCGAGATTCGATCACTGAGTTTTGAAATTAAAGTTTTTGCAGTTATTTTTGAAACTACTGACATCTTTTTGTGTCATTATTAGTGTTTGAAACATTGTTTCCTCACAAACTCGTAGAAATATTGGTTTCATTTTTAAGAGTTGTTAGCCTCCGGATTACGTTTGAATATTTATAATGGTTTAAATACCTGCATTCAGTAATCCAATATGCTGCTTGTGGCAACTATAGTTTCGGTTCACAGGGAACCATCTTCAGGCCGTACAAGGCGTCGTTATTCACTTCCATATATGAAGGTCGTCATTTAATAAATAAGTACATAGAACACGAACACACGAAAACGCACATTGACACGAACATTTAACATTAAAAATACCGAGTACTCGGGAACACGAGACAGGTGACGCGACCGGGTGAGTTCGAGCTACAACTTCCACCCGGTCGCGTCACCTGTCTCGTGTTCCCGAGTACTCGGTATTTTTTAATGTTAAATGTTCGTGTCAATGTGCGTTTTCGTGTGTTCGTGTTCTATGTACTTATTTATTAAATGACGACCTTCATATATGGAAGTGAATAACGACGCCTTGTACGGCCTGAAGATGGTTCCCTGTGAACCGAAACTATAGTTGCCACATGCAGCATATTGGATTACTGAATGCAGGTATTGTTTATAAAAATTATGTTTAATTGGGTTTCAAGATTATCAGTCACATATTTATGTTATGTCAGGGTCAGGAGTCGATCTCTTTCAGTTTTGATTGCATATTTCACATTTCATTATTACCTGTATTTTTTGTAACCAGCTAAGTAAAAAGGTTTCGCCTTTAGGTTTTGACATTCAGGATTCAATTTTTAAAAGTTTCGGTTTCGGTTTTGACCATCACTACAGAGAAGTATAATTATATGGTATAAGGCACATAGGCGAGTCAGTATGTAAGTTGTTGCACTATAACCAAACAATAACAATCAATTTTGATAATCTTGCATGTACTATGGAGCAGACCTAACTCTCAGTAACATACAATTTAAAATCAAACATCACCTGAGTATAACTGAATGTAGTGTTCAGGTTTTCCTAACCAAAAGGCATCTAATATTCAAAATCATCATTGCCAAAAAGCATGCTGGTAACCAAACAAAGGACAGATTTCTTCGAAAAACATTTTTATTAACAACACAATAATAATTTACATTTAAGTAGCTGAAATAGTTACTTAGCTAACAAAAAATACTTAAATAATCAAGGAGAATACTTAAAGGTGAATTCAATTCAGTCCTGTCATACTATGGTATGGTGGGTGCCTCGCAAGGCGGTTAAAATGCTCCACCACTCTGCAACAAAAAATTAATCTTGTTAGTCAAAGCTTTGAATATTAATCAAAATTTACAAAACAGCTTTTTTGTTCACAAAATTTAGGAGGTTTGAGGGGAAGATCTCCCACTAATGTTTTTGCTCGATGTATATGTCGCAGCTAAATTGATGTTTTGGCAAATCTCAGCTGTTGAGCTATTGTTTTAACGGTAGTATCAAAAGTGGAGGGTATAAATCTCTTACCGTAAAACCGCCAAAATGACCGGAGCATAACAGAAATAGACTCCTTGTCATGATCTATGGTTGTGTTAGAATAAAGATGTCAAAAGAAAGAAGAAAATAATTTGAACAAAAAACACTCTGTGCGTTTAGTGATTCAACACTACCTAGGCCGTAAGCAAAACCCTTAACAACCCTTTACGTTTACAGTATGAAGGCGATGCCATAATTAAGTAATGTCCAGTTTAGTTTGTCGAATTGAGTTGGGATCATAACACATATTAAGTGGATATTAATTATATCTCCACTCTTTCAATGGAAAAATGCTAATGAAACAAATATTATGTAAAAAAATATCCGACAGCTTAAATATAGCCTTAAGTGTAGCTCTTGAGCCAAGAAAACTTCAAGTACAAAATTGTTTTTGTACTTAGCCTGAGGGTTTTTGGTCCTTACATTTCTGATTACAATAGAAACTGGAACTAAACCAGTTTTGAATCATAAATTATACCAGCTATCAGAAAGCACTTCCTCTAAAAAGTATGTTAGGAGGAAAATTTAAATTTAATCTATTTTATTAATGTAATCTAGTTCAAAATAGCTAAAGCCTAAACTTTGATTAAAAACCTTTTTTTACTGATGCAGATATAGATATTTAAAAAAATAGCACCAATTACACTCAAACAGTAGTGACTACAAACCTAACAAGGTGAAAAAAACATCAGTAGGCCTATGCCTAATAAAGTGGTAAGTGGTAAAAGAAAAAAAATTGTAAAGCTTACATTGATAGCATCAATCTCCGCCTGGTCGAGACCGTGTCTGCGATATCTAGCAGGTAGTTGGTAGTCCTCGATGATTGGACGAGACACCACACGACCTGACGCAGCCTTGGACTGGGCAGCGGCGTGCACCACTGGAGGACTCGAACTGTGACCTGCTACAGTAAATACTGCTGACTTAAATAAAATCGTTTTCAGAACCCAGTAAAGGCCTGCAAACTTTGGCATTAGATAGTGCTACTGTATTGTATTAAATTGGGATGCTAATTGGCAAGAGTGCTCGTGTCGTTTGAGCTCAAGCTTTTAAGAAGTAAAATACAATTCAGGTAAAAAATATTCTTTTGCTCAAGACTAAATTAAAGGTGCTAAATCATTAAAGCAACTGCAGATTTTTGATATTATCTTTCTTTAAAGTCTGTAACTAAATATGATCTCAAATCTGATGAAATCACAGGTGTATAATAAATGTTAAACCACCATAACTTGTAGTTTGTTTAGCACGACACTCAGGGGATATAAGTAAAGTTAGCTTAAGGACTTTTAGGTACAGACACAAACAACATTATCCCCTAGTTGTACAAAATGATACCCTATGTAGGAACACAGATTCCACATTTCTAAGATTGGTATCCTCTCCCCAACTAACTTAATTGCTTGTGGCACAGTGACAAAAAAAAAAAATTGTCAATGAAATTTAGATCTTGACGTAATCTGTAAATTCTATACCCTCTGCGTGTTTCTGTGGAGACCCTCCTTTTCTGAATTTGATCATCGGCACATGAGGCTTCACTGTCTGAAAATACAAAAAAAATATGTGAACATTACTTCCATTCCTGCACACTTGTGTTACGAAGTACCTAACTACTTATACAAGGAAAAATGGTTTTTACAATCGATTTAACAAGTGGAGTTGGATACGTCAGGTCCTATCAATGTTCTGCCTTAAACAAATTAAATCTGCTTATCTAAACTAGGCTCTAGCGTCTAGCCTATCTGCAAGACAACCAACAATACTTAGGAAACTATTTATTAGGACAAAATGAATGTAAACTGAATGTTTTTAACTGACGGGTGTAATTAAGCTAATATATTTTGTTGTAAAGACCAGCATGAATAAATTATTTCCAAAAGTAACATATCCTAATTACACTAGCCTACCTACCATTAATGATCTAGATAAAAATAAGGAAATACTTTTTGCCATCTTTTTCAAACTTGTTTTGAATGTTACAATATACTGTGTTTACCCTATTTAATTTGAAACCAATATATGTAAACGTATTTAAATCTAAATAGGCATTCGAGAATTTGTTAGGTCACACACTCTTTGGCAAAAGGCCAAACCACCAAACAAGAATATAGGTTAGTCTTGACTTTAGAATTTAGATAAAATAATAAAATGGTTTAGTAGGTTTAGCTTCTGCTACACAGATGTTTCCGAGGTTTGGTATCTTTTCAGATGTTTTCCGTATTTGTATAGAGTAATAAAGTGTCGACAGTGTCAATAGACTAGCCATTGGTTATAAAGAAAATTTATTTCTTTTTTAACATAGATAAAACGGGAACGCGCCAAGGCGCCACCACGTCAACCCGCCACCAAGTCAACCCGCCATCAAAAAGAAGAAGAAGTTTGAGGTGGCGGGTTGACGTGGTGGCTCGTTGTCGGGTTGGCACGTTGACTCTAGGGTGCACGACAACCCGCCACCTCGGAAAAATGTGTGGTGGCGGGTTGTCGTGGTGGCACGTTGTCCTGGTGGTGCTTAGACATGTTCATACACGTCAACCAGCCACCTCTTTAGTGTGGTGGCGGGTTGACGTGGTGGCTGGTTGACGTCTACGTGCGAGGTGGTGGGTTGACGACACCGAACATTAAGCGTACACGACAACCCGCCACCTCATAAAATAGTGATGGCGGGTTGACGTGGTGGCACGTTGTCGCTTACATGCGAGGTGGTGGGTTGACGAGAGTTAACATGTGGCGTACACGACAACCCGCCATCTTTGTTGGCAAAAGCCGCTGTTGTCTGTGTATTATAAAATGCATCACTTTTTGCAGTTTACCTGGACTTGTGTTATCTAGTTTACTGTTAAGTTAACTAGACATTAGTTATTGTGAATTCATTGTGGTGAAAATAATAATACATTCAACCAAAAACATAAAACAAAATATACATCGTTGATACAGAGTACAACAGACTAAAATGTAATTTGTGTGGACTAGCGCGCACCTGTTTTTAGCGAATTTCCCATATAGGGAATAAGCTATTACCGTAGTACTCATGGTAAGACCTGGACCCGAGACCGATTTAATTTTTCATTTTGAGGTCCCTAGAGGCCAAAAACACCATCCGTTCAAATTCATATATATATATATATATTTATATATATATTTATATATATATATATATGTGTGTGTCCGTTAGCGCGATAACTCGAGCAAAAATGATCCGATTTTGATGAAATTTGGTACAAACGTGTAAACCTACGTTTATTCGAACGAGTTCGCGATCCAGCATAATCGGACCATGGGAACGGGGGTTTATGGGGGGTTTTATGGGGTAAAAATGGGTTTTTCCCATTTTTGAACCTAAAAACAAAAAATTTTGCGATTTCTTTCTAAACCGTTTTGTAGAGCTTAAAAAAAGAAATAATTTAGTGTATTGAAGCGCTGTTGTATGCCTAACGGTCACGGAGAAAATTCAAAAATAGTGTAATTAAAAATTCCCATGTTATTCTTATGGAGAAAATGAAAATTGTTGTAGTTTACTTGTTTATGGGTATATATTGATAAAATTTGGCAAATTTATTTATTTCATCATATACTATTGACGTATGGTCAAAAAACACTTTTTATCTTCCCCGTAGCAGCAAACCTAAGCACTCGTTAAATCTAATGTTATTTAAATAGGGAATAATATGTCTTATTTATGGAAATATTTTAGTAAAAATGTAATCAGACGAGTTAAAATTTGCTTAGTCTGCAGGTTTGCTGCGGCGGGGGTATTTCTATTTAGAAGAATTTGAGAAAGGATAAAGAACTAGACTCGACCCAACCGGTAACGTACTTTGACCTCTTGAGTCAAGGGTATTGCCATTTATATTGAATTTATCATGCTCTGCTTAAAATTCCATTTCATGCTTCAGGAAATACCGTAACGTTACTTTGGTATTATTCTGAGGCCACTTGTTTTCTAGAGGGATTTTTTTTACCTAAGACAAAAAACACATAACTAGAAAGAACATACTTTAATTAGCTTACTGTCCAAATATGATTGCAATTGCAATTAGCGGTTTTTGAGTTCTGCCTCCCAGAAGGCAAGATTGAGTTGAATACGTCACCGCCCCTAGCTTCCACACGAACTCCGCCGAGTAGATACTGAGTAAATACTGCACGCTGTAGCGGTTATGTTAGGTTGGGTTTCCTCGTTTCATTATGAATCTAACAATACAACATATGAGTGACGATACCTGAGATACAGAAGGTGACAGGTGATGCGCGCGCTCCGGCCATTGGTCAACGACCTTACCTTGGCCTACTTGGAGGGGATTTGTCGATGGTATGACTCATCTGGTATCATCTGGACTGGGACGGGTGGCGTCGTCCTGTAATCCAGCTACTAGGAGGTCACGAATTGTGGATAATTATAGGAATGCACTGTGGATGGGAAACTCCCTGGTGTGGATTAACGTCCGCACTAGTGAGTATTACGACTATCCGCAGTACTATCCTGATAATTAGACCAATTCGTATATACCAAGGAAAAAATGTGGTTCGGATTCCACTATAAACTGTAGGTCCCTTAGTTGCCATTAGCTGTTTGGGCTATTAATTAACAGCTGTGTCTAAGGAATGTCGGCCTTAGTCACTAACAAGACTACAAGATCGCGCCACTCATCCTACACTCATCTCCATTCATACTTGGCTTAAAATACCTACATTGTATGGTCGCCATTTCATAAGAAAGTATTAAAAGTTTTAAAGTATTCCATCCATAACGAAACTAAGAAAGTTCTACAAACATATTTATGACTAGCAGAGTACCCGTCCTTCGTACGGAGTTGGAATATAAGTATAAAATGCTTATTGCAGTTATACTCAAGCTTTGCGTTTGCAATAAGGGAGGAAACAGTTTGATGAAATTTGCTTTTTTAAATTTACAGTATTCTATAGTATTACACATCTACCATAGCCATAATGTTCTACCACTTCATCTAAACAATAGAGAAAAATAAATTATCGACAATTTGCAAAATATCACAAAATATTCATGAAATGAAAAACATAAACATAACTGTAAACAATCCTACTTTGACAGTTCTCATTGCGAATCACAGTTTTTTGTTGCTGCTTAGTTCATATTAGCAGTTTTCATAAATGCAAAAAAAATATAGTGCTGCACCCTGTTGGTAAATCTTATAACTTTTTAATGCTTTTCTATATCATAGAACCAACTTTTTTAGTTGAAACAGCTGACTAAATTCTTTAACTCCCTTTAAATATGAATACTCATAAGGTTAACATGGGGAATTACAGAGCCACTGGGGCGGAGCCCGAAAGGATTTTTGAGATAAGAATATGCCTATATGTTAATCGGGAATGTAAGTTATCATCATGCAAAATTTCAGCCCAATCCGTCCAGTGGTTTATGCGTGATTGAACTTCAAACAAACAAACAAACAAACAAACACACAAACTTTCACATTTATAATATTAGTAAGATAACCCAACCTAACATAACCACCGCAGCACGCTGTATAAGGGTGGCCTCCGGATAATATCAAAGTAGCATTAATACCGTACTTTTACTCTTGGCACAATGGGTTCGGCGCATTCCACTAATGTACTGTTGAAAATTGTATGAAATAATTGATTCATATTTAAAAGTATCTTTTACTAACTAAACTAAATCTGTGTACAACTTGTAAACAAATCAAATATAAACAATAACAATAATCACATAATAATGACATCGATCTGTCCACCTATCATCTACTATATCTATCTATACTATTATAAAGAAGAGGTGGTGTTTGTGTGTTTGTATGAGATAAACTAAGCTACTACTAAGCCAACTGATTGGACTCAAATTGGACAAAAATCAAGCTACCGCTCCGAGGATTAGAACTACCCCCCACCTTCGATATTGAACTAGTATCTGCTCCACGGGCTTTCAAAATTCTGAGGTGAGGGATTTTTAACTTATTTAATACGCAAGCAGGTTTTTCTGTGACATTTACTCCTCCGAAACTACTAAACCAATTGGCATGTTTTTGGTGTCATTTTTGGAAAGAGCGTAACGTGAAGTTGTGCAGGAAACTTTCTTTTTAGGGAAATAATTAGGGTGAGGCCCTGGGGCCCTTTACGGGTTCATATTTCTCCATAAGATTCATGGGAAACAGACATTGTTATGTAACTCCAGCTGTTGTCAGAAATTAAAAACGAGAAGAATAACTTATGTTAATTGTAAACATTATGTAATTTACACAACTATGTGTAGTAGGTTTATTTATGCAATTGATTATTGAAGTGAAGAAAAATTCTATAACCATAAGTTATAAAAATTATGTTATTGATATATTTTAATGTAAACAGTAGGGTAATTACAATGTAGGGCATACATTTTTGTAAAAATTTGATTGCTATTTGTTTAAAAAATTCAATCTACTTAACAAGTGTTTGGACTTACTTGGCAGTATGGACTTTTGGTACATCTTCCCGTTGCGAATCACGGGCACAGCAGCTAGTTCCGTTTATTCACTAATTGTAAATAAATTATAACGTAAAGATATAATTGACAGTTGGTAGGAAGATGATTACACTAAACATGTCGCCAATTGTTTTCAGATAACGTATTATCTCGTCACATTATGGTATTTGGTAAGTGACTGTTTAGTACAATTTTAAAGAAACGTGTCCAATATCATTCAAAACAGTGATTTGGATTGTTTTGTCTAAAAATCTTTCAAAAAGTATAATCCGACGACTAAATAAAACAAATTAATACAAGAAATAGAATAGTTTTACCAACAGCAGAATATTAGTTTGGTTCTCTTTTGTGATTACCACGTGAAATGAAAACAGTATTTAGGTTGGAAATTAAAGGACAATCGCGATCTCGCAACTACGGGAAAGTGAACTGACCTGAGTGAGCCAACACCTCAATAACTGGAATGGTTGATGTGAAAGAAAAATCTAAGAAATTTCAGATTAAGTCCATTCGTAGAAACGTGCGAGGGGATAAACGGGACATCCCTGTATTCTGTTTCCTAATATTTCCTTTAAAGTTCCCAGTACTGACTGTTATGGGGTTGTTTATATTAAACAATTGGCCGAATACTTTGCACCAGGTGTTCACGTCTACATTTTACAACATGCATTTCGTTCAACCTTCCCAGAAATAATTCGCGGTTCGTTCCTGATTGTTTAATAATGAGGCATATTATGCTATTGTTCTAAATACATACGAGAGATATTCAAAAAGGCAAAAACAAAGAAAAAAGTTTTGAGGTAATAACAAGCCTATATTTTAATCAGGAAAGTGTTATCATCATGCCAAATTTCAGCCTAATCCCGATGTGCCCAATGAATTGTTATTGAGTGATTGAACCCCAAACAAACACACAAACATTCATTTGTAATATTAGTAAAGTAGCACTGTACTTCTACGTATGAATCAGGCCGTAACTTGAAATAAACGCTTAGGCCAGTTACATTTTTAACATCCAAATGTAATATTATTTCGCCAAACACCGTTGATCAGTTATTAAACGGAGGCAACTGGTACCAAAAGTCATTATCTTGCGAAAAAAAACAATTTGTTTTCAAACAAAAATCAGTTTAACAAAAATAAAGGACTTTGGCTTTGACTTTTTTCAGGTTATAATCCTAAGTCAAATTTGTATCTAATCGTATAATGAAACTGCTTGATGCATAATTAAGGTTCAAATGAATCAGTAATATTATTTTAACCTATGTAGATACGATATCCTGCACATTGTGAAAATTGTTTAGTCGAGGATACATTTACACATAAACATCATCATTATTTAAATATTTAATTGGCCAACACAAATTTTGTGATTATTGTTTTGAAACTGCTACACATCCGATATCATCAAGTTTAACGTGTCGTTGGATAGGTCGTGACATGTAAATTTGCCATAAAACAAAACACATTTGAAATTCCATCAGGGCTCTGCCCCAGTGGCCTTCAGCCAATTGAAAGCGTCAATATACGTGATTCAATTTATTTCATATCACGGACGATTACTTAATATCAAACATTAGAAATAACAAAATAAATGTAAAAATAAACGGTATCAGCATTCTGAAACATACTTTCTCCCATAAGCTTGTTAACATCCTATATCATGGGAAAGCGGTGATAGTATATAGTTCAAAATCACAAAAGCTGAAATAACTTTTGGACCATAATTGTTACAGCAATGGGGTGTTGTCAACAACCCATTGCTGTAACAATTATGGTCCAAAAGTTAGGTGTTGTACTATTTTTTTAAAACATCATTTGTTTATGTTTATAATCCATACCGGGTCTCTTCTAGTACTCGTGGTCTAATCACAGAATACCGATAATTTCACCCGAATTACCTTTTGAATTCAAGTGAATACAATTTTCTTTGCGTCTTGCTTTCGCAATCACCATTATAAAATGGCACAAGACTATCCCTGACTATCGCCGGTTTAAATGTATAAAATGCATGCTTTTCACACGTATGTTGCGTGCGCACGTGGTGGTAGGTGCGCATAAAAACTTATATATATATATATACGCATAATGAAAAAAAAAATTGTTTATTCACTGGCAATTAAGTAAAATAACTATTCTATTTTTGTTTTTGGTATACGTTTTTATCATCTCATATTAATACGCGAGGACTGTGTTTTGTGAACGCTACTCCTCCTTTATTTGTGGACAAATTTCAACGTTTAAGGTGTTGGTGTTAAAGGATTCGGACCAATTCGTAGTTTTGCATTAAGGTTTTAGAATTTAAAAGTTCCTACCCTTAAGGGCGTGAGACCCTTTTAAATGTCGGGTTTTCACCATGTTAATAATTGTATTACCCACGTATTACCTATCAATCTTTCTTCCGAAAATAAACTAAAATGTCCAGATATGCTATTTAAGAGTTAGGTACATTAACTTTCTCTAAATTAACTGAATCAAAGTACCAATATATTTAATGCTACAGAATATAAATCCAACCGATTTATTTATTGATAAATCCAACCGCGAGATGGTGGGTTGTCGAGGTGGCACGTTGTCGCCTATATGAGCGAGGTGGCGCGTTGACGGCACCGAACACTGAGCGTACACGTCAACCCGCCACCTCGTAAAAGAGTGGTGGCGGGTTGACAGGGTGGCACGTTGTCGCCTACGTACGAGGTGGCGGGTTGCCGACATCGAACATGGAGCTTCACGACAACCCGCCACCTCTGATAAAAACTGGTGTTGGCGTGTTGTCGTGGTGGCATGTTGTCGTGGTGGCTCATTGACTTGAGTGTGTACGACAACCCGCCACCTCGGAAAATTGTGTGGTGGTGGGTTGTCGTGGTGGCCTGTTGTCGAGGTGGCGGGTTGACATGTACGTACACGTCAACCCACCACCTCGGTTTTTTTGTGGTGGCGGGTTGACGCCTCTGACCAAAACACCGAGGTGGCGGTTTGACGTGGTGGCGCATTGACAGCGACCCGATAAAACATACCCCTCATAAAAATTATAAGGACTGCTTTATCTATGTTTTTATTCTGTATATACGGTGTAAGTAAATGTAAAATGTAACTTAATAATCAAGATGATTGTTAATAGACCAAATTGAAGGGGATTGAGGATGGGTAATGTAAAGGCGTGAATTCTAAAAAAATATAATAAATAAGATTATGTTGATAGTATTGATAATATAGGAGAACCTGCTAGTAATTCAAACCTACCATAATCACACCTACCTGCCACAGCTCAAGTACTAGTATAGTTTGAGAGTAATTAATTTATTGATCGTGGGAAGGTTTTTTGCCTACTTTTGCCATATAATACGTAACGTGCTTTCAGTTATATTTAAGCCCCCTTGTCTTAAATGTGACTGTTAATTAAGAAATTTGAAAATTTTGGTATTTTTGAAAATAAGTCTTTTAGTACGTTACCGTAACGATCTTAGAAACCCCCTGCCCCCTCCTCAATATAATGCTGCCTAAAGCCATAGACTGACCAACACGTAACTTGTTTTATCCATGGTAATACTAAGCCGAACCCCTCCCCTCTGAACGTTTTATGTAGTAATTGGGTGACCCCTTAGAAGTATATTTAATGCATGATTTTACTCTCAGATAACAAGTACTATGAAATAACTTAATAAAATAATCAGATAAATTTTATTATAACAACTATGAAACCATTGATCTACTTTTTAAGGATACTAATAATATCTATATCTGGCTAGGGGTATAAGGCCGGGGGTAAAAATCCGGGCCGAACATTTTGATCTACCTCATGAATGGGGTAAAAGTCCGGGGTAAAATTCCGGCTCGTACAATCTAGGTTTTATAGTTTGATGTGTTCTGATTAAATTCACAACCGTGAAAATATACGTTAATTCCACCTTTAATTTTTGGAACTGATGTGCCACTCAAACAGTTCGTGGCCAGAATTTTTTTTACCCCTTAGATTGTGACGTCAGTTTTGTTCGTGCTTTAAGGTGTAATAGTGTAGCTACATGGTAGTTCAACCAAGCCAGCTTTTTAAAGCAAACTAGAAAAGAAGAAGAAATAAGCGAACGAAACTAACTCTAACTCTTAATTAAATTAGGTTATATTTTATGTTAATGATTAATGTTTAATTTTGTATTTTCATTATTCTAACTTCTACTTCTAACTTAACTTTTCCTATATTGTGATTAATTGTGTGATACGGAATTTCCTATATTTATTTCCAGTGATGCCTGAAATTAATGGATCTGTGCTACCTGAAAAGGACAACGAGGTTAAGAGAGAAATTACTCAAACAGATCACCTGAACCAAAGGTTGCTGACATCCTTTTTGAATTTAATAAACTCGGCAAATAGGCCTAATAGTGATGATAATCGTTCCGCCTCTTCTCATCCTCAGTCAATACATATCAATACTCAACATCATTCTGTGGACGAAAACAATCATTTTGAATAATCATCTCAAGCTTGTGTAACTTAGTGGTAGGCTAGCCTAATTTAAGACATGTCAAGGAACTCATTTAACATATCTGTTTAAGAAATTCAAAGTGTATGGTACCATATTTTTGTCTTAGTTAATTTGACAAGTGATACCGATAAAGAAAAAAAGGGACTTGAATTTATGGTGGTGAAGAGTTTTAACTTACAAAAGGAATGTGGTAAGTTCTAAGTTCATGAGCTGTTGATCATTTAAGTTAGGCCTAAGTATCCTAGGCAGTGGCGGCGATAAGAGCCCGCGGGCCCTCCCCGCAAGTTTGTTTGCCGGGCCCCCTCCCAATAATCTTTAACTTATCACATGTATTGCTGCCAAAACTTGCACTTTAGTTTGGCACGGCATCTCCCGAGGCACTGGCGCATCAACATCGTATTCCATGATCGCGGAAAATTGTGAATACTTCCTGTAGTAATGGAAAAAACATTTATAGCCTAGGCTAATCATAGTCTACCGTGATTGCAACCAAACCTATGACATCATCAGACTCCAATATACTTGCTAATACGTAGATTCTTAACATTAAAGATAGGTTTTGTGTATTGGTATTACCTTAAAAAACTCTTATTTTTCCAATAACCTAAATGAAATATTTATTTTCTGAATACCGTACCTATATTTAAAAAATCTACAAAAGTTATTTATCATTCCTAATTAAGAATTTACAAAAATGAATCAACTAACTTAGTCACTCTGAAACAGATCTACGTGGACAAAACATAACCTAAGATTTTATGTTTGACTTTCACGTCTATGTATGATTTTTCTAGTTTGATGAAACCGATGAAGGTTAACATTTTTATTGTATGCAAGTTATAGGGCCCATGTTTATTACCGTAATCAATTTGAAAGTTTTATTTTATACCAGTCTTTAGGTTTATTCTTTTCTAGACTAGACTAATATTATTCACAACATTAAATATCAGAGGTGCCCATCCCCCCCAAACCCAGAGGCGCAGCCCCCCCCCAAGCCAAAGGAGTAGTCCCCCCAATTTGTGCTGCCGTCTATTTAAACCTACCCTCCACCTGCCAATGTATCTGGCAATTTCCCCTTTACCTCATAAAACGAGCATTTCAAGTATTTAGTAAACTTGAGGTAAAGAAAAACAAACTTGCTGATAATCAATATTAAATGTTTAATAGGATACGTCATTTAACAATACATCATTATATCTAACTAACGGACAAATTTGAAGTTTTTCAATTTTCAATTCAGAAACTGTATTGTGAGCCAACATGTGCTCAATATACTCGGTGAATTACTCTACTCCAACACAGTATTGTAACTGTACAATATATTAGGTGGCGTTAGTTTTTACGAGCATGAATAATACTTTGACAAAAACTATCTGGTTTCTAAATTATAGGCAGAGAGTCGCTAAATAGGGCAGACTTGTTGCTCGCCACTTCCAGGCTGCCTTCTACAAAAATCGCCGGGCAAAATACACTAAATACCAATTTCCACTAGCACAAAAGGTTTTTGTGACGAAGTAATCTTATAATTCATTTTGATAGCCCCAGGATTGCCTTTTATGACTAATAGTGGTAGAAACGCATCTTGTCAGACAATCCTTAATAATATATGTATGGTAGTGTCGTATTTTACTTGCTACATATGTTTTGCCGGTTCTTTAACATATTTAGACTTCCATATGTAACATACACCATCGTCAGACTTACAAAAGGATCGACTTCTGGAGGTGTCGACAGAATATGTTACAAACATTTAACACAAAACACGAAACGATTACAGATAGGCCTATCAATTCATGCGCGGACATTGCTGCGGGCAGGACTGGAACACTGCAAGTAAACTGAATCAGGTTATGACAGACCGACGTGGTCTCTGGATTGTCGTCTGCGTTTTCAACAGATGTTAGGACTAATTGTAGTGACAGAGGAGAGTGTTGAAAATATAGCGGGATTCATAATTGAGTTTTTCATTCAAAACTATTGACAATAATAACAAATTTTTATGCTGGACATAAATGATGGTCTCGAAATTCTACATTACTGCGTGAAAAGAAATTTATTAAATACATTGGAAGAGTTTGGAATACTGGTATATAAATAAATAAAACTAGGGACAGTACACAATTTTTGAGTGAAAACACTCAATTAATTATGAATCCCATTATATTTCCAACACTCTTCTCAGTCACTACAACAATAGTCCAATATCAGCTGTTGAAAACGCACAAAACAGACGACAATCCAGAGACCACGTCGGTCCGTCATAACCTGAACCTGAACTGATTCAGTTTACTTCCAGTCCTGCCCGTGCCAATGTACTCTTGTGCATTGATAGGCATATCCTGTAAATCGTTTTGTGTTTTGTGTTAAATGTTTGTAGGTAACGTATTCTGAGGACACCTCCAGAAGTGGATATTTTTAAAGGCCTAAGACTGACGATGGTGGAGTTAAAGAACCACCAAAACATATGTAGCAAGTAAAAGTCAGCGAACACAGAATAAAAAAAGTCGACACTAGTACATATTTAAGGATTGTCTGATAAGGTGCGTTTTACCATTCTTAGAAGCAATCTTAATTACGAATGGCAGAATGTTGTTGGTGTTGATAGTGAGCTCCTTAGAAAAAGTTTTTCAGTCTGATTATACAAAATTCTACATTCATTATGACAGCTAACAAAAAAATATCCCTCCCAAAATCTCCCTAAAGAAGTTCCCCCCCAAAAATTCCTGTGGCGCAAACGCGCCACGGTCCCCCCCTCTGGGCACCCCTGTTAAATATTAATATTTCATCATTAAAAACTTGTTTAGGCCTACTTGTAAGTTTTATGAAAGTTAACATGTTAATCTTAATATCAGCTTCTAAAAGTATTTTAATTTCATTATTTTGTAATAAAATACTTTTGTCTATAGGCTACTAATTTGTAGTAGGCTACTTGGCTTATTTTGTATCCCTAAAATTTTATACTGCTCCGTCTGCTACCACAATGGTTTGAAAAGTTTTTTGGATTTGAAACGATTCGGTACTTACCTATTCAAGTTTTTTGAAGACATAACATTTCATTATGAATTGGTAGAAGTTTTGGACGTTTTTTTAATTGAGTAATTTTGTATAGGCCTATAGGCTACCTATGTAAAACTAGCCATGTTTTATTGTTAATACAAGTTAATAAATACTGAATTGAGTGTGACTGCAGTGTAGTATAATAATTTGTAGATTTTTTTAAAAAGTACTACTTAATTGATTCCTCGAAATAAAAAATAGTTGGGAAATCTATGTTAAGGAGTTGGGAAATTTGAGGCTTCTCCCCCCCCCACCCTGGAATTGACCAAGCAACGCCACTGGTTGTATGTAATGAAACCCCAGGAATGTTTGTAAAACAATATATAGTGTGGCGACAAATTTGTTATTTACAAATTTAACAATATGAAACATGAATTTTGAGTCCAAGAGATTTTACATAGTCTTCTATCCTGCTTTTTTTGGTCTTAATCTGCTTTTCTACTTTGTAGTTTAGTGTAATTTATTCCTTCATTACGATTGATTTCATGTTGGCAGAAGTTATAGTTTTAGATTTGGCTAGTATTGAAGATTTACAATCTTCCCTAATGAAGATCAAAGATGGTTTTTATAATCATCAGTACAATTTTATAAAATAACTGTAAGTTACACGGGTTGTCTGTAAATTAAAGTCTCCTTTGAAGCTGGGTCAAGTCTGGCACTGCTGGGTTCTTGACTTCATAGTAGCCAAATCGTCGGACCCACAAAGTATAGATCACGTTCCATGATAACATTTCTGTAATCCACAGTGTAAATCACTTTTGAGGTCTTCCAGCAACTGAAGTACTTTACTGTTGACGTAGAACATGTACGTAAAACGTGCAGGCAGTTGTTCATCTTGTTTGGGGTAGTAGCTAAAGTTAGAGAGACTTTGCTTGCAGGTATCATAGTGACTCAACACGTGTCTGCTGAACTGATAGGGGTAGGCCCTATCTTTAAAACACTCGGTTCACACGATCGACATATCTAGCTAACTAGGCTGTGACTAGGTCTGCAGGACTAGGTAAAGCAGACCACAGGATCAAATAGAGCCATTCACACAACTACTGTTCAAGGAACTGTACGACAACGGCAATCAACCCGTGAAACCATTGCCAGGGTCTGCTTGCTAGCCAAGTGTCGCGAATTATCGCCAATAGCTCCATCGGCGTAGCAAAATCAATTGAAACCCTTCAAATAAAAATGTTTACATTTGAAAATAAAAATGCCAGATATCTGAGTATATCCATACGTATGTTAAATTAAGTTAAGATTAAGAAATCCGCTGAGAATATTAATTATTTTTTACCATAATATGATGTTTCAGCTCCTAGCAAGCAGAATAAACCCCAATATTGATTAAATGCCCAGAGCTATGGGCTTGTTACTGGGATCAACTGCAGCTTTTTTAAGCCTTTCAATTCAAGTTTCATAACAATCAAGGCAGGGTTTCAAACTGTTGTGAGCTCATCTACACAGGTATTTAAAATAAATTCAAAATTTTCTATTAATACTTAGTAAATAAATAAATTGCCTTTATTTACGAGTGAGCTTCATGACACGTGTTTTTCAAACTAACTCAAGTCACTAAATCTAAACTATCCTAATATATTTACATAATATATACAAAAAGTGTCAACGGAATAATTTACAATATAAATTTTACATTTTCTTTTTAATTTTGCTGAGTGCATAGCAACGCTGGTGGCACTGCCTAAGAATTGACAGGCAAAGCTCTCTCAAAGTACTTAACGCTTTTTACCATGCGGTTGGCATTCTGGGTTATAGTATGTTTTCTGGGCTCTCGCTGAGGCTCTCCCAGCCTCACCATGTGATGCAATTGCTGGACCATACAACCAATAGGCCCATAGCCCATCTCTTGGGAACGTACGCCTACCTATTTATTCATAACAACCTTTTCGACGACGATCCTTGATACCGGTACTTTTCCATAGAATACATGGCCTACCTACTTAAGAAATAAAATTACATATGTCCAAAAACCCAACATTGTGTGATTTTTGTCACATTCAACTGAATACTATAAGATCCCCGGGAACGGGCACACAGCTAGTATAATCTAACTTTGCACCAGTAGTAGTAACATTGTTGAACAGTTGAAGTAACATTATGCACCATCAAACCAAAAAACAAATATTGATTAAATGTTATTGCTCAAAGAATGAAGACTCCAGAGCCCCAAACAACATACCACTGGCTGAGGTTGAGGCAGTTGAACCTCAAGAGGCTGAGACAAATGATGGATGCTTCATAAAGATCATCATCAGAGGACGATTGGTTGAGCAGATACTGCTGGTTTTTTTAAAAACGGTAATTGTTTCAAGACTTAAAATTGGTGTACTCCAGTTTGTACAAAAAAATAAACGGTCCAGAAGGATAAATAAGGGGGGAAAAATTAAATTTAAGATGCTTAAATTTAATTTAGCTAGGTGGAGTGGGAAGGATCATTCATTCAGTTCGTCCAAAGTTTTAGTGTGAGCGACCAGGTCTGGCCGGGTCTAGGCGAGGGGGTTGGCGGGGCTACTTTTGTGAAAACATTTGTGTCCTCAGGGTTGGTACGGTCAGGGAAAAGTCAGGGAATTATGACAAGTTCTGGAATTTCTCCTGAAAAACTAACTTTTTACAGATGTGCTACATTTTGATCTAAACATGTTATTATCAGGGTGATGACTTTTGGCAAAAAGAACAACATAAGCACTGATGCACATTTTTATATCGATAGATAGCTATCGGTACAGGGGAGGAATCGATATGTATACAGGGTGTCCAAAAATTCCCGGGTCGATTAAATATTTTTAAATAAGTTATTTAAAATAGAGCTTTAAAACTTTGCATAAAGTTACCGGACGTAAAAATCAGTTTTTTTTTCATATCGAGTGATCCGCTTCTTCGTCAGGGGGACATATTCAGTGATATGCTACTTCCTCAATGGACGGCTAGATGTCAGAAGAAAATCTAAAATTTAAGCATAGGTTGATATTCACGTCAAATTAAAGTTCTTTGTTAATAAAATACAATGCCAAAAACACAAACTTAAACGTACAACCGAGTAAAAAAAGACAGCTGTCCAAAGATTAATTTAATTTGCAATGCTATTATACGCTACCTCCTCAGGGGCCACTAGAAGTCGGAAGAAAATCACAAACGTAAGCATAGGTCAATATGCACATCAAATTAAAGGTCTTTATTTGTAGAATACAATGCAGCAACCTGCAAATTTCAGCTCAAAATAACATCTGGGTAAAAAATGGCAACACTTCAAAATGGCAGATTCAATAAATCTTTGAACGGCTGTCATTTTTGACTCAGTTATCGGGTTTGCGGCTCTGTACCCTACTAATAAAGACGTTTTATTTGATATGCATATGAACCTATGCTAACGTTTAAGATTTTCTTAAATCCTAGCGGGCTTTGTACCCTGAGGAAGTATCGGATCACTGAATATGTGATAAAATAGATTTTTATGTCCAGTAACTTTGTGCAAAGTTTTGTAGCTCTATTTGAAATATTTTAAAAATATTCAACCGACCCGGGACTTTTTGGACACCTGGTATAGTTTGAAACAAGTTTTGTATTAGGTACTAGGGAGTGATTGAATAAGTCAAATATATAAATTTTGTCTAGTTCTTGACTTTGATTGGTCGATATTGACTTACGGTATACCTGGAAAAGTATAATATCAGTCTGGAAAACATGGAAAAGTCAGGGAATTAAATTTTATAAATTTAGTACCAACCAACCCTGGTCCTGCTACTCACTCACCCCTACCCTCAGCACTGCCAATAGCCGGTACCCGTACGTTTTAGTTAGGCTAGTAGCGACCCGTTTGCACGCAAAGAAGTTCTGGCCGATCTGTACCTAATATATTTATTTTGAACCAAAAAGAATTTTGCGATGTTTGGCTATAAAATGTTTTAAGCGAATTTCCCCTATAGGGAATAAGCTATTACCGTAGTACTCATGGTAAGACCTGGACCCGGGACCGATTAACCCCATACTAGAAAAACTAAACTCGGCACACCTTAATTGCATGTTATGAAGTATTTTTTGGGCAAAACCGCCACTTGATGTATTTTTCCAAAATGGGGGATTTTGTGGGAAACTCTAAAACTTCAAATGGTAAGACCCATCGAGTGCTTCCCTTTTTTACTGAATTGAGATAGAGACCTCTAGTTTCAGTTGTAAGCTTTCTTTTATCAGGACCTTCAAAATAAGGGGTCACTCGATGGGGCTTAACATTTAAAACTTTTGAGTTTGCTCCAAGGGCTTTTGAGATATTAATTATTTTTTTAAATATACAAAGTGGCGGATTACGGCAAAATTAAGCCAAAATGGAAAAAAGTTTATTCTTATTCTACATTTTTGACTTTTTTTTGCTTGTAAAATCTGAATCTGCATAGCCCGCTACGCTTTACTGAAACACCCTATATATAAACTAGCTGTACCCGCGGGCTTTGCCCCGTTTAACTTCATAAGTGAGCTCGTTCGCATGGCTCAATCACGTCCTGGTTGAAGTTCGTTCGGTACGCTCACTCACCTTTAGGATGGAGCTCGTTCGCTACGCTCACTCACCTTTTGGTAGCAAATTGGCTGTTGTCATAAATTAAAAAAAAATAATAGTACTGCACCCTGTTGGGAATCCTTGTAACTTTAATGCTATTGAACATCATAGAACAGAACCAACTTGTTTAATTGAAACAGCTGTTAAGATTCATTAATTCCATTTAAATATGAGTACTCATAAGGTTAACATGGGAAACTCCAGAGCCACTGGGACGGAGCCCAAGAGTCCGATCGGGATAAAAACAACTTAGTTTTCCTATTTAATGCCTAAAGAATCAGTGTACCAAATTTCAGCCTCCTAGGTAAATGGGAAGTGGGAGAATTAGTGATGAGTGAGTGACTGAGTCAGTCAGTCAGTGAGGGCTTTGCCTTTTATATATATAGATATACTAGCTGTACCCGTGGGCTTTGCCCCGTTTAACTTCTTAATTTTCAAGATGAGCTCGTTCGCATGGCTCAATCACGTCCTGGTTGAAGTTCGTTCGCTAAGCTCACTCACCTTTAGGTTGGAGCTCGTTCGCTGCACTCACTTGCCTTCAGGTTAACTCGTTCGCTACACTAACTCGCCTCCAGGTTGAAGTTCGTTCGCTACGCTCACTCACCTTTTGGTTGCAAATTAGCTGTGTCATAAATTAAAAAAAATAATAGTGCTGCACCCTGTTGGTAATCCTTGTAACTTTAATGCTATTGAACATCATAGAACAGAACCAACTTGTTTAATTGAAACAGCTGTTAAGATTCTTTAATTCCATTTAAATATGAGTACTCATAAGGTTAACATGGGAAACTCCAGAGCCACTGGGGCGGAGCCCGAAAGCCCGATCAGAATAAAAACTACTTAGTTTTCCTATTTAATCGGTGTACCGAATTTCAGCCTCCTAGGTAAATGGGAATTGGGAGAATTAGTGATGAGTGAGTGAGTCAGTCAGTCAATGACTCAGTGAGTCAGTGAGGGCTTTGCCTTTTATATATATAGATGGTGTCCTGTATGAAAGAAAACATGTATAAGAAGCGAAGAAGAGTGTAGAAGAAATATTGTATGTTTATATTTATATATATGAATTTGAACGGATGGCGTTTCATGAATACTACGGTAATAGCTTATTCCCTATATGGGAAATTCGCTAAAAAAAATGTAGTAATAATTCATACTCTTTTCAGAGATTGGCATTGGTGTGTCCTACGGAGGTGTTGATGGAAGTGTAGGATTGCTGAAGGAGGGCCCAAGACTTTCTCCACTCCAAGGAAGGATGAACATGCTCCAGCTCCGCAAGTGTTTCCCTCAATATAAACAGACTGTTTGTTGCCTACGTCTAAACAGGTATTCAAAGAGCAGATTCATTAAAGCTGATAGATTAAAGATGGAAAAATTAAATCTTTAAGTTAAACAAAATTTTGAGACACATTAAACTGTAGTCATTGTTAAGTTTATGACGCTGTATGAAGAATGTAACATAGCCATTGGAACTAGATTTTAAGGATTTTTGCTAGGATTGCAGACTTGCATAAATGGGAAAGAGTCTCTGACAGAAACGTCAGATTTTACACTATATGCACGCCAATAAACTAAGAGTTAATTTTTACCTTGGATAAAATACCGTCAATAGATTGTGTAAGCCTTACATTGGACTGTTAAATCATTACGGGTGGTATATTTTTTACTGTTAACTGACCACCCAATCAAGTTTGTATAATGTTTTGTACCTAAATATATTTTTCTGTACAGTAGTGTTTCAATAAAGTTTTTTATGATACAAACATGTTTTGCTAAATCACCCTGTATTTATAAATCAATATTAATAAGCAAAGCTTTAAAAGGAAAGTACTTAAAAACCAAAAATTATTTTAACCAATTTTGTACAATCTATTAGGTATTTAATGTTACTGACAGCATTTTCACCTAGAAATGGTTTGAGTTGATATTTCATTCCAGCACAGCAACTTCCTACTTGTATAGGTACAGTGAAACCACAATAATCTGTTTATCGTTAATGTTAATAGCATATAGATTCTACTTAAACCAGTCAGGAGATTGTAAAAATGTCAAACAGCTTAGAACTGAAACACCAATGTACACTTTTGACAATGCTTTATTAGTTAAATGTTAAAGCCATTTTCTGTTTCTCCATTCCAGCGTCAAAAAGGGTGGTTACCTTTTTTACCTTTTACCGGTTACCTTTTTTTAGGTTGGTTACCTAAGTGTAAAGTAAGCCCTCGATGTAAAAGGTTGGATGATGGACAAATTCTGTTCCATTCTAAATAGACTCTTTGGAGGAAAACTTATCACCTTGAGAAAAAAAATCCAGTTGTCTCTTTAAGAGCTTAGATGTGTAACTGGCTGATATACAGGGTGTCCAAGTCCAAGGTGTCGTAAATCTTCCAGTGCAGGAACACTCATCATTGCTACAGAAAATACAGATTGCTTCCAGATAGGCTCTTTGGAAAAAGCAGCGTGAGAAGCACTACTCCACTGAGGATGTCCAACAGAGTTTTATACTTTTTTCTATTACCAGTCCATTTATGGATTAGCAGCTTTGAAACGGTTGGTAAGTCAAAATTTCAGCTTCCTAACGTTTTTAGAAACAAAATGGTGTATATTGAAAATTTTCCCATTACTTTCTTAACTTAAAACCTGTTTTGTTTCCTGGATTGCAGTGTCGACTCTTTGAACACATTGTTGAACATCGATTTTATTGAAGAATATTATTTGAGCCAAAAAAACATGACCTAACCTACTCTAGTGTTGTTTTACTGGAACCGGAGATTGAGAATACACTTTTAATGTTACATTGCTTAAAACCCAAGAAAGTAATTCTATAGGAAACAAATAAGTAAAATTCTTAATACGCCACAATTTCTTTTTTTACAAATTTTATGTCAGGAAGCTGAAATTTTGATAAAATATTTTAAAATTCTCCTTTATAAATTGTGTAATCTTTCAAAGCTGTCGATGCATAAACAGGCTAGCAATATAGAATCAAATGTCTATACCTCTTTGTGGGACACTCTGTATATTTTTGCGAAAGTGTTAGTTTGCATTTCAAATAAGAAAAAAGCAAACACTGGTAAGAAAATACTTCCTTGACCTTTGTTGAACTTCCTGGAATAACATTTTTTTTGTCTCCAAGGTGTTTCCAAAAGATTGAACAGTATTTTCTCTTTAAAAACTCAGCTCATCGAATTATTTGGGTAGTGATATGTTTAACTAATTTTTGTCATGCTGCAGCAAAAACAGCTGTTTTTAATGTATGCGTTGAGGGTCCAAAGTTTTTAGCCCCTAGGGAGTAAAAATCAGCTGTTGTCAACTCAGTTGTAAATTTTGATTGTAAAAAATTTCATTTATCAAAAGTATGTATTGATCGTTTAATCAATTAATGTACACTAACAAAATCGTGATAGACTAATGATTGAATCACTTAGCTGGAAACAGCTGCTTGTTTCCATTAGCAATTTAAATTGAAAACAAGCCAAAAGTAGTTGGTATCTTTAAATGAAAACTGTTTCAGTTTTGTAACATAGTTTTTGTTCAAGTGGTGTAATATGACAAAAAATATAGTTACACGGACGAAAAGTGTCTTTTCAACCCTCGGCTTCATCTCAATCGTAAAACTTAAGCTCCGGTAAAAAAGAGTCACTTTAGACCCTTGTGATGAAATATACTATTTAACCTTTGCCAAAATAATTTTATAGGTGCAAAGTATTGGATCGACTTTTGTTACTTAAGTAGTCATCCAATACTATGAGCTAGCTGTAGCCAATATTTGATTAAAAAAGAAATAATTTAAACGATTCACTAACACTGCATTAATGAAAAATTCAAATTCCTCCCTTAGTTTTTGATATTATGCTTGTTGATGTGACTAAAACATTTTAATATCTCACAGGTAACTTTTTCTCTCAGTGCTTGATTAAAAAGTTGAAGTATCTACAGTATAAGTGGCTGAGTATTTCTGGCTAAATTCAACTATGTCTATTTTTATTTTAAAGCTGGCTCTTACAAAAACGTCTAGGTTTACTTTAAAAATCCTTAGTTCCCAGTCTAAGATGACCAATTCTATCATAAACCATGAGGATGGAGCTGTATTGATCATGTGATTGACTTTTTTTTACATATTTCTCCTCGTTGCTCCGTCTCAGAAGTCGATAAAGGTATCCTGGTAGTTTCTCATGTTGTTTGTGCCTGTTTACTAGTAGGGTTTAGGTGCAAAATGTTGGATTGGAATAAAACGGGTGTCACAAACACATGATCCACAGTATTGTTATGGTTTATACAACAATTTTTTTCTTATTTAATTTTTTGTTAAATTGTAATAATGATAAACAATTTTATTTATATTTCTAATTTTAAAAGTTTTTTTATTCATATGAGGGTGATTTTTTACAGATACAAAGAAATCCAAGGATATGTTAACTTTTTAAAGAAATTATCGCAAGAAGTGAGTTTTGTTATATAAAGCTTTAACATAACTGGTATACATGATTTAGAAAGTTGAAAGATTCAGTATTAGTTTGATTATTAGATTGAATTAGATTTTTATGATGTTAATTTTCAGTCGTATTTATTACATTTTGTTAAATTTTACATCTGAAACCCTCCAAGAAGTGTGTACTGACTCTACTTTGTTAATACACATAAATTATATTTAGAGGAAAGTGCAGGATTGTTTCCTTAAATAAAACACCACCGTGGTTTAACATTACATTTATTTTATTACATACAAATTTAAACGATTTAGTATATTATTGACAATCACTTGGTTTAAAAAGTTAGGTTTAACTATTTTTATTGTATTATAGTATAAATGTGGTGATAGATTTTGCAACATACGAGAACAAAGTTTTGTTTACGGTATATAAAATAAATTAGTGTTTCGGTCGAGTTTGGCATCGTGAGTCTCATTATTGATGTCGTATGGCAGGAATATTTATTTTTACAAATGTGAGCGAAAATGGCCATTTAGAAAACATTGCGTACAACGTGACATCATTTAACGAGATTTTTCCTGACAAATGTTGTTTTAGTAAAATGATTGTTCAAATGATACACTCATATCGCAAGTGATGTGGTTTGACATTCAAATGAACATTTTCGAACAACTCTTTCCTGCAGTTATGTTTTGTCTTTGCCGGTGGTTATTTACAAAGAAGGAGTTCACAAGCAAGGAGACACTAAATGACACCACAATGCAATAGGGAAACATTTAGCCAACTTCGGCGATACTTCCCGATACTTTCAATACTCCGATTACTATCTTCATTCACGACGTAAAGAAATAGTATGTATAAGCTGTAGATGATAGTTGTAGAAGTGTTTCAAAACTCAAGTTTCTTAATTTGTATTGACCTAAGGAACTTATTTTTTTTAAATTTGATTCTTTACATTACAAATTTGATTTATTTTTGGTAAAGCATAGCAAATGAACTAAAGCGGCAAAGTAAAATTAGCTGTGGATTAATTTCCTTCTGAATTAATCTAGGATAAAAATTATTGGTGCCCTTTTTTTCAATAATGTTCTAACTCTGCCTTTGTGTAAACAAATTTGTCTATCTCGAATTATACTAGAATATCCAATTGATTTTGTTTTTCAGTTTTTAATTATTTATCAACCATAAACGGATGGTTACACGATTTTTTTTTGGACCTGAGTGTTTCAATTAGATTATGTAAGAAACAGCTGTAGAACCTTGAAAAATTCAAATAGTTTTTTCAATACAGGCAAAACAGGTGGGGCTTTCTATGGTTTAATCATAAACAAAGTATATTTGTGCGTTTGTATTTGCAATATGTATATGAACCTTCTGGGGATTCTGAACTTGTTAACAACTTTTTATGGCTGAAACTCTCTTCCTCACCAAAACCTACAAAAAAATCTTCTCGGCAAAATTACTACACCAAACAGTTTCAGTTTGTTTCAACATCATTAGAACTTATGTAAAAATGAAGTGTTCAACCCTTATTATACAGTTCTTTGATTATGACGTCAAGGAGTTTGAAACACCAATATGGTACGTAACCATAACCAACAAAATGTAATTTTCACATTCAAATAATAAAATACATAGTTATTAACAAATCGAATATATCTACCGATCTTTAATCCTTCCTTATATTGTACTCAAGTCTTATATATAATATATATAGTTTTATACACAATTTGTAATGTACAGGTTTCACTTTTAACATAGTCTTAACATATTGAGGCAGTATATGCATCCAAAATAGTTTCATTCATTCACTCATACAGTCACCCATCGGGAATCCAAAACATCTCACAACGGCGAAACATAGTTCGTTAGTTATTAAGTCTTTGCATAGATTGTCTAAGAAATAAAATAAACGTGCTACCCAACTCAAATAGAAACTAACAATGAATCGTTCCGCAGCTATTTTACATCTCCCATATTTCACTACCCGTAGATATTTCTCTTACTGTACTTATTAGTTAACATTTACCGGTGTCTTTTGGTTACTAATAAATCATTAAGCGGGTTCAGCATCTATACATAACTTTCCTGTAAATATTATTTACAAGTTAAAACATATAGTATATCATTAGTCACTAAAGTAACACACACAAAATCTGTAATTTATGGTACATTTTATCATTTTATATTTCTTATTTAGTTCAGGGTAATGGAAGGAGAAGCTTGCTGATAATAATACAGAATTTGAGATCAAAATTAACACCCATTTCATGTATATTTAGATTATTTTAATGAATCCCTGAATACAATTTTCCTGGCCTGATGGGATTCATTAAGTAATATTTGACTCACTTAATGGTCTCTATTATATCATAAAGAAGAACATGTTTCTGTGAGATTGTTAAAGGCAAAAACTACTGAACCTATCCAGATGAAGTTGTGTGGAATATATCATAGATCTGTCCTTACTTCCGAAAGCTAGAGTCAAAAAGGGTTATGTTTATATGGATCACACACTGACTGAATTTCAACGACATGAAAATACAGGATATGATGTGTTGGTATTCCAACATGATCTTCATTTCTGTCAAGTTTCAGCTCAGTCAGTTCATTCAGTAGTTTTTGCACTCACCCGGAACCAAAACCACAGAAACCACCTCTTCTTTAGAATAAAATTGGTTTTAATATTTGGGTATGCTAACTCAAATGTAGCCAACTGCTTTAGAGAACAATAGATGTAATATTTGGGTGTGCTAACGCAAAGGTAGCCAACTGGTAGTGGTATGGTATTTTCATTGGGAAGATAGATAACAATTGATATAAAAAGTTAGTTTAAAAAGCAGTGCTACTGTTAATTTAAGCTAATTAAAAAGATTAGATGATGAGAATGTCTTTGATATAAAAGAGTAGTGTGAATTTGAACATGTTCATAAAAAAACTGTATTTTAAAGCTGGGCTTTCCTACGCGCGGAAGTGGAGAACGGAGAGAGGAACGCGGAGAGCGGACTCCACTTGTCTTAGGTAATTTAATGTTACTGTTTTCCTAGAAGCGGAGCGGAACACCATGTTAATCTCTTTTCCGCTCTCCGCGTTCCTCTCTCCGCTCTCCGCTTACGCGCCTAGGAAAACCCAGCTTAACTGTAAAACTAATTAGTGAATTCTAAATAACAATTGTAGTAAATGATTACTTTAGACTACAATGATTCTAAACTTAATTTAGTGCAATCTCTATTGTAAGTTTACCATTTACATAAAAAGGTTTCAATGACCTTAACACTGTTTTGTTACCTAATGAAATGCAAAGACAAAACCTGCACAACTATGATTATTTGGGTGATTATTAAAATGTATTCAACAAAAGTGAGTCGAAGGTTGGAATGAATAATTTAAATTTAACGATTACAAACATTTTAAAACGTAAATACATTTTCACAAGCACTTATCTCTTTACATGAGTTATTCAGAAAATTTTACTTAAAAGTACATATAATTTGTGAAATCTATAATCTTCTTAATTTTTATCCTGATCCATAAAGACCATTTTACCCCTAAAATGTATTCTATGTTCCTCGTAGTATAAACACACTGCATAATATTTGATAAAAATACAAGTTTCAGAACAATCTGTGGTATGAATTATTATATGATACTACCTCAAATGTATTGAAATCGGTTAAAAGCAAAAAATGTAGTGAATCTTTGAAATACCCTAAACATTGTACAAACAGATTTTGTCAAGGAAGGATTTCTTCTTAGTCCACTTAAACGATCCGGTAATTTGTAAGATTAACATTATGCACGAAGAAACTTAATTAACAAATATAAATTTGATTGTAGAAGTGTCACACTTCAAAACGTGAAAGCTGTATTGCTTAGTTTCTAAGGATATACTTATTTTACAAATCGATGGTCTGTATAAAATTTCATTTCGTAATACCTAAAACAATAGCTTTTTCTGTACATCGTTCACATCGACTCCTACTATGATATTAAGACTCTTAAATATTAAGTAACATGTAATAACAAATCATTCTCATAGAAAATAAATCTCACACAATATCCACAAAGAAATTTGTTACGGTTTAATGTTATTGCGAATAGAAATCGAGTTGTTGAGCTTCTGTGATCGGAGTGACCTACACCCGTAGATGGAACGTTCTCAGGGCATCCCCCTTGTTTTATTACATTATGTTTATCGATTTATTATATATAATTAATATTTTAATAAAATAAGAGTCTCTACAGATACATAATGTTGAGCACACGACGCCTGTACATCGCCAGACATCTCATAACGAGATGTCCAGTAGATGTTGAAAGGCTTGTTTTCTAAACTACGTTCAGATAATGGACTAGTACCGAGCAACACAACATTAAAATGCATATTTTATGTGAGTTACCCGAGAACAATATGCATATGAGAGCCACAGTCGGAAGAAGTTTGATTTGCATTTCCAAGAACAACATGTCTTGACCATCCAATGTTGAAATTTTGAGGAAAAACTTTAGTTCAAAGAGTCCTAGGAAAAAACGAATAATGGTTTCTTTTCCAATGGGTATTTTGTTCATTTAACTAATAGTGAAAGGAAATAGTGAAAAAAAGTCATGAAAACACAGAACGGAAATAATTAAAATCATCAAATTTTATGTTTGTGGTACCGGTAGTTAGTTGAGCAACACTAAATAATGGGTATTATTGTCGTGGAATATACGAAAGGTTAAACCAAGTTACAATTTAGTACTTCAAGTCAAATTAAAGTGTGGAAGGAGCTCATAATAGTTTTAACCCCCCTTCCCCCCAACACTTCCCTAGTCGCTACTGTCTGATTAGTGGACTTGTACACATTAAAGGTGGAACTTATACAAATTTCCACAGTGTTTAAAGCATATTGTTCTCAAGCATACTGAGCATTGGCAGGCTGCTAGGTATTGTCGGGTCACAGGATTCGCCTCCAATCACATCTTTAGGTACAAAAATTTATTCGTACAAGTTAAGTTTAAAGTAAGGCCACACGAGGGTTCAAATCTTGTTTGAATTGATTTAATGAAATTATCCGGTATTCATATGGCTTTATAAATAGACAAATACGATAAACCAAGCTAAAATACGGTTTAGGGAAGTTTGTTGGCGATTGTTTCATTTATATATTACTTGTTGATTTAAATGGTTGTTTAGAACTTGATTTTGTAAAGATTTGTGTTACTTATGATTTATCTAACACAAATGACTGGTAAATCTAAATTGAGTCGCTACAGACTATTTTATATTAGAATCCTGGTTACTTTAAACTAATTTAGATTTATTAGCCGATGAAATATTTGATTCATTATGATCAAGAGGAGGAGTTGATTTCTGTGACCCAAAACAAGACTCTAGTCTTCGCTCGCCTACGTGCAGATAAAACCCACGAAGAGGCCAATAACAACATTTTTCAATTTATACACAACTTTCAATTATAATATAATTGTAATATTTATAAGAAAACAATGTCAATACTTTTAAATTATTGTTTTTTACGTACAGTATCCTATTAGTATCACGGTAACAGGCGGCAAGTCATTTACCACGGTAGATCTCGATTATTTTGTCTTGATCCACATATTCGAATATGTGTGGTGCGTCCATGAGAATTCCCACAGTACCAGCGGTCGTCACTATGAAGAAAATGTACAACTGCAGCCGATCTATCACCATGGCTACGTACTTCCAGTCTTCCCGGATCTGGAAGCAAACCAGAAACATTAAGTATACAAAATAACTTGTCCCAACTGCAGCCGATCTATCACCATGGCTACGTACTTCCAGTCTTCCCGGATCTGGAAGCAAACCAGAAACATTAAGTATACAAAATAACTTGTCCCAACTGCAGCCGATCTATCACCATGGCTACGTACTTCCAGTCTTCCCGGATCTGGAAGCAAACCAGAAACATTAAGTATACAAAATAACTAGTCCCAACTGCAGCCGATCTATCACCATAGCTATGTATTTCCAGTCATCATACATCTGCGATCAAATTAGGAACATCAGGTATGGGGAATAACTAGTTACAGCTGCAGACAATCACCGTGGCTAGCACCAATTCCTTTTGAAATTGTCAATGCAGTAATATAGTCTAATGCTCAATTCAACAGGTACAATTCCGATATCTAGCTGGTTTTCTTTGAATTTACCTTGTCCTTAATTCAAAAATCAATTCACTGGAGAGATGTTTAGAAATTAATTCTCAAAATATATTTCAAGATTTTTTATTAAGTTAGAAGTTTGTATCATCCAAAACAATAATTAGAATAATTTGTGTATCCATGACAGGAATATATTTCATTGAATTTTGGATACTAAAGCTTTATCTGTTTGACTATTGTCAAAGATTCTTTTAATTGGATGTTCAGATAAGCTGTCATTGTTTAGTAACTTACAAATTGCTTTAAAACCTTACCACCCAAGAAACACATCAATGTTTAAAAGGTAATAATGAATGATACCGATACCCAGTGTGATAAAATAATTTATTTAATTTATTTAATTAAAATAATTTATTTAAGTTTTGCAGCCCTAAAATGTAAAAGCAATAAGAAAGTGTTAAGAATAAACCACAAGCATCAATGTCCTTTAATGCTATCAATCAACTGTCTATCTTTTTGTTCTGTTATGAAAGTGTCAACGAAATTCAGAGAATGGCAGATATGAAGAGTTGATAATGAATAAAAGATGTGTGTTGTCGCGGCGACATCTGGGCGCATATTGGACAACAGTTGCGCTTCTTGTAGGCGGATCAGTCTGTTATGGCCATCAGGCGCTCATTCTACATCTACATTTCCATTTAGTTCCCCCCATCAGGAGTTGTAATACTAACAGTAAATTGTACGGGAGATATAAATTTGTTGTAAGAAGCTATTGTTGCTGTTTGGGCAATGGTCTTCATTGAATGGTTTACACCTTTGGTCACACAGATGTACCGTACTTTTTCATTTGTCTTTTAGAGGGATTTGAAATTAGCATGTTTTGTCTGAGAAGAAATGATGTCATCTTGACTTATTATTGTTAGGGTACAGGACTGTATGAATCATGATGTTAGTGGAAAAAATTATAAACCCCATAAAATAAACCGGTTAAACCGGTTGAAATAAACCCAATAAAACAAAACTACGCAAGGACCATATTGACGGAGGTAAATTAAACCATTATTATTGTTGCTGTATGGTCCAGAGGCTACCCATCATGAAATAAATTTTGTTCAATAATATGGTTTGTTTTCAAAATAACTTCTGAATCAAGTACAGTAGTACTCTGATTATTTATGTCGATCAGTGTGAATCAAATTTTAACAAAGGGCTGCTGTTGTTCAAAGTACGCATTAGAGAATATTGATCCTTGGTAGATACATTACCTACTGACTAAGACCAACTAATGAGTTAGCCAGAAACATTTATGACAACCCACTCAACAACTTTGTTTTAGTTAAATCTTCAGCTATAAAAAAATAAAATACTTTTATCAGAATCAATTAATCAATTTTTGATGGATAGCCAGCATCGCAACCATCCAAAAACAATGATCCTGACATACAACAAATTCTTCAACACTAAGGAATGCACTATGAACGATCTACTGATTTATCGTGTTTATAGTTATGGTTATAAGTAATGAACCTACCTGTATATACTGATCCTCGTTTCGTAGATGTTCTGCAATGAACTCAACAGCCTCAGTCGCCTTGGACGCCTCAGGAGACAGCAGCAGCGAGTCCGAACTCTCGCTCTCTCTCCGCTCGGCGCTTGCCTTGCGATTGATCTTACAGTTTGGGTGATGGAGGTCGGACAGCTCCATCACCTCCATTTTGCTCTTGCCCGGCGCCGAGGGGGGCAGATGCTTTGGCAGCTCGGCCGGACTGCCATACGAGGGGTGCGGAGGCGCGGACATGCCAGGCATCTCCATCATCCAACGCAGCCTCGTCTTCTTGGGCCGCTTCATGAGCAGGACGATGGGAAGGTAGTAGAGGAAGACCGCACGGATCCAGGGCGGCATACGATGCGTCCTGGGACCTCGGAAGTTCCAATTGATTATAATAACCGTGACTAAAATACTGACGGTGTTCATGATGAAGGTGAACAGCAAATACTTGGCTATGAGGGGCAGCACGAGCGACGTGGGCGGGAGAATCTTGGAGACGAGGAGGAGGAACACAACGAGTGAGAGGAGGATACTGATACCAAGTGTGACCTTCTCCCCTGCCTCAGCGGGTAGGTAAAACACGAGCACGCACAGGAACGAGATGAGGACCGTGGGCAGGATCAAGTTAACCGTGTAGAAGAGAGTTTTGCGACGGATGATGATGTAGAAGGTGATGTCGGTCTCGGTGGGATGCGGCCCCTCGTAGATGTTGAGGTACGCCGGCACCTCGATGATGTCCCAGGTACCCGACTTCCAGTAGTCCGACAGATCCACAAAGTTCTTGTTATTGTACAGAGCTAAGGACACTTGGTCACCGTTGAACGTCCATGAACCAAACTTCATGATGCATGTTTGCTGGTCGAACGGGAAGTAAGTTACGTCTATCGTACATGAACTCTGCAACAGAACGAGTATTTGTAATATCTACAGTTAAACTATATTTACTAGAACTTGTTCAAAGAACTTGTTCAAGGTCTTGTAGGGAGTTCTAAGCTATAGGATTTAAACATATTAAAAAAAAAACAATATTAAACCCTCTTGAATATAGAAGTTATCAATCTCCTTTTATTGAATTTAAAATATATTTGAACATATACAGGGTTAGTAAAAAGTTTAGAGACCACCTGTTAATTGTATAATGGCCCATACTAAAAAAACTAAACTCGGCACACCTTTATTGCATGTTATGAAATACTTTTTGGGCATAACCGCCACTTGGTGTACATCTAGAGGTCTCTATATCAATCCAGTAAAAAATGGCAGCCAATTGAAATTCTCAGAAGCGAAATATAACTTACAGCTTTCCAAGTCTGGAGACCCCCTGTAAATTTTGTAACGGCTCACACTAGAAAAACTAAACTCTGTGCACACCTTTATTGCATGTTATAAAGTACTTTTTGGGCATAACCGCCACTAGGTGTACATCCCCAAAATGGGGGATTTAGGGGGAAACTCAAAAATGTCAAACGGTAAGTAAGACCCATTGAGTGACCCCTCATTTTGAAGGTCGTGATAAAATGAAACTAACACCGCAACGCAAACTAAAGATCTCTATCTCAATCCAGTAAAAAATGGCAGCTGATTGAAATCTTTAGAAATCAGAATTCATCTAAAATTTTGAGTTTTCCTCAAAATCCCCCATTTTGGGTTTGGGAATCAAGTAGCAATTAGGCTTAAAAAGTACTTCATAACATGCTATGAAGGTGTGTAGAGTTTAGTTTTCTTAGTGTAAGCCGTTACAAAATTTACAGGGGATCTCCAGAATTGGAAAGCTGCAAGTTAAATTTAACTTCAATTGGCTGCCATATTAACTGGATTGAGATGGAGACCTCTAGTTAGCGTTGTTGGGTTTCTTTTACCATGGCCTTCAAAATGAGGGGTCACTCGATGGGTCTTTCCATTTGAAATTTTTGAGTTTCCTTCAAAATCCCCCATTTTGGGGATGTACACCGAGTGGCGGTTATGCCCAAAAAGTACTTCATAACATGCCATAAAAGTGTGCCGAGTTATGTTTTTCTAGTACTTTTTAATAGTTTTTCTAGTAATTTTTTTAACAGCTCGTTAAAAAATTAACAGGGGATCTCCATACTTTTTACTAACCCTGTATATTGGTGCCGTAAGGATTTTACAAAAACCTAATACCTTGAGATGAATTAACTCAGTAAATCATCCCTTATTTTATGTACGTAAATTTTAATAGCCTGAAATTTCACTATTGGCAGACATTCAATAAAAATGAAGCCGTCAGCATCATGAATACGTTTGTAAAATCCTTTCTTAAACTTCGACAAACTATAACCCAAATAAGTGAGATGAACCAATCATTTTATAAAGAATTTCCCAAATAAGCTATTAGTTAAAGAGTAAGCAAAGCCGTAACTTAAGGAGGAGAGTGAATTAATTTCCGCCAAGGTTGCAGATAAGGTTCATGAACAAGGATCCCTTTGAAGTCCCGGAGATTCCTCTATGTTCATTCATCTCCAAGATGGCGGCATGTGGCTTACGCTCATAAAATACCGGGAATTCCAGAATGTTCCTCCTGGCAATCCTTAACCGCATTCTTATATCGTTAGGCATCCTCGTCTACAGGGAAGACCGCTTACCTTTGTTAATAATAGAGTGCTATATTGTCTCTGTGTTCACTTGAAAATAAATTTGTATTTTGTATTGTTTGTTGGTGCATTGATTATTGATAAACAAAGGTCGTTAGTTGTAACAATATAAGGGGTTGGACTGTTTCGTATAAACACGTGAACTACCTTTATGCTAATATCGTTAAACTACCCATAAACATAAAAAAATAAAAATTAATAAGAAACATAAAAGCCCATCGTTGTAAAGAAGGGTGTAAATATTAGCGTGTAGGAACTTTTTTAGCAACACAGGTAATCCAAATTCTGCGCTCATCACAATGTAAATAAAATATTTCCAGTAGTGTACTAATAATTGTTACTATGGTGTGCTTAGTTTCGCCCCTGTTTCTAAATGCACATTTAGAGTGGAAATCTATGGAACTGAATTATAAGTAACTACGACACCCTTATGTTATCTTTTGTAGAAACATACTTATGTTAGGGATCCAAATCGGTGTTCATAAATAATTTCATATTTCTATCATAAAATGGTCAAGCTCTTACAAGATCACAAAATCTCCAATGGAATTGTTTAATGACTCTAATCAATTGAATGTAAATTGTAGTTTAGTTTAAGGCTTAAACGTGTTGTAGCAATGCATTCATGAAATTAAACTTGTTTAAAAAATAATTAAGAACGTCATCATCCCCATTTAAAAATATTTTTAGCAAACTAAATTTCACAAATGTATCGTATAACTTGAGCGTTTCATGTTCATTTCCACGTCTATTCTCATGCATGTCTATACTAATCCCTGTAAAAATAGCACACAGTCAAAACTGTGGTAAAACAAATTATTGAAAACAGTTATTTTTAGTGAGGAATCTTGCTATACCATCAACAAAAGTATGCGAAGTGTTTGGTGTGAAATCATACACAAAAAGGAATTAAATATAGACCGTCAGCTGTGCTGCGGTTACCATAGGTTCTGGCACACACCGTTGGGAGCGCCATGTAGTTATGGCTACGTGCTAAGTAACTACGTGGCACTCCCAGCGGTGTACGTCAGAAACTATGGTAACCATGGTAACCGCAGCATAGCTGACAGTCTAAAATATAACGTTTTAAACCAATATACTTCCTATACTAACCTGGTATATGGCGGGCGGAACCCAGAGCACTTCGCCGTTCGGGTAAATCAGCACGTTAGACTTATATCGGACTTCGTAGTTACCGTCAGCACTGAAACAGTCAAAACTTGTGTTAATGAACATCCTCCAGCAAATTACTGTACCGAAAAAGATTTTACCTACGACCGTTTTTTAAAGTAGCCATTTCAGTCCAGTTCTTAGAATTGAAAAGTTAAAAGTTTCACTTTACAGCTGTTTACTTTCATATCAGCATAGTTTCATTTCATATCAGCATAGTTTTTCTCATATCCACACAGGTAACGGACCAATGAGGTTCAAGTATTGAGAGAAAAGAATTAAAATTGTAATGCTTCGAACGTCAACTAATCAGCTGATCAGCTGATCAGTTGACCAATTTAATTGTTGATCCGACTTGTTCATGTTGATACTCGCGTAAGTTGGTGGAAGTCCAAAAATAAATGAAATATTTGCCGAATTGTACCTGATACAATATTATTTATGGTAAGAATGCTGCTAGCAATGTAATATTTAACGAAGTTTATCAAACACGTAATTACAGGAAATCAGCTGATTATACAACAAGTCGTTGCATCACTTTCAGTGGCAATGACAATACACGAAAACATAACCTCTCTAAAAAGTTATCAGTAGTGATTGTTAGTAATTAAATCCAGATTGATAGTAGTAGTGGAGAACTACCGGTTTTACCCCACTTTAGACACGTTTTTCCCATGTTATTCTTATGGGGATTATTTTTGGCCACCAAATCTAAAATCCTGATCTTTGCCCAAATATCCCTATAAAAATTGTCAAACCTTATTTCTTAGTTATTCCCCATAAATATATTCGATATTAAACAAAAATATAAAAAAAACTAATTATTTTATTTATTGACCCATGTATGTGTATATGTATAGTAGTATAGTTTGTCGCCGCCGTTTTTTGAGGCTCGACATTTTTGGGCCAACTCCCCCCCCCCCCTCACCCCTCACCCCCTCACCACTCCCCTCTGCCCCATGCACAATTGCTAGTACATCTATCATTCCCCTTTCCAGTTGATATATTATATTTCTATTTCAAAATCATGTATGTGCGTGGTTTGCACACGAACTCGGCTCATGGCGTGGGCACGCTCCGGGCTCCTGCTTCTTGCCTCTAGTGGTGACGTGGTGAAAATGTCACTCCCTTGGGCTTGCTCCTTGCTAGTCTTGGATCTGTTGAAGTAAATTTTTAATTTCTAGCTGAAAATTTTTAAAATTTCCAAAATTTTGAAATTTTCGAAAAGTCTATAAATAGAAGTGGCACAAATTTTTTTTGTTATATATAAAAATGAGGCCCACCTGTCAACACTGCTCTGTGTCGCTCTCCACCAAAAGTAACCTGATTCGCCACTACAAGGTAATTCATCAAATGAATGTATGTAAAGTTTGTAATTTAATCTGTGATAGTAACATTGCTCTAAAATCGCATATATTACAAAGTCACAAGAGTTGTAGTTTTTGTAAGAAAAATATTGTTGGACATTTTAGAAGACATGTAAATTCTTGCAACAAATGTCCATACACGATGATTAAATTTGTTGGTGAATCGATTAGAGCTGAACTTGAAAATAATCTCAAGTCTTGTCCTCTGCCGATAAAATGGACGTTAGTTAGGAGAATCAAATTTATAAAATATTCAATGGATCAAAATGGAAAATTAGTTAATGAGAAAGATTGTATTGCGGATTTTAGAAGCCTTACTATCTTAACTATTGAGAAGAGAGATTTAAAGCCTCAAATTGAAAATGCACTTTTAAAGATTGATGCTTCCATACACAAATATCAAGCCCAAGGCAGTGGATGGATATATGACCATACTAAATATTGGCAGTTGCACGTTTACAAGTATAAACCCCTAACTCCAAAGTCATATATCCCCACACCAAAAAGTATTCAATCAAAACATGCTGTTTTAAATATAAAGAATTATGATAATAAATGCTTTCTTTGGTCGATTTTAGCAGCTTTACATCCAAGGAACTCTAATGAACATGCTGAAAGGGTTTCTAATTATGTACCCTATGAAAGTCAGTTAAATATGGCAAATATAAAATATCCAGTAAAAATATCTGATATAGATAATTTTGAAACACAGAATAATATAAGTGTTAATGTATTTGGGGTTGAATATGATAAATTTATACATCCATTAAGAACAACTAAACTGAATACTAGTAATACTCATGTAGATCTATTGTTATTACAAGAAGGTCGTAAATCACATTACTGTTTAATTCGTGATTTTGATAGGTTAATGTTCCACTCTACAAAAGATGACCATAAAAAGCATTTTTGCAAGTTGTGTTTGCAACATTTTTACACTAGTGATATATTAGAACGTCATACAATATATTGTAAAAACTTTGATGCTCAACGAGTGGAAATGTCTAAACAAGATACATTACAATTTAAAAATTATAAATATCAACTTAAAGCCCCATATGTAATTTATGCAGATTTTGAATGCTTTATAAACTCTAATATACATATTCCATCGGGATTTGCATTTGTCGTAGTAAAAGATTCAAAAATTATTTCTGAAGAGTTGTACAGTGGCACAAATGTTATGGATGTGTTTTTTGAAAGATTATTTCAGACTTATGATTATATTAAAAATCAAATGGCAATATATATTCCTCTTCAAATGACCCCTGAGCAAGAGGTATCTTTCCAAAACTCAACACATTGTCATATTTGTGAAAAGCCCCTATATTTTGATAGGGTGAGAGATCATTGCCATTCCTCTGGCCAATACCGTGGAGCTGCCCACAATGATTGTAATTTAAATTATAAAGTAACAAAGAAAATACCAGTATTCTTCCATAACTTGAAAAATTATGATGGTCACATAATAATGCAACATTTGGGAAAGTTTAATAAACGTAAATTAAATTGTATAGCTAAAGATATGGAAAAATATATATCATTCTCTGTTGATGATTTAGTATTTTTAGATTCATACAACTTTCTGTCCCTTCCATTATATAAATTGGCTTCCAATTTGAACACATTTAGATTCATACAAAATCCACTACTACAACGTAAAGGTGTATATCCCTATGAATATATGACGGGACCAGATAAGTTCGCAGAGTCTCTACCCCCAATTGAAACATTTTACAGTTCTATAACTAAAGAACATATCTCTCCCAATGAATATGAACATGCTAAAAATGTATGGACCCATTTTAATATAAATAATTTACAAGAATATCATGATTTATATCTTAAAACAGATGTATTGCTACTGGCTGATGTGTTTGAGACATTTAGAGACCTGTGTTTAAAAGATTACAAACTTGACCCTGTACATATGTATTCACTTCCTGGACTTACATGGGAGGCCTGTCTTAGAATGACAGGAATAAAATTACAATTATTCAAAGATATTGACATACATTTGTTCATAGAAAGTGCGATTCGAGGAGGAGTCAGTATGATTTCTACACGTTACGCTAAAGCAAATAATAGATATATGGGTGAACATTATGATCCCAATCAAGAGAGTGTCTATTTAATATATTTAGATTGTAACTCGCTATACTCAACAGCGATGTGCAAGCAGCTACCTATGGATGGATTTTGTTGGACGAATGAGATAGACTACAAATATAATCAAAATGATGAGTTTGGATACATTTTAGAAGTTGATTTAAAATATGATAAAAGCTTACATGATTTACATAATGACTATCCATTAGCACCAGAGAAAATGAATGGCAAATTAATGCCAAATTTAAATGACAAAACTAAATATATTTTACATTATAAAGCATTACAAAAATATGAGGAATTGGGTTTGATTGTAACAAAATACCATAGAATTTTAAAATTTAGACAGTCTAAATGGCTTGCACCCTATATTAATTTTAATATTGAAAAACGCAAATGTGCTAAAACTGATTTCGAAAAAGACTTTTATAAATTGAATCAACGCAAGTTTCGTGATATATATCTCAAGGATGAGTCACTATTAACAAAATATGTCACTAATCCAAGGTTTGACTGTAGCAAAAAGTTTGATAACAATTTACATGCTATACATTTAAATAAATTAGTTGTAAAGTTTAATAAACCAATATATTTAGGAATGACGATTTTGGATATCAGTAAAGTAATAATGTATGATTTCCACTATAATTATATGTCAAAATTTAAGAATAAAAGATTTCTAATGACAGATACAGATTCATTAATGTATGCTATAGTTACAGAGGACTTTTACAAGGAAATAGAATGTGACTTACACTATTTTGATACCTCTGGATATAGTAAAGACCATTTCTTATACTCTGATAAAAATAAAAAAGTCACTGGAAAGTTTAAAGATGAATTAGGTGGTCATATTATGTATGAATATTGTGGTTTAAGACCAAAGTTATATTCTTACATTCCTCTAAAATGGTTATATGAAGAAGACAAGCAAGCTTTAGAGGTGAAGAAAGCTAAAGGAGCTGATGGTGCCACTGTTAAACATCTCCTTAGACATCAACATTATTTGAACTGTCTTGCAACTGGGCAAGATTACTATGAGAATGTGACAAGAATTAAATCTACAAATCATCATCTTCAAACCTTGACCATGAATAAGAAAGTACTATCGTTTGACGATGACAAGAGGTTTATTCTTGAAGATGGCATCAATACTCTTGCGCTTGGTCATTATAAAATCGATGTTTAAAATGTGTAGATATATAATAAATGCAAATGTTAAAAAAAATCTTTCATTTATTTACCCTTACCATCCTCTTGATAGAATTGGTCAAACATAAATCTATATTTGCCATTATTCTTTGGCCTTTCTTTGTCTATTACGAAAAAGCCATATTTAGTTTTATCCCAACATTGATGACAGAGATTTTTAAATTGGTCAAATGAAAAGTCATTACCAACATGATTGTGATATACATGTTTTAAATTTAAATCATCTTGTTTGAATAATATTAGGAAATTTACATTATCACGTAAATGTTTGTGTACTTTGCTGTAAGATTGACACAAGTAAAAACAGTTAATATTTTTATGTCGACCCATTGAGAAAAATTGTGTAATATTTGGACTATTTATGTCATCAAATACAACAACTGACTGTGATTTTACATCATTTGGTGTGATTTCACAGTCAGTAAACGTGTGTAATTTCACTTCATCACACAAACTAAATATTTCAATTATTTTTTTATATTTTTCTTGTTCTAACGATTTGGATATTAAATATAAGTTTGTAAATTTTAATCCTTCCTTTCTTACAATTAAGTTATAAATTACAACCGTCTTCCCACTTCCACTTGGACCGCAAATAACACATCGAATATTGGTAGGAAATAGACCCAACTTCTTTGGTATATTTTCCTTAGTATTTACTATTTTAAATTTGTGTTTTTGTTGAATAAAAGACATTTTTTATATAATAAAAATGGTAAAAAATGTTAATAAGAAAACATGTAAAAAGGGCAAAGGTTTATTCCTAAAGCCATACAGAGGTCGAGGGTTATTGAATACTCTTATAAATAACCTTCCATTCCCACTTCACATACCATCATATCGATACTGTGGACCTGGAACGAATATACGTGAGAATCTAGCTAAAAATGTACCTCCAAAAAATAAACTAGACTCTTATTGTAAAGAGCATGACATATTCTACATGAATAATCCCGATACCGCTGCTCGGAACAAAGCAGACATGAGATTAGCAGACTTAGCTTGGACTAGAGTTACAGCCAATGATGCAAGTCTTGCTGAAAAAGCTGCTGCTTATGCCGTGACAAATTTGATGAAGGCAAAAGCAAAGATGGGAATGGGATTAAAATTTAATAAAAAAGATGGACAACTACCAGCTGTTAGAGGCTGCAAAAGACGTGCCTCACTTCAGAGGGGTGTACCTAAAAAACGAGCTAAAAAATCTAACACCAAGAGTAAAAGAGTGCGGAATAGTTAATTTAGACAGTTCATCTGGCACACATTGGACAGCTTATCGTAAAAATAAAGATATTGTAATTTATTTTGACCCATTTGGAATCCAACCTCCAAAAGAAGTAATTAAATATTTTGAGGGATATAAAATCTACTATACAACCGATCAAATACAAGATTTAAATAGTTCTATTTGTGGAATTTTATGTTTATCATTCATAAAAAATATTTCTTTATAAAAATGGATTCATTTACTATAACATTTTCGGGTACAGAGCCAGAGCTAAAGTCAGTGTTCTTTCCTCCCATTGAATTAAATGATGATTATGTAATTGGATTGGTAGATTTTCAAAGTTATAATTCTATATTTAATGTTAAAAAACCACTAAATACTTTAACATATTACAAAGTAGAGAAAATGACATTACCAAAAGGAGAGATCTCAGTTGATGATTTAAACCGGTTATTAAATGGAAAACTTAAAGTTATAATAGATAAAAATGGAGAAGCATTAATTAATACTAAATCCAAACTTTTATTCAAAGGGCTTATTCCAAAATTAAATCAACTTAAAGGAAAAAAATTAACCATTAGTGAAGGTGATGATGTTTTCTATTATGACCACAATGCTCCAGTTACAATAGAAATTTCTGAAGGAACATATGAGGTGGTTGAGCTTGCAAAGGAAATTCAAAAGCAAGTCCCAGACTTTTTCCTTACAGCTAATAATAAAACTATGAAAGCGACATTACTTTCTAGCCACGTGTTTGATTTTACAAAACCATGTTTAGGGTCTATTTTATTAGGATTTAAAGGTGTTTCTACTCCTGGTGTTCAGTTTGAATCTACAAATAAAATAAACATTAATAATGTAAATGTGATTAGAGTAAAATGTAATATTGCAAACGGGTCCTATTTAAATGGCAACAAATCACACACCATACATAGCTTTTATCCAGAAGCTCCTCCTGGCTACAAAATTATTGAAGTTCCAAGAAATATTATATATTTTCCTGTAAATAAGAGAAGTTTAGATGTTGTCAGTATTACATTTGCCGATCAACATGACAAGGCAATTGACTTTAACGGAGAAGAAACTACAATTACTTGTCATATAAAAAAGATATGAGAATTTATAAGAATTTATCTATAAGTGTACAAAATGCTAGGTTCCTAAAGTCAATAGGACTAAAGTTAAAATTTTCTATTAATAAAAATGGAAGATTTTCTAGACGTTACAGGGAAATCCCAATTCGACGATAGTGTGGTTAAAATTACAAATCACTCCTATGTTCCCCACAATACTTTAGCAATAAATAATTCTGATGAAATTCAAATATGTATTAATAATCAAGATTTGCTAACTCTCCCGTGTAGGAGTTATCTGTATATTAAGGGAGAAATTGAAAATCATGATAAAGGTCATTTTATAAATAATGCATTTGCGTTCTTATTTGATGAAATTAGATACGAAGTCGCAGGTAAAGAAATAGACATTGTAAGAAACCCAGGAATTTCTAGTCTTATGAAAATATTGAGCTCTTACAATAAAACAACTAAATTGTCAAATGTAGCATTTGATTCTGACACGAATTTAAAAGAGTTCCATAAAGGTGGCAAGTTTAGTACATGTTTACCATTAGAGCTGTTAATGGGTGTATTTGAGGATTTTAATAAGGTATTAGTAAATGTCAAACAAGAATTGGTGTTGAAAAGATCCAAAAATGATTTGAATTGTATATTAAAAACCGCTAGTGCTCCAGCCAGTGGCACTGCTGATTTGATTCCTAAAATTACACTTAACTCAATTCAATGGGTGATGCCACATGTGATACCATCAGATGGGGAGAAGTTACAATTACAAAAGATGTTATTGCAAAATAAAAATTTGCAAATTGCATTTAGAAGCTTAGAGCTGCATGAACTTCCATCATATCCTAATACCACAAGACATACATGGTCAGTAAAGACGTCTTCAAGTTTAGAGAAGCCTAGGTATATTATATTTGGTTTCCAAACAGCTAGGGATAATAGTGCACGAAAAAGAACTGATGAATTTGATCACTGTAAATTAAAAAATCTCAAAGTATTTCTAAACTCTGAATATTATCCTTACAGTGATTTAAATCTCGACTTTGAAAATGGAGATGTCTCTAAAGCTTATGAGATGTTTATGAGGTTTAGAGAGACTTACTATAATACTATCCCAGATCCTATGATTAGTAGGGCCGAGTTTATGAAGAAATATCCACTAATCGTAATAGACTGTTCTAGACAGAACGAAACAGTGAAGGAAGGAATTGTTGATATTAAATTAGAGATTGAAACTGCAGAAAATGTACCAGCAAATACATCTGCATATTGTTTGATAATACATGATAAAGTGTTTGAGTATAATCCTTTGTCAAATGAGATAAATAAAATGTAAATAAAAGATGAAAAATATTCAACAAGAATTGGTTGACTCTGCAAATCAAATAAGAGAGAAATATAGAGCTTTAAAACGTGGCAAGTTTCTAGAGGCTGAAGAGAGGTTCCAAACATTCCAACCTTTAATAGAACCATTACAAGAATTAAAGAAAATCACATCAGAGAGGCCTCGAATGGAGATACTCCCAATGACTCCATCTAGAATATCAATGATACCAAGATTACAACCATTACAACCATTACAACCATCCACTCCACAGAAATTAGATTTTGGTCTTTTAGCATCAGACTATTTAGGAAATTACCTCAGTAAAAGTAGTATGACAGACACTACATATGGTATTAGACGAGAAGCAAATAAATTTTTTATTGGAAATAAGGAAGTTGATATTGCCAATGATGATGTTACAGTTGCAAATAAAACCTACAAGGGGACAAAAGGTTTATGGGAATTGTTAACGTTAAAAGAACCTGAGAACTATACTCCGGCTGATTTGCAAAATTATAAAGAAATTTTGGAAGCTACAAATGGACATTTAAAGAGTTACAAAGATGGTGCACCAATTTCAAGTAATAGACATACTAAATATCTTAATACAGGGTGATTTGTACTCAGTGTGACAAAATTTTTTTGGTGTAAGTACAAAGTAAATGAAGTGTGATGATGCATATCAAATGTTCCAAGTCTAAAAATTAGCTTCCCAAAAAATTATTTTATGTTTTTCAAAAATAACCATGTTTTTAAACTTAATACAGCGATTTCTCAATTTCCTGTATATGGATTTGAGTAGATAATGTAATTTTCGTGTTCTACATTAAATTTTGAACAAGAATAATGGAGAATGACGGAGGATCAGTTGTAAAAACTCCATTGTAAATAGATTCAAAGATAAAAATTAAGATGTTTGGTAAAAATTTTAAAAACAATGGTCCATTGCATTTTTCACACCCTGTATACAAGAAAGTGTCGGAATATACTAAAAACTGCGCCATTTTATAAGCTTTCCAACGATATGCTACACTATTGAGGTTTATGTCTGCTTATGTACGCTTTAATGGTTTGAAGACTACAAAGCATGGTGTCTTTAACATTTAAAACATAGAAAGTCGGCATGTATTGAGCAAAAGTTGTATTTTTTATTCAGCTTGAACAGTAAAAACAGTAAAAAAGTTCCCTGTTTTCTGGTATTCAAACCACTAAAACAAACAAAAAAATATCTAAACCTCAATAGTGTAGCATATGGTTGGAAAGCTTATAAAATGGCGCAGTTTTTAACATATTCCGACACTTTCTTGTATACAGGGTGTGAAAAATGCAATAGACCATTGTTTTTAAAATCTTTATCAAATATCTTAATTTTTATCTTTGAATCTATTTACAATGGAGTTTTTACAACTGATCCTCCGTCATTCTCCATTATTCTTGTTCAAAATTTAATGTAGAACACGAAAATGACATTATCTACTTAAATCCATATACAGGTAATTGAGAAATCGCTGTATTAAGTTTAAAAGCATGGTTATTTTTGAAAAACATAAAATAATTTTTTGGGACGCTAATTTTGAGACTTGGAACATTTGATATGCATCATCACACTTCATTTACTTTGTACTTACACCAAAAAAATTTTGTCACACTGAGTACAAATCACCCTGTATAATCAAACCTCTATTTAAATCTGTTGGTGAAGGTTTGAGACAAGTGACTGGTAATAAAATAGACTATATTTATTGGGATGATCCTAATGAGCTTGTAGATAGGTTAAGACTTCTTTGGCTAAGTCGCCAAGCTGGTAACTCAGGAGTGGATAATGAAATAGATTCCATTATTGAGGAATTGAGAGAAAGTGGAATTATTTATTAAATAAAAATATGTTTATAGATAAATTTTATCGTTTATATAATCCATATAATAAGCCTGCAGAACCCAGGGCGGCAACCATGAGTAGTGAACCTACTTTAAATTTACAAGACGATAGTTGGAATTGTTTAAACCGTAAAATTGGTAATGTTAAAGATGGGGAGTTTGTAGATGATGTATCAACTTTGGGACAGACATTAACTAGAAAAGGTGATGTCTTTTTACAAGGTAAAACTAAATATGAGTTTTTAGAATCTAAGAATAAAAATTGGAATGCTAAAAAACAGAAAATTACTAATGTGAAAAAGGGTGAAAGTTTAGATGATGTGCCCACTTTACAACAGACTTTAATACGAACAGATGGTGGTACATTTGTACAAGACAATAATAATTATGAATTTTTAGAATCAGAGAATGGTGTTTGGAATGCTAAGAAACGGAAAATTACTAATGTAGAAAAGGGTGAGAGTTTAGATGATGTGCCCACTTTACAACAGACTTTAATACGAAAAGAAGATGGTAAATTTATACAAGATGATAATAATTATGAATTTTTAGAATCAGAGAATGGTGTTTGGAATGCTAAGAAACAGAAACTTAGCAATTTGATGGAAGGTACAGATAGTAAAGATGCTGTGAATGTTTCACAAGTTCCAAAAATGGAAGCAGGCTATTGGAGTTTTTATAATAAAAGGTTAGTACGTGTTAAACCTGTCATTGATGAAACTGACTGTGTTATAAAAGAACAGACTATAACTTTTGATAAAAAAGAAAAATGTTGGGATGCCAAAAAACAATTTATAAGGAATCTACCAGAGGGAGAACATTCGGATGATATTTGTCTAATGTCACAAGCTATGCATTACGATGGATCAAAATTTGTATATGGAGAAAAAAATTTTAATTTGATGGAATATAATCCTGATTTATTAGTTGCTGACCCCACATCTTTGAGTGGATTTAAGTATATAGATAATAGACCATATATACCAGAAAACTATGTATTTAAAAGAATGGAAGATAATCTATTGATTGGGGCTAATGGTGATGTATTTAGAGTTACAGGAAAGGATGATGTTATAAAAAATGAATGAAATTGCATACGAACTTCATAAGCCTGCAAGAAAGAATTTCATTAGAAGGTCTTTTAAAGTATTGGGTATAAACGAAACCATACAAATAGATTTAATTGATATGCAAAACTATGCTAGAGAGAATTCTGGCAATAAATATATTTTAACTTTAATAGATACATTTTCTAAAAAAGCTTATGCTGCTCCACTAAAGAATAAGACAGGGTTGGTGGTTACAGAAGCCATTAAAACTATTCTACCAAAGGGGGTTAAAAACATTCAATCCGACAATGGAAAAGAATTTTTTAATCAATATTTTAGCAAACTAATGAAAAAATTAAATATTAATCACTATCACACATTTTCTACAACTAAGGCTGCAATTGTGGAGAGGTTTCAGAGAACTTTAAAGAATTGGTTATATAGAGAATTTAGTGCTCAGGGGAGTTATAAATGGTTGGATTTACTTCCAAAGTTAATTCGAAAATATAATAATAAAGTGCATAGATCTATAGGTATGAAGCCTAACCAAGTGAATATTAAGAACAGTAAATATGTGCATGAGAGGTTGCATGAAAGGACTTCTAAAGTAGTGCAAGTTAAAAAGCCAAGATATAAGGTAGGTGATAGCGTGAGAATTTCCAAATATAAACATGTGTTTAGTAAAGGATATACCCCAAATTGGACAGGGGAACTATTTACAATAGTAGAAGTTAAGAATACAAAGCCTGTGACTTATATCTTGAAAGATGAAAATGGTAATATAATCAGAGGAGGCTTCTATACAGAGGAGTTGTTAAAGACCAAATATAAAGACATGTATTTAGTAGAAAAGGTAATTAGGAGAAAAGGTGATTTATTGTATGTCAAATGGCTTGGGTTCCCAAGTAGCCAGAATTCATGGATTTCCACTAAGGATACCATTTCACAGCCCCACCACTAGAGGCAAGAAGCAGGAGCCCGGAGCGTGCCCACGCCATGAGCCGAGTTCGTGTGCAAACCACGCACATACATGATTTTGAAATAGAAATATAATATATCAACTGGAAAGGGGAATGATAGATGTACTAGCAATTGTGCATGGGGCAGAGGGGAGTGGTGAGGGGGTGAGGGGTGAGGGGGGGGGGAGTTGGCCCAAAAATGTCGAGCCTCAAAAAACGGCGGCGACAAACTATACTACTATACATATACACATACATGGGTCAATAAATAAAATAATTAGTTTTTTTTATATTTTTGTTTAATATCGAATATATTTATGGGGAATAACTAAGAAATAAGGTTTGACAATTTTTATAGGGATATTTGGGCAAAGATCAGGATTTTAGATTTGGTGGCCAAAAATAATCCCCATAAGAATAACATGGGAAAAACGTGTCTAAAGTGGGGTAAAACCGGTAGTTCTCCACTACTGATAGTAATTAAAAAACGGTCGTAGGTAAAGTAGTGTACGCAACTCGCGTTAATAGTCTTTACGACACTCGTAGAAGTTTTTAAATTTTCTACTCGTGTCGTAAAGACTCACTTAACGCAATCGTTGCGTAAACTACTATTACCTACGACCGTTTTTTTAAGTAACCGTTTCAGTACAGTTCTTAGAATTGAAATAGTAGTTTACGCAACGATTGTGTTAAGTGAGTCTTTACGACACGAGTAGAAAATTTAAGGCACGAGCCTTGGCGAGTGCCTTAAAAACTTCTACGAGTGTCGTAAAGACTATTAACGCGAGTTGCGTACACTACTTTACCTACGACCGTTTTTTAATTACTAATTACTATCAATCTGGATTTAATTACTAACAATCACTAATGATAACTTTTTAGAGAGGTTATGTTTTCGTGTATTGTCATTGCCAATGAAAGTGATGCAACGACTTGTTGTATAATCAGCTGATTTCCTGTAATTACGTGTTTGTTAAACTTCGTTGAATATTACATTGCTAGCAGCATTCTTACCATAAATAATATTGTATCAGGTACAATTCGGCAAATATTTCATTTATTTTTGGACTTCCACCAACTTAATTAAGAATACACGAGTATCAACATGAACAAGTCGGATCAACAATTAAATTGGTCAACTGATCAGCTGATCAGCTGATTAGTTGACGTTCGAAGCATTACAATGTTAATTCTTTTCTCTCAATACTTGAACCTCATTGGTCCGTTACCTGTGTGGATATGAGAAAACTATGCGGATATGAAATGAAACTATGCGGATATGAAATGAAACTATGCGGATATGAAAGTAAACAGCTGTAAAGTGAAACTTTTCAATTCTAAGAACTGGACTGAAATGGCTACTTAAAAAAACGGTCGTAGGTAAAGTATATAACAGCATTGTTTACTTTCATAACAGCATAGTTTTACTCATAACAACACGGGTAACGGACCAATGAGGTTCAAGGATTGAGAGAGGAGAAGCAAAATTGTAATGATTCGAAATTCAACTAATCAGCTGTTCAGGCCAATCTAATTGTTGATTGGTGCAATTAGTGTTTGATACAATGTTTCGTTGAATCACTGTCAGTGGCAATGAGAGGTTATAAACAAAAACATAACCTCTCTTAGAAGTTATGAGTAGTGATTTTTAGTAATTAAAACGCCGTCGTAGGTAAAGTAGTGTACGCAACTCGCGTAAATAGTGTCCACGACACTCGTAGAAGTTTTTAAGGCACTCGCCAAGGCTCGTACCTTAAATTTTCTACTCGTGTCGTTAACACTATCTTTACCTGACCCGCCATGTTAAACTTCCCTATCCCAAGCGTGATGTATACAACTTCCTTACTTCTCGAGTGATGTAAAGTTGAAAAAAACTCACTCGGTGATGTAATGAAACCCATTTAAATAACATTGAGTGGATAACTTAAAAAATATACCTCTATGGAGCCAACGACGTTCAACGCTAGAAATCAGCTGTGTTTGAATTTTATTGATATGCTTTGAAGAATTTTCCTAACCTAGCTTTTGTTTGTAAATGAACATATTACTGTTAGAAGATGAGTGAAATGGATAATGAAAAATATTGTACGTAACCCCCTGTATATTGTCGGGTCAGGTAAAATCTTGTACGTTACACGTTACGCAAGAGCGTGTTTACATCACTTCGGTGAATTATGCAACTCGCCTTCGCTCGTTGCACAACATTCACCTGCGTGATGTAAAAACGCTCTTTCTACACTTGTAATGTAAATAGCTATTACGCAATCGTTGCGTAAACTACTGTTACGTAACCTAAATGGCTTTCGTTACGGTCGCAAATTATTTCAGAACAGCTTTTTTTTTGTTTCCTTGTGTGTTTCGGATTGTTACAGTGTTCCATCATTGAATATAATCCAGGATCTTGGAATATCTTCAGGTGATTTTTGATTTTTTTTAAATTTTGATTTTTAATGGTGATTTTTCCATAAAAAATGATAAAATAACGGAAAATCAAATTTTCACAAAAACGGCCCGAGCGATTTTGATTAAAATTTTGCATCTTATGATATTTCAAATCCGCAAATAGTACAACCACCAATTCTGTAAAAATTACGGTTTAAAAATAATTGCTACTTAAAATAACATGGTAACACCTCACATTTTATTAACATCCCCTTAAGTGTCAGTAAATAGTAACGTCAATGTTATAATTTAGCGTCTATATTTTCATCCCCTGAAACTAAATTATAATTTATATTATGAGGTCTTACCTTAGTAATCCTAATGTTTTCGATCCAACGATATTGATTTCGAACCCTAAGTCCTGAGTTCATCATCAGTCGGGATCTAGGTCGACCAAATTTCAAAAGTTGTATCCACCCGAAGGGTGGTTTTTGTCCCGAATTGATGTGTCGAATCCGCGTTAATTGTAATTGAAAAGTGTTCAGTGTTATTTTATTTTCTACGAAATCCTCCGGGTGGATTCAACTTCTGAAACTTAGTCGACCTTAATCCCGACGAACCTTCGGATTTGAAATCGATATAGTTGGATTAAAATCATTAGGATTACTATTTACTAAGGCAATACCTCAATTATACAAGCAACCCAGAGGCAGAAATGATTCATAATTTCATGTACAACGCTAAATTATAAAAAATAACCACTCTATTAAAATGCGTGTCTAATTTAGATTCAAGTAATAACCGAGCTCCAACTAAAAGACGTGAGTAATACAAGCAATTTCCAACATGGCGGCGATCGAGTTTGAGGATTTATTGCCAAAAGGAAGTCCAATTAGGGAAAGAAATATGGGTAAATGCATTAATCGTGGTGGGAGGGGGGGGAGGGGGAGGGGGGCTGTCAGGATGGTTCTCAATTAACTATGGATCGAACCTATCCGTCTAAGAAAATAACTTGGTCCTCGAAGAACTTGTTATGCTACTTGAATGCCTCCTTCATACTTTGAGCAAACATAAAAGCAGGTTTGAGATTCACTCTGTATTTCCAATTCTTTGAAAGGAAACAAGATTCGATATTGTAAAATGACTAAGTCGGGTGGTCTTTACAAATACAGATGGGCCTACGGGTTTTAATTAAATAGTATATTTCGTACCTAGGGCCGAAAACGAGGTTTTGCTGGCTCGAGATAGTTTTTAAGATCGAGACGAAGTCGAGAACTTGAATCGATCGAGAGCTGCAAAACCATTTTCGGACCGTGGTACGAACACTATTTTTCACCACACTACTACTATTCACAATAATAGGGTTTTAAGCATAACATATTTTCAAATACTGATCGAATGTTATTTAAAAAGTCAAAAATTTAGTGAGAGCTTTGTTCTATATTTTTATTGGTTTACTTTTGTTACTACCCCCTCAGGATTGTGGAATTAGTGGCTTGTGTACCTCAAAGTCAACAATCCTTGAGATGACTCAACTGTTACCATGGTTTCAACATACTAGAGTCACATCAAACGATACCTTGACATGATTGCAATGTAACTATAGCAACCAATAGGTTACATAGAGGGTTGTGAACTATTATTTAATTTCATTACATATATTTAGCCGTTAGACCAATTTTATTGTCTGGGAGTCGTACCACAAATAAATTTTAAACTCAAACAGATTATTTATTTTTACATCAGTAAAAATAAAACAATACAAGGATGTCTTTTCCTAACTGCATAGTCACTTTTAGATTTACTAAGCTGTTACAGTCAAGTGTTTTAATGTTTTTTTTTATTTATGTTTAAATTTACAAAACTACTCCAGTGACTCCGTCACCCACTGACATGTACGTCACATACGTCCCAAAACAATGGGAATCGTGGGTTTGAGTCAAAACGTGTGGGACCATGTGAAAAGTGCGCATTTTAGCAGTGCTTAAAACCCGTGTCCAAGGCAAATTAAACAATGCAATAGGCCTTTTAAGTTTAGATGATTACTTCTTAACTAAAAAATAACGTTAATGAAAAAGGTCATTGTAAAAAATTATTAGTCGGTTCAAGACAGATAGTTATTATAGGCCTATGAATAAATCAAAAATACCAATAGCCTATTTAAAATATGCCAGACATATATAATAACAAGCAATTTTCGTCATACTGCAGCAAAAACAGCCGTTTTTTATACATGTGTTGCGGATTTAAAGTACTCTTATTATTATATTGATTAAAGTGCTCTTTTACTCCCTAGGGAATAAAAAGCCTATTTAGTCCCTAGGGAGTAAAAGTCAGCTATCGTAAACAGTTGAAAACTTCTATTGTAAGCAATTGCATGTATCGAAATGATTTATAGATTGATTTAATCGGTCTTAGCTTATTGTTGCATTCTTGTCAACAGTTCGACTTATCGCCTTTGTAATAACACAATCGTAACAGATGAAATGATCGAATCACTTACTAAACAGCTACTTATTTTCGTTAGCAATATTTAAATCGAGTTGGAAATCGTTTTGAAAGGTTATCTTTACATGGACAGAATTTTTTGCTTTCTTAGTTTGCTATTTAATGTTGCATTATAACGAAAAATATAGTTCATCACACGGACAAAAAGTGTCTTTTCAACCACTTATTTTCTGACATCGGCTTCGCCTCGATCGTTAACTTGAGCTTGGGTCGAAAAGAGTCACTTTATGCCCTAGTGATGAAATGTACTATAACCTAGCTTAATCAGGTTACAATGGCGGCTTTAAACAATATTTGATGTCATATTACATGAAAACCATTAATTTTATAAAATATTTGCAGGACATGTAAAATCTAGTAAATTTAATGCAGATTACAACGTTATCTTGTAAGCTTATTTTAGGCAAAGAATATCCGAGAAATACATTTTTTTCTTGCCGCACCTACAGTTTTCTATATTTTAACAATGTTAAACTGATAGAACTAATTTTTAACATTGTTTTAAAAGAGAAAACTGAAGGTATGGCAAGAAAATATTAATTTCTCAGTTATTCTTTGTCCATTTTTACAAAATGTCAATGCTGTAGCTCAGTAAAAATCACATAGACAGATAGACCGAAAACGGAATGAGATAGGACACATGTTATGTTAAGTTTTTTGTTTCTTTTGACATGCTGAATAACATGAGAAAGTTTGTTCGTGCAAGACACCCTGTATAGATAGATAGGATACTTACTTGTTGAACAATACGATGTCCGGTTTCCATACTTTGTCTGGCGGTAACCGCAGCACACCGATACCGCCGTAGTCTGCTTCGTCCCACTGCAGCTGATAGTCATTCCAAACCTGTAACAGAACCAGCTGATATTAAAACAGGTGATTTAGCTACTTGGTTCGGATCATACTTCAAGCTGGGTTCACCTATGTAGGTTCAGTCGGGAGAGTTGACGCTGCATTGAATATCTCTCCCTTAGCAAAATATACGCTACACTGGTAAAATACGTAATATTACGAGAAACTGAAAACAAATTCGTTCAACTCCAAAGATTCACGAAAAATTCTCGAAATACTCGTATATTCAATTTACAAACAATTAACCCAGGAAAAAAAATCAGGTAATTATCATAGTATAGGGGCCTCCAATCTAATTCTTAGTTTTGATGTCTTACGTTATAGTTTTGTACCTCTTGAATCCAAATATACCATTATTTTTCACAGCTATTGAACATTTCTGAAGATATCGCTGTTTAAATATAGAACTTTTGAATTAACGAGGTAGCAAGGATGACATTTACAAGGGGAATGAACTGAGACTAATTGAAAGTAACTTAAACTTAGTTCTTATTTAGGTAGGTCAAGCTTTATGCGAATTAGGGGTTGTATTAAGTGTTTTGAAGTTAGGTTGGATTAGAAAGGTAAAGATTAGATTATAATGAATCGAGATGTTGGTATACGTCTCCTAATAATGTTTTTGTACAGTTAAAACCCTGGAAAACACTTCAAAATCCTTTCAAAAATGCTTGCTTATGTTAGAACAGCACCATTCTACTAAATAATCCCACTTTAGCAAATTCCTTATGAGGATTAACTTCTTAGCCTATATTGTGATGCCACTTATAAATGTAGTTTGTCTTTTAAAACTTGTTTATTCAAACATTGTACATTTAACTATATCTTCAGCAACATTCATTTGCTGTGAACAATAATGTTATATTTGGATACAGGAGGTAAAAAAACTATAAAACAAGACTTCAATAAAAAAATCCATTTGGAGGCACCTATACTAAATAATTATCGTCAATTAATATTCCCATAGCCAGTAAATAATATAGTGTTTTTGAAACACGTATAAATCAATTGAAAACGATTCCTAATTGATTATTCTGTTAGTGGCTCAGTCAAGGAAGGCAGAATATGAAACTAAGGTAGCCATGTGTTGTGGGTCCGTACCCCGTTGCCACCATGTTAAATTAATCACTAGGCCTACAGTTTATTTTTGTTCTGTACAGGTTCAACCCTAGCTTTGCTTGATGTTACAAGCAAAGGCTGTTAAGACGTAAACGGAAAATTAAAAGTTAAAAAAGGATTTGAACTAATAAAATTAAAGAAATATAGGTATTAATTCATATCCTCTATTTTTCCAATATTGTTTCAAGCATACAAAACAGAACGATTCATGAAATTCTATAAAAATGTATTTCTACATTGCACGGTCTCTGATTTTCCCATCTGTTATTGACAAGGATGTTTCGACGTGTCAACCAATACAGTGTGTTGGCTGTCAGTTCCAAATCCTGGATTCCCTCCTAAAACTGCCTCATCCGGTCACAAGTAATCCATATTTTCACAGAGTTTCATCCTGTTAGAGGACCTTCAGCTGTACAAGCACTTTCGACAAATAATTATGGAAACGCATTTTTATTTAAGGTTAAAATGTAATATACATACATTTAATTAAAGGGAATAATAAACAAAACGAATGCAAATGGGCTACCTGTGTTTTTTCCAAGATTCTGAATACAAAATTGTCGGATTTTCACGATCCATTCTGTTGTAAGAAAGATAATTTTTAGAGGAGGGGAATCTCGAAACCGTATTTTTTAGTTTCGTTTAATGGTGATTTTTCCATAAAAACCCATAAAATAAAGGAAAAACGGATTTAAAAAAGAAATGGCCTGAACGATTTCGAAAAATTTTTATGTTTTAGTCCTTAAAATTCTGAACAAAATAGTACAAATACCATTACCGTAAAATTACGGTTCAAATGTTATTGTAAGTTATGTTATTTTCTCATAAAAACCTCATAAAATAACGAAAAATTGCATTTTAGAAAAATACTGGTCTGGATTTTAATTAGTATGTCATGGTCCTTTAAATGGGGAACAAATGGTACACATGTCATTTCCAAAAATATTTTTTCAAAAGTTATTGTAACTTGAGTTATTTCCCATAAAATCCCATAAATTTCTCATCTCACAAGGCACTAAATATATAAATTTTAATCACTTCGGTATTTGAAAAAAATATTTTTGGATGATAAACAACTCTTCAACAGCTGTTTAAAATGATCCAATATGGTCACTAGCCTCCAAGAACTCTTAAGATACTAAATTATTTGTTTTAAAGCTCTACAAAATGGTTGGGAGAAAATTGAGAAATTCTACGTTCTGAGGGTCAAAAATGAGAAAAAATAATTTTAACCCCATTAAATTTATCAAATTTTATCAAATTTATTAAATCAAATGGTACACATGTCATTTCCAAAAATAATTTTTCAAAAGTTATTGTAACTTATGTTATTTCCCATAAAATCCCATAAATTTCTCATCTCACAAGGCACTAAATATATAAATTTTAATCACTTCGGTATTTGAAAAAAATATTTTTGGATGATAAATAACTCTTCAACAGCTGTTTAAAATGATCCAATATGGTCACTAGCCTCCAAGAACTCTTAAGATACTAAATTATTTGTTTTAAAGCTCTACAAAATGGTTGGGAGAAAATTGAGAAATTCTACGTTCTGAGGGCCAAAAATGAGAAAAAATAATTTTAACCCCATTAAAACCATCATGTGTAACCCCTGATTTTTAACCCTATAAAACCACCTTAACGGTAAGACCTAAGAAGCTTCGACGTCTGGTAATAAATGGTATAAATGGTAGGACAACCATATCGGATGTGGAATAAATAAAACACTCCTGAATAAATGTATGAATACTTTTGAGCTGGGTTCAGAGTTGCTAAAACCAATCTCTATTATTGGTCTTTTAAAATTCACCATTACAATAACATTGGTATTTTGGGATAGTCAACATTAATCAGATAACAAGAGCGAAGAGGTGTTTGATAAAAACATTCTTCTGAATGATGTAATACAAATATGTGTTTATTCAGAATGCTCGCCTTCATATCTGATAGCTGCTGTTTCGAGTCCAGCATACATAGACCCCTTTCCTTATATTATTTGACATAGGCCTATCTTTGAATATACATTTTTTGAATATATACTTTGGTGTAGCACGTTTTGCTTATCCTTGCTACAGTTTAATCTTGGTTTAACTACTTTGAATTGAAAAATATTGCTAACAAAATGGAAAACGAACCAACCATATACTTGTGGCGGAAATTATCAACACTGCCAAAGGGAAGTCATTACTTTATGCATATTTTGGTGTAACGACTCCTTTGCTTGGACGCAATGTAATTACTTAAGGTAGCCACGAATAATGTCTACCGTCAAAGGTGAACTTTATCCATCAAAAAGATTATTACGAACAGGGAAAATTGGAATTTTACTTTTTTACGTGTGTGCGTGTGTGTGTGTGTGTGTTTGTGTGTGTAAAAATGTCAATAACACCAACGAAATGTTTGAAAGCTACACAAGGAGACTAAAGTTGTTTAGACGAAAAATGGTTCAATAGTACTTTCCTAACATTAACAAGAATTTATTTAGAAAAAAGACTTAGTTTTTTTATTAGATAAACCTGAAATTATGTCGTTTCGAAATGACTCGTCGGAAATTTTCTCCGTTATTGTGAAGCTGTTTAAACCTTGGGCCTATATTCTTCAACACTTTGAAGGCAATTGGTTGGCAATCCGTAAAATTGATAAATTTATTTTGGAGTGAGAAGTTGAAATTTTTTATTGGACGCACTAAAATATTATTTAGTAAAAATATAAACATGTTACAGTAGTTTTTCATTGTTGCAATGATGACAAATCAATATTTACTCCCGCAAGTTTCTCCTCAAATCTTTGGAAGTCAATTGAACACAGCATGAAAGGTTTTTTAGAGTATGCATAGTCTTATATGTTTGCATTGTTCATAATCTACATTAATGTAAAAACTCCGGTCAGTCGATCCAGGAGTTTTTGCATTCATAAGAAGAGCAACAAATCCACATGTACCTCAAGTAAATTCCACCCTTGCAAGCAAGAGCCCTTACTTCAATAGTATAAAAATTTACAATAAATTGCCTCAGTACATCACACAAGAGCCCTCTGTCAACAAATTCAAGAACCTGCTAAAAACATTCTTAAGTCAAGTGGCCTACTACAGTGTTGATGAGATATATGTCTAGGCCATGTACAATCTTGAAGAGGAAATGAATCCATCTATATAAATAAATATGAAGAAATGTATAAAAACCTGACGACCACGTCGCTGATGCGATACCAGTGGGAATTCTCAAAAAAAAAAAAAAAAAAATCCAAACACTATATAAAATTATAAAGTTATACAGTAGATAGCGAGTGGTATGTTATTGGAGTAGTTTTCATTTATGAACTTTTCTAATTGAACCCAAACATTTATGCTAATCGTTATGTAATGTGTTGTAACATTATCCTGAGTACCTAAAAGATTAACAAGAAAAATGTATAATGACAGTAGCAGAAGGAAAGATAATTTTGAGCCTTGCCAGAGACAATGGAGATAATATCATCTCCTTTGTAATATTCACCTTAATATCCACAACATATGAACTTTGGTAGACTCCCGTTGTTGGTTAAATATCCTTATGAAATAGTTTTTTTGTCGTTGCGATGTAAATAAAATAAATACATAGATAACTGAGAAACTATCGTACTCACATAGAAATTGAAGCTCGCCGGTTCAATAATGAGAAAAGTCAATAATTTTGTATGGATCAAAAGTGGACTCAGCTGTACTTTATTATTGGGCTTTCAATAAATGATCCTGCTTAACAAAACAGCTGATCTTAATCAGTAACAAAGCTACTCAAATCATCCGCTCTACTTCACACTCACCCTTAATTTATATTCGGCTCAAATCGAAGTACTCATATAAATTTACTTGAGTTATAGACTGACTATTTAAGTTGGATAGAATCGGGAATTCTGTTATATTTTTATTTATTGTCGGCACATGAGTCTGTTTATACTTTGAGTTCAAGCATATAATGTTACAAACCAACTGAAGAAAATTGTAGTCCTGGAAAAATCTACGGACATGCTAAATATGGTGTGGTAAAATGGGAAAAACAATTCACTAACCCACCCTAGTTAAAATATCTAAATATTTGAAAATATTAATATTTAATAAAATTATGAAACCATGTCCCTGTGAAAATTGCAATGTATGCTTGTTTTGTTTAGAGGAGGGTCTCTAAAGAATTACCATTTTGTCTCAACTTGGCTGATATTCAATTTGCATAACTGGGTATAACACGAAAGTCTGAATCTTTGTTCGGAAAAGTTGCTCAAAAACTGCTCGTCGATAAATCCGTGTGAAAAGTGTCTTTAAAACTGTTTTGTAAAACTCTGACCAACTAAATGCAACCCATTAATTGTGGCATGAGCAATAATCATGGGAACAAAGCTTCTAAAAAGTAGCCTCAGTAACAATATTAATGAATTTAATATTTAGTTGGTCAAAACCTCATAAATCAAAACCCCTAATGCATTTGCAGATTAACTAATTTCCACAAAAAAAGTGCACTCGGATAGTTGATAGCTGATACCGTTAGTTACCAATATTCAGATGTACTTACATTAATATTAAGATGCAAGGTGTCAGCACCAAACAATATGCAACAAAAGTTGGACTTTTTTGCGTTTTAACGCCATTGCCATTTTTAAATGATTTGTAAAAGAATATCGGTCCGAATCTTGGTCTTGTTCCTATTTAACATCGAACTTTCGTCAAATAACTTAATCAATTCATAGCTTTATATTAATAGCTTGTGGGTCCATAATCGACCACACTTAAGGTCGAACTTCCATACTTCAGATTGAATATTATACTATTCAATAAAGTCACCTAAACATTCTAAGTTATACAAGGCTGAAATAATTATAAAATTGCCTAATTACTGAATAATTTATGTTGTCCAGCTAAATACTGTGAATCTTAAAATTTGAGAAGATATTACAGCAGGTTTTAATTAAAAATGTATATTGAAAAGAGAATGGAATGAAGAACAATTTGCTCATCTTTTAGAGCGGGAAAATGGCCTTCTTTCATAAATAAAGATAATCAAACGACCAATTACAGACTTAAATTAATTATTCTGCAGTTTCTGAAAACGCTGAGTCCGTTTCCTATTGAGAGTACGATTTAAGAAAGGTTTTTAACTAAGCTGGAAAACTGTGGGCGTTCTATACGCGGCTTTCATTCGGAAAATGTTATGAATTCATCCTAAATTCATACATGAGAACGCATTCTTTTATGTTTTTAAACATTATGGTAAACATTCCTTATTTACTAACCCGCTGTAGCAAATTTTTCATTCAAATTCATTAAATTAATTCGTTCCAACTCATTAAATTCATTCAAATAGATTTGAATGAGCTGACCACAGATGGTAATGGGGGAAATTGTATTACTGTATCTCTTTTAGTATTTGATACTTTAATAAATCTATATATTAATAGGCAAGCATGTTTATTTAAAACCTTTTTTCTCAGCTTGTGTGCATCGCAGGGTAAATTTATGCACACTGTTAGAAATATATTTTCCTGTAGATGTGCAGAATCCCTTAATAAAATAGGCTCGAAAATAAGCACAGAAAATGAATTCAAAATTGAAAAAATAACATGAGCCTTATGGGTTGCTATGCTGGTGACGAAATAACAAAAAAAATAAACAAAAAATAAAAACAAATGGAAGAAGTTTTAATCACATGTTTTATTTACAGCTTGGGGTGAAATAGAAAAGTCTGTATATTACATGTTTTTGGTCGAGTTTTCGACCACTGGACAACCTCTATATTATATACAGTAAATTGTTTACCCCGTTTACTTGGCTAACAGTCGGTACGACAACGGATATTAGTAATTTTCAGCAGCAAGCATCGTTGGTGGCTCAATAATTTGACTATGTTCAGTTTAATTCTGAAACCGCTGAATACAAAATGGAAACGGATATTCAACAATATTCAACATTATTCAACAATATTCAACAATATTCAATATTCAAATATATAACGAATCTCCCTTATTACACATATTTTCCAATAAGGATTATGATTATGAATGTCTTGTCACAAAACTTTGCTCCTACTTCTTGCTCAAAAAATTTAGTAGTAACCTTGTAAGTTAACAATTAAAAATTTCAAAATATTGAAATTGCAGGTATTCGTGGTTGTTTATAAACAAAATGGAATTAAAATATATATTTTATCTAAACGTGCAATTGGTAAGGGAATTCTGAAGTTAACTTCTGTACTTCTAATTTGCCAAAGAATACTTACAAGCCTTAGCCACACGTTCGATTTCATAATTTGATTCTTTTCGTTCTGAAACAAGCACAAAAATGATTAGAACCTTATAAATAAACACTTAATATGCATTATTCAAATAACTTAACTATTGTACATTTCCCATACTTCGAACGAAATGTATAAATGCTAAAATGGTAATATCAATAAAATAGAAGTTTGTTGATTTTCTAACTAAGGCGTATTTGACTTAACGATCAGGAACACAGTATGTAGGTAATGTTTATGACCCTACAGACATTATTTATATTTACCAACAATTTAGTTATTATTGCATGTTTGAAATTATTTCTTTTCCTACAGTTACCTAATAATGTACATGTTCTCTCACTGGTTTGAGAAAGCAAAGTGGCCGATTCGCTCATCAGTGAGACAATGTTAACATTGTCTCAAAATAACTTCTTGATCTGCATTGTACGTGCTATTAAATTTACGGAAAGTAAATAAAAGAAACGTCTTATAACACTTAAACCATATATTTACGCTTATACTGTTACTCACAAGACGGTAAATATACAAAAGATTGTTTCACTCTAATTACTTTGTCTCACTCCAGATTTGCAACGTGAAGGCACGTTTCTTTAACAATTTATTTGTTTGATGGAAAATGTAGGAAAAATATAATGTGCAACTCGAGTGCAAAGTGCAATTTCCTCACTCGCCTCACTCAATCGCCTCACTCGAGAAACCATTCCTCGAGAGTAAGGATTTCTCTCGAGTGAGGAATTGCTCAATTTTCTCACTAGTTCCACAAATAACTATTGTGTAAATTGATCAGTTATGATTTCTTCACTGTTTGTATACGAAAGCTTTACTTTTTAGATTTTTCTTTTATTGGGTTATAATATTGTTTTTGTAGTATTCAGGATTTCATTTCTTTAGCGAATTTCACATAGGGAAGTCTATTGCCGTAGGTGGCATGGAAACCTAGACCCAAGACTAATTTACTTGGGCTAAGCTAGTCAGATCGCATTTCATTAGATATTTTGAATTTGGTGTCGTGTGATAGGAAAGCAAAATAAAAAAATTATAAATTAATTTTTTTTGGGTAATTTTAAATGCTAAATAAAAGTGCACTTGATATTTATGCGAAATTAGCCAATTTCTAGTAGTTACAAAAATAGCCACCATTTTAACATAGTTCTACCTTAACGTATTTTTCAAGTTTCGTAAAGATCGGTTGGATCAACTCAAAGATAAAAATGTTTATGTATAAAAATACCAAATGGTGTTTACAAAGTAATTTTGGAGAAAGATTCAATCTAGATTTTCCCTTTCTTTTGACCCATACGTTATTCTAGAATTTAGCTTTTTAGTTTCGGGACACCCTGTATTTTCTCAAAGACAACTAAAATAATAACACAGTATACAGTGGCTTAGATATAAAACACACATAATTCTTTCACGATATTAAGCTTTATGTAAGCTCATGACAGGGGTCAATGAATTACTTAATGTTATCATAAAGTAATCCGTTCTCTATTTTGATGGAATGGGTAATCTTGTAACGGCCTTAAAATCTAATCGCTATAGATTTTGGAATAACTATAATTTAAACATTATTTATGTTAAGTATTAATTTAACACAAAAGTGATAATACTTTCTTTTAACATGAAAAAAAGGGTTTGTTTATTATGACTTGGAACGGAAAATCAGATACAATTATAATGTGTTCACAATGAGCATGGAAGATGAAATTGAATAATTCCTATGGTTTTGAAGATGGTCCCAATGGTTTTTGCTGAAGATTATTTACCAATAAAACATTATTTCCTTGTACTAGACTTAAGTTATCAATTGGGTTCCAGAAATAAACTAATATGCTATATGCAGTCAAAGTAAATTGCAAGTAAATGACGAATACATCAATTATTGAGTAGGTAAATAAATTTTAATTGTGCCCAAAAGCACATTGAAAAGAAACATGTGATTTTCATCTGAAATAAGCTAAAACGCATACCATTTCGGAAATGGTTTGGTTGTTTATTCTGAACAGCATTTAAATATACAAACGAATTAGTAGTTTTCGTTACTAGTCCATAAAGTAGGCTTTTTTGGGACGATATCGTGTTTAACCTGAAAATTCAAAATTCGGAAATTCGATTAGGCCTAAGTCACCAAAAAGCGTCTTTAGGACTGTTAGGGTTATTAAATGACGCGCAATGATGTGGATATGGAACATTTTATTGTCTATTATAGTTACTACACAACAGCACACACATGAAGTAACGAGGACATTACATAACCTCACAACCGACTCCGGACATAGGAAGAATAATACATTCATTCTTAGAAGAAGAAGAAGTCATATAGGCCTAAGTTACATAGACACTTGATAGCCTAAAGATTGGAGCATGTACTATATGACAAGAATATAAATTTATTCTCTCTAACACCACCCCTTAAATTTATATTCAGCAAAATATGTAAAACACACAGAAAAATTTACTAGGCCCCTAAACATGTTTCATTTTTGCTAGGTTTATGCATTTCAGAAAAGAATATGTTAGGCCCTAAACTAACTATGCCTAACAATTCCAAAATGTTGTACACAACTCTCATGTTTAACTTTTGTTAGGGGCTTGGTCAGAACATCTGCTAACATTTCTTCAGAAGGTAGATACTTAATACAAACAACCCCTGATTCAACATGTTGTCTCAAAAAGTGATACCTAATATCTATGTGCTTTGATCTAGCATTAGTTACAAAATTTTTTGTCAACTGAATAGCACCTTTGTTGTCACAATATACATCAAATGGGTTCAGAGCATTTTTTGGATCAATCTCTGAGATTAACTGTCTTAACCATAACAATTCTTGAACTGTAAATGACAATGCCATATACTCTGCCTCACAAGTGGACAATGCTACTGTTCTCTGTTTTTTGCTGAACCAAGATATGAAACTACCAGAACATTTTAACAAACAACCTGTAACAGAATATCTTTCATTTATTTTGTTTCCCCAATCTGCATCACAATAGGCTATTACATTTTTATTCTCTTCCCTTGAAAATTCCAATTTAAAATTAACAGACCCTTTTAAGTACCTAAAAATTCTTTTAACTGCTAACCAGTGTACCTTACTGTAAGAGTTATTGAATCTACTTAATAAGTTGGTAGCAAAAGAAATGTCTGGTCTTGTTATTTGTGACAAATACAGTAAACTACCGATAGCTTCTTGGTATGGAACACTCACCATGTCCGTCTCTTCGTCACTTACTGTCGTGAAGTCCAAGCCTGGATCAAGTGGAGTAGTTACTGGCTTCGTTTTGCTCATACCGAATCTCTGTAGCACTTTCTTGGTGTAGTCTTCTTGAGAGATCCAAATTTTTCCAGCTTCTCTGTTTCGAGTGATGGTCATGCCGAGACAATGGTTGACAGGTCCAAGGTCTTTCATATCAAAGTGAGTCTTGAGAGTACTCTTCGTCTTTTCCATGGATTTCTTGTTGTTCGAGAAGAACAGCATGTCATCGACATATAGAGCAATAACTTGTAGGTTATTTCCTTGTCTTGAATAGTAAACACACGGATCAGCTTGAGATCTCGTAAAGTTCAATCCAGATAGCACTTCGTCTATTTTTCTGTTCCAATTTCTTCCAGCTTGCTTCAATCCGTAGACGGCTTTCTTCAATTTCCAAACGTTTCCATCCTTTGAAGTAGCGATCTCTTTGGGTGGTATGACATAGACGTCTTCATGAAGATCTCCGTACAAGTACGCTGTTGTCACATCCATGTGATCTATCTCCAAATCTTCTTTGGCTGCCAAGGATATGAGGTATCGTATGGATGAATATTTCACCACAGGTGAGAACGTTTCTTCGTAATTTATCCCTTTTATCTGGCTACATCCTTTGATTACCAGTCTCGCCTTGAGAGTTTCTTCTTGGTTTTCACATGCGGGCTTAATTTTTAGTACCCATTTAGTTTTCAATGGTTTTACACCTATAGGTAGGCTAGTTTCTTCAAAGGTTTTGTTTTTTATCAAGGAGTGTATTTCTTTGTCAATACTTTGTTGCCACTGTTTTGATCTTTCACCACTTAGGGCTTCTTCTATGGTGATTTCTGTATCATCATTTTTTTCACTGTAGTATATTACATGATCAGGCCAAGTTTTCGGTTTCTTCTGTCTAGCAGATCGTCGTGGTGCTTCACTTGGTACGTCTTCATTTTCAAAACCAAGAAAATCTTCATCATCAGTAGCTTCATCTTCATTTGGGAGATTATCTTCTGCATGATGTTCGTTCTCTTCAGATCCATCTTCACTTGACTCGATTTGTGCTGAAAGGTTTACGTTGTTCTCCTGAACTTGCTTATTTAACTTTTGACTGGTCTCAGGATCCTCTTCTTTTTGGTTTTCCAAAAATATTACATCCCTAGAGATTGTAATCTTGTTCGTCTTAGGGTCGAGAAGTCGATATCCCTTTGTTGATGCACAGTAGCCTACAAAAATAAATTTTAGTGACTTTGGGTCCCATTTCTTTCTTTGCGTTTTTGGTATCTGTACCATGGCGTTGCATCCGAATACTCTCAGGTGAGCTAGACTGGGTTTTCTCCCATGCCATATTTCATAAGGTGTTCTATCTCCAAGGATTGCTGAAGGCGAGCGGTTTGTTAAGTACACAGCTGAAGAAATAGCCTCAGCCCAATATATTTTAGGCAAGTTTGCATCAAACAACATTGTTCGAGCTTTTTCAACTAATGTTCTATTGGCTCGCTCCGCGACTCCATTTTGTTGAGGGGAGTAGGGAGTCGTAAGTTGGTGAACAATTCCTTCAGAAGAAAGATAGTTCTTCATTTCTTCATTGACGTATTCGCCACCATTATCCGATCTGATTTTCTTTATTTTCGCTCCCGTTTGTTTCTCGACCATGGCTTTGAAACTTTTGAAGATTTTTGTCACCTCAGATTTTTCTTTGAGAAAATACACATACATGAGTCTTGAGAAGTCATCAATGAATGTCAAGAAGTATCTTCGTCCGCCGACAGATGCAGTTTCCATAGGTCCACAGAGATCTGTATGTACAAGGTCTAGAATATTTTCAGAGTACATTTTGCTCCGTTTGAAAGGTAAACGTGTCTGTTTTCCCATTATGCAAAGCTCGCATGGATCTTCCACTACAATATTGTCGTCTAAGCCTGTGGATATTTTTGACAGCTTTAACATACCTTTCCGGTTCAGATGGCCTAATCTACGATGCCATAAAATACCTTTATTCTCAGAATAGAAACAGTTTTTTATTTCTGTTGTATTCATACAATAAATTCCATTTTTTAGATGAGCTGTTGCAACTAAATTACCTGTCTCATTATTATGAACATAACCCCCACTTTTGTCAAAGGTTACAGTGTGTCCCTTCTTAACTATCTTACTCACTGATAGTAGGTTAACTGCCGAACTTGGTATGTGAAAAACATCATTGGCTTCTACTTCTACAACTTCACTACCATTATATAGCTCAAGATCTACAGTGCCAGAACTATCTGCAACTAGATCTGAACCATCTGCTGAAACTATTGTACAGCTATTTGGTTTTAGATTGCTAAGCTTATTTACATCGTTTGTAATGTGCGTGGACGCACATGAATCCAAGTACCATAAACCTTCATTATGGGTACGCCGATGACTGTCTACAGCCAGAAAAGCATTTTTCTTACTTGTATCATGGCTATTTTCATGTTTGTACTCATTAGGCCTACTTTTATTGGGCCTATCTGAAAATCTAGATTCATTAGGTCTAAACCTACTGTTTTGGTTAGGCCTATTAGATTTATTGTTACTACCATTTGATTGAGGGCAATTCTTAGCTAGATGGTTAGGCTTATTGCACCTAAAACATTTTAGCGGTGTCGACTTATTAGACCTAAACTGTTTATTGGCATAAAGAGCAGATTCACCGGTCCAGTCCTCGGATTTCACATCCTGAAGGAGCTTTACTTTGATGGAATCACCAGTGATAGGTGTTCCCGAATTTTCTAATGCCATGATCATCGGTTTGTAGTGATCAGGCAAACCTGCGAGTAGCAAGGTACCAATCCACTCCTCACTAACATTAAATTTCATTTCATTTAACTTAAAAGCTGTTGTTATGATTCTATCACAATAATCATCAATAGACTTACATTTTTCAAGCATGGTTGTGACTAAGGTTTTTAGTAGGCCAACTTTCCTTGTTAAGCCAGAATCCTCAAAGGCCTTTTCCAGAGCGTTCCAAGCTTCTGCAGCCGTTCTAGTGTCTCTGATGTGAGAATAATTAATCTTATCCACAAATAAAACTATTCTTGAATGGGCTTTCTTGTCTTTTTTCTTCCAGTTATCACTGATGGGGTCCGGTGGGGTTTCCTCTATGACATCCCAAAGGTCATCATGTACGAGATAGGCCTTCATTGCAAATTTCCAAGTTGAGAAGTTTTCCCTCCCCTGCAGTTTTTCAACAATAGGTAGACCTGAAGAAGCACTCATTTTTTGTCGGTACTGTCTTCAGAACAAAGAACAAAAGTCTCACGTAGTCGCACACGGCACAACCTATGTGTAGGTTAGGATCAATCGTTACTCGCGAACCCGTGAACAAACTGATATCACAATGTTCCAGTTATTAATATCCATATCCACAAACGGCCTCTGGGCCCATAACCACTGTTAGGGTTATTAAATGACGCGCAATGATGTGGATATGGAACATTTTATTGTCTATTATAGTTACTACACAACAGCACACACATGAAGTAACGAGGACATTACATAACCTCACAACCGACTCCGGACATAGGAAGAATAATACATTCATTCTTAGAAGAAGAAGAAGTCATATAGGCCTAAGTTACATAGACACTTGATAGCCTAAAGATTGGAGCATGTACTATATGACAAGAATATAAATTTATTCTCTCTAACAAGGACGAGTTACGAACAATATTTTTCATTACATTGTCATATATTATAGCAGAAACTACAAAAATATAGCCAAAACCATTTGATTAAAAAGGAAAGTTTACTTTACCAAACACATTTTACATATTGAAGGTTCAGAACAGCTGATTTGTTTTTGAGATAAGCTTTGACATATCCATATGAGTCGAGTCCGTAAAATTTTTCCAACTAGTCCGCAAAAAACTATCTTTAGGGACTCAAAACGATCCGTAAGACAGCTGTTTTTGAGACAGTTAAATGAAAAATACATTTATTCTAAAAATCATTTTTAATAGTGTAATTAGATTGAGTATAGTGAAAAAAAACTAACTTTTAACGTAAAAACTTACATGCTTTGATTACAAATAAAGATCCAGTGTTACGGATCAAATCAAGAACACAAAAATAATTCCATTTCACATTTCGTTTCGAAAATCAAACTCCCCAAAATAAACATGTTCCATGTAAAATCGAATGAACAGTTTATTCGATTGCGGAGATGGATTGAAAATACTGACGTGTTTAATACTCACTGACACAGTCGTAATAATAAACATCATCAGGACCAAGTGTTATTGGTTGTGCAATACATGCATGCAGAGTAACAGTAGTTCACTCTCGATAATACGACTCTTGTGCAACCAAAGGGATGTCGGATAATCGAGAACAGTATAACTTAATACTAAATCTAACTAATAAGGTAAACAAATCAACTCTTTCATTGTTATTGAGTGTTTGTCGACTTTTAGACCTTCATGTTATCCAGTTTAGGTACTAACTAAATAATGTTATTGAAAAGCTCGTTGGCTTGTTAAACATTGTGCACATCTCTTACAGGTCTGAGTACTTTAATACTTAATACTTTAATACTTTTATACTATAATCTGAAATTGTGACCATACGAATGAAGGTATTTTAAGCCATGTAAGAATGGAAATGTGTAGGATGAGTGGCGTGATCTTGTAGTCTTGTTAGTGACTAAGGCCGACATTTTTCCTTAGACACAACTGTTAGTATTAATAGCACATACAACCAATGACAACTAAGGGTCCTAGAGTACGTTTTGTTTCCCTTAAATACATGAAATATGCATATTGTTTTACGCTATCTAACGGTGGCCGGCTGAACGAATAACTAACTGTTGACTATAATCTATACTATTATAAAGAAGAGGTGGTGTCTGTGTGTGTGTTTGTATGAGCTAATCTCAAAAACTACTGGTCGGATCGGGCTGAAATTTGGCATGATGATAGCTCACATTCCCGATTAACATATAGGCATATTTTTATCCCAAAAATCCTTCGGGGCTCCGCCCCAGTGGCTCTGGAGTTTCCCATGTTAACCTTATGAGAAATGGAATTAATGAATCTTAACAGCTGTTTCAATTAAACAAGTTGGTTCTGTTCTATGATGTTCAATAGCATTAAAAGTTACAAGGATTACCAACAGGGTGCAGCACTAGCACTATTATTTCTTTTACATTTATGACAACAGCAAAAGGTGAGTGAGCGTAGCGAACGAACTTCAACCTGGAGGCGAGTGAGCGTAGCGAACGAGCTAACCTGAAGGCAAGTGAGCGTAGCGAACGAGCTAACCTGAAGGAAAGTGAGCGCAGCGAACGAGCTCCAACCTAAAGGTGAGTGAGCGTAGCGAACGAACTTCAAAAAGAACCGAAATTTCTTAAACCATGTCCTCACTCATAACTGCTATAAGCATTTGATACTTATATGCCAACCCCGTACGAAGGACGGGTACTCTGCTAGTGTCTTTATATAAATATGAATGATATTGATAATCGATGATTTTGGTTGATGATTATGATGAAGTAAGTCATCTAGTATTGCATAAGCCCACCATAAGCTGAAGGTCAGTCAGATTGTGCTGAAATATAAAACACACTTTAGCCAAGAACTCAAACTTTTTGGTTATCATTTCATACGTTGGTGTATTACCTTTTCTAAAAGCCATACTATTATTAATTCTCTACTGAACAGTGTCATCACTTAAATAGTACAAAGGCGAAAAAGGTTGCAATAAGGAATGTAATCCCAATCCCAGTATACTATTGAGGGAGGTAGCCCTGTCTGATTGTATAACACTAATGTAGTCTAAAATGAACAAACACCCTGCAACTTAAAAGCATCGAGTTTATCGTATCAGAATTCGTCACAATCACAGTAATGCTTACCAATGATGGAACGTAGTGGAGTAACCACTCAAAATGTAAAACACCTGGTCTCCCCCTCCCCCTCCCCTACCATCGCGCTCGGCGTCGCTGCATAATACATCCAGATACATTTTACAGCAAGCCGTCTCCTTTTCGCAAAATGAAACACGAAAATCGTCGCAACGTCCCGGGAGGTTTTCAGTCTTTACAACATTACAATGAACGACTTGTCAGTCTATGATCAGCCCAGCGAGAGCTAAATGTGCTTTTCAATCCAGGTATTATTCGCTGAACAATTCGTTGACGCATGAGTTGCAGTTTTGTTTAGAGTGTTTTAGCGAATTTCCCATATAGGGAATAAGCTATTACCGTAGTACTCATGGTAAGACCTGGACGCGGGACCGATTTTTTTTTCGTTTTGAGGTCCCTAGAGGCCAAAAACACCATCCGTTCAAATTTATATATATATATATATATATATATGTGTGTCCGTCAGCACGATAACTCAAGCAAAAATGATCCGATTTTAATGAAATTTGGTACATACGTGTAAACGTACGTTTATTCGAACGAGTTCGTGATCCAGCATGATCGGACCATGGGAACGGGGGTTTACGGGAGGTTTTATGGGGTAAAAATAGGTTTTTCCCATTTTTGACCCAAAAAAACATAAAATTTAGTAAAGCGTTATTATGCGCCTAATGGTTACGGAGAAAATTCAAAAAAATTGTAAATTTAAAATTCCCATGTTATTCTTATGGAGAATAAGTAAACTGTTGTAGTTTGCTTGTTTGTGAACATATTTTGATTGAATTTGGAAAATGTTTTCATTTCTTACTAACTATTCACATTTTACAAAAAAAACAGTTTTACCCTCCCTGATGCAGCAAACCTAAGTATTTGTTAAACTAATTCTATTTAAATCAAGAATAAATGTTATATTTTTAAGTAGACATTTCAGTGTAAATCCAATCAGTCAAATGGAAATTCGCATAGTCTGCAGGTTTGCTGTGGCGGGGGTATTTAAAGTTTGTATAGAAGGTAAAGAGTCAGTAGCTCTTTGACGGATCGAAATTGGATACAGATTTTTTTTACGTCGATTTTAGAAGTTTTCTCCAAAGGGAAGTACATAACCGTATGTGGCTCGGTAAAACCTAGACCCAGGACCGATTTACTATTTCTTTTTGAAGTCCCCAGAGGCCAAAATGGTACTTTCCTGTTAAAGGGAACATTCATTATTATCGATGATTTCTTTTCGATACATCGATATTTTATTTTTGTATTCGATATATTGATATTAACAAATTGGAACTTATCAGCTGACAACTGCAATATGACACTAAATATTGTTCAGTATAAAAAAAATTAAAAAAATATTATATTAAAATGAAACTGTTCTAAGCTAACCTAACTAACCAAACTTGCTGTAACATTTCAAAATTCCGTTTGATAGCCTATTCCCCATATGTCTTTTCTGTTGTCATACGGAATTTTTAAACGGTAACTTCGCCTACAGCAAGCTTGGTAAGTTATGCTATTTTAGTTCAGAATAGTTCCATTTCTTAATTAAATATATAGGCTTTTTCCTAAACAATATTTATTCTTAATCCTATTCTCTAATACGAGCTATAACTCAATAACTCGGTTATTGAACCAAGTTTAACTTAGACATATTTGCTATGTCTATGGTATGTCTGACTGTAATTTAAATGAGTTTGAAGATATTAAAACAGATGGAATATGGATCGTAAAGGAAAACAAAAAAATCTATGCCGTATCAAAAAGAATTCATCGATAATAATGAATGTTCCCTTTAACAGGAAAGTACAGCCAAAACTATTCGTTTAAATTTTCATATATGTTGTACATGTTACATATCACTCCATTCCACACTCATCCTTCACTCATTGGGCTCAAATACGCACCTAGTGGCATCCTTGTCTCAATTGATACTGATAATAATTATGTAAATACTGTCAAAATTATTTCTTATAGTCGTAATATTTATAATAACATCATAAAACTTCTGAAATATTAGTTTTAGGTAATCAATACTTCATCAACTGTGAAGCAGGGATGGAATGTTTTAAACTTTGGCATAAAAGCAAAGGTTAACGTAAGGTTGGTAAAGTAAGTTTGGGCGCAGAACCAGTCAAAGAGTCTCCCTTACTTAAGTGACCAAAGTGGCTGTCTACGAGGTCATATGTTATGTACTTCGTCAGTTACATGTTGTTAAACCGAGTCAAATTTAGGTTATATAAACAAAAATATAACTATCAAATTTGTATTACAAACTCTATAATTTAAGCGCATAAAACATTAAATGTATTTATAAAATCTCTTCTATCATCCTTGAAAAGGTGCTGAGTTTTCATTAAATTTCATTTATGTACTCAATTTTAAGGAGTAACTTTATTTTTTCGTATGAGTTCATAATTCAGTTAAATAAATGTAAATAGATACGTGCATACATAGTAAACGTGATTTTAGTATTACATGTAATTTAACTTGTTTATTTTCTGGACCACGAATGAACTGGCTTACCTGTAGTACTTTAAAACTAAACAATTTTTACGCGGGGAACTAATCTCGAACTTAAAGTTTCGCCACAGTGTGGAATATAAAGTTACTGAGACAATTCTCCATTAGAAACATCCATCATATGGAAGTATAAACTCGTCATAAATACACACGCGAACATTTGTAGCATTTGGCAAAATAATACTGATTTCGAAAGCGTAGATTTGCCTGCGGAGCAAGTCATGACCTTTGGCTTTAAAAACAGTCGTCATCCAGTTAAAAAAATTGGATCAATTTTCAGTACTACAGCTATTTCAACCTTTTATATTTTCACAGCATTTCGTAAATCAGAATGATTGTTGTGAATTTACTAGTTGTTTCGTTTATGCGTTATAGACGAGCTGTGTCATAGACAAATTTATGTTTCCTACAGTTGTAAAATAGAGTAATAATTTAATAAATTACAAGCTATAATCTAAAGAATGGTAAGTAATGGGAATGGTAAAAAAAAAAGAAAAAAGTAAGAAAAGTTCATGAAATCACTTGGTTTACATGTGGGGTGGGGAGATAGTAGATTTGTTTTGTATTTATCAACTGTTATTAAACTATTTTGAATTTCACCTTTGAAACTTCGTAAGTGAAAGATAACTTAACAAATTGTTTCATAAGATCTGAATTTCATAACGTTTTTGTTTTAAATATCACCACAACAATTTGTATCATAATTGTTTATTATAAAATTTGTTTATTATAATATTTTATGAGTGTCAGATTGGCCAATAATCTTCAAAGCAAACATAAAAATTACTATCCTTTCCCAGGAGATCTTTGACCCCCTCATCGAAATAGCATCACACCTTGATAGTAAGGTACATATATACCTTACTACCGACAACGATATGCTTTTAAATACCACTATCAAAGATTTTAACTCTCTGTCTAAGTTTGTGTACCCGAGAATAGTGTAGATGTATTCAAATGATCCTAAACGAAGGGAATATAGGCTACCTTATTGAAACCTCTGTTATTGTGTTAAAATTTAGCTAAACATATTGTGATAGATCAACAGGTATACTATTTATTCAGTTGTGTAAAAGAAATTAAAAATTTAAATCTGCTATTCAATTTCATTTACTATGTGCTCAATTAAACAGGGGAGAGTAAACGAAAATGATGTGACGATTTTCATTTCAGTGTTGCCAAATGCCGGTAACGGCTTAATGTGTTTGCGGCTTACCATGCCTACAATCAGGTTGGATTGGCAACATTGCAGTGGGGGGAAATCATATGGAGTAGCCTTAACCCTCCCGACAAATTCGTTGTGGTTTACCATAGCACCCTCCCTTTCCGTTACGGCCTCAAAATAATAGAAATTGAACTACAATTCATTGAAAGTGATGAATTTTTGGGATAATCATGATTTTTAAAATCTACATAAATGTTTTATTTATATTATTTAAAAAAAGTACCAACGTAAAAAAATCCTTTTCCTACTGTTGCTGCTTCCCCAATAAATATTTTTACCCCTAAAAGTTTCGTTGAAATTTCTAAAGTACCCTATAGCATCGAATTGAAGGAAATTATAGTCTTATATGTTTATTAAATCTATGATCCATCTTTGTGCCAATTTCAACCCATTTGGTTCAGAGGGGTTTCGCATGTGGATGAATAGGAAAAGTATTTGGCCTAAGTGGCTAGGATAATTATTCTGACACCCCTTCTTTTTTCTACAATAAATAGATAAGAAAAAACTGAATCAAATGAAATTAGTGGCTTATTTTGATCGATTTCGATGATTTACAACCATAAAGATATAATATAAACATATTTTGTAAAGAAATGGGTCAAAATTTGTTGAGCCACTGTTTTATGCCCTTGCTTTGTCATCTACGTTCAATTTCCCAACGAAGTCAAGTTCCACTAATGAAATATACTGCTTGCACTTATTATTAATCATTACATCATAACTTCACACATAATTTACTTTTTAATTGACATTTTTGGTTTTCCATCAACACTGCTCTCATTTAGAACCGTAGAATAAAACTCTTCTAAACATTAACAGCGAAATTTGTGGCTATAAATAAACGGGCGGTATGAAACGAAAAAGAGCCATTTGGATTCACTCCAGTAAAGTGGGTACTTAAGATGTTTAGTTTTTAATTTGTCGTGCCTTTATAAAAACGTGGCTCGGGCTTGCCAAAAAGTTGGGGACAGATGATTTACACAAGCTACCTGACGTGGTTTAGAAATTGTCAAGATGTTATTTCAGACAGTTCTTGAAGCAATTTAATGTTATGTCTCCAGTACAGTTACGACGCTTATTTTATAGAGCGACACCCTTTAATTCGTAGAGTACAAGTGGAATTCTTAGCCTATTGTGAAATCTGAAACCGGGTTTGTTGCTGTTTCATGATGGTTTCTCGTGTGGAAAGTTTCTCGAGTGCAGCAAAGGAATTTTGCACTCGCGTTACACATTACATTTTTCCTACAGTTACTACAAGGCATAGCAATAATTAGTCTTTAAAACAATATACATCACGTTTTTATATTAGGATAAATCCAGGGATTGAACGAAATTGGAAACGGTGCACTAGTTGATCGTATTGGTGCAGTTCCGGTCAGTTATATATCATAATCCACGAACAAAGCACGTATAAAGCCAAGAGGAACACATTCCCTTCTGAGCCAGGAAAACGATTCTAGGGTACAAAAGCGGGAAACTCGACCAACATTAACCACCGGAATAACCCAGCTCGGCTAGGCTATCAGGGACGTGTAACTCCCCGACCCGACAAAATAACGAAACACGCCCGGAAGCGGATGAAAACCACATAAAATTACAACATTTTACTTGAATTCACTGAAATACCACCTACTCCAGATAACTCCATTTTCGTATGGATGTAAATAAAATTTTATAATGGTCATCTTTTTTTATGTAAACAAATGTTAACTTGAAAAATTTCAGATGATTGACAACAAAATTCAGCACAAGCTATGAAACGTTAAAAGCATGTAGGACGAAGGGCTTTCACGGGATATCATCCAAACCCACATAAGGCACATCTAGAAGATAACAGCTTTAAATTAATGCCTATAAAAATAAATATTTAGGGGTCGATTTGATGAACACAAAAATCCAACAAATTCTTTTACTAATATAGATAGATGATTAATTAATGGTGATACAGTGGATTGATAACAGAATATTTGATCGAATTACAACAATGCAATTAAAACAGCTGATAATATTGAACTGTATATCTTTAATTGCAGGTGATCTGCCGGCGACACACCACGCGTCCGCTATCAGTAGACAAGATTTTGTCGAGTTTGTGTGTCCTTGTGTAAGTGTTTGTGTATGTGTTATAAAGTCTTCACAATCCAGTCAGGTAGAGGATTTTAAATACTGCAAACATTTTGGTGTTCACATTGAAAATTACCTAGGATTGAAGCAGTTGTCACATAGCTTGAACCCCCGGATTACTTTACAGTAATTATTATTATACAGGGTGTTTTTTTAAAAACTTGCATCTTTATTTATGTAAAAACCGCAATAGATAGAAATATGCAGTTTGCGGGAATCATCTATTGACGTAGGGGGCCCAATTGTTTTGAATTCAACGTTACATTCACATTCCCCCCCTTTCCCCCCCTGCCCCCAACTTATTTTTTTTAAATAGCAAGGTACCCCTTGTGACATATCAAATGAAAGCTCATAAAAAAAGAAAATGTTTGATGAAAAAAAATTAAAAATCGGTTCATAAATTTGTGAGATATTCCCCCCCTCACCCCCCCGGAGCTTAATTTTTTTTAATTGCAAAGTACTCCTTGTGACATATCATATGAAAAAGCATAAAAAAAGAAAATTTTTAGTGAAAAAAAATTTAAAATCGGCTCATGAATTTGTGAGATAATCACCCCCCTTTTCCCCTACCCATAACTTGTTTTTTTAATAGCAAGGTACCCGCCCTTGTGACATATCAAATGAAAAATAAATTTCGCCAAAATTTTTCTTTTTTCATGCTCTTTCATTTGATATGTCACAAGGGGTACTTTGCTATTTAAAAAAAATTAAGTTCCGGGGGGGTGAGGGGGGAATATCTCACAAATTTATGAACCGATTTTTAATTTTTTTTCATCAAACATTTTCTTTTTTATGCTCTTTTATTTGATATGTCACAAGGGGTACCTTGCTATTTAAAAAAATTAAGTTGGGGGCAGGGGGGGAAAGGGGGGGAATGTGAATGTAACGTTGAATTCAAAACAATTGGTCCCCCTCCGTCAATAGATGATTCCCGCAAACTGCATATTTCTATCTATTGCGGTTTTTAAATAAATAAAGATGCAAGTTTTTAAAAAAACACCCTGTATAAAAAATGAATACAAGGTGAGTTTAGATCAGAATGAGATTATCATAGGATAATAGCTATCTGTGTAACTTGGTAAAACACACAAAGATAAACTGTTTCTTTAATCAGACAGCCTTTATCAGTCTTCTAGTGAATTATGACTGAAATAATGGGAACAAAAATGTAGTATGCTCTATTAGAATCACTTAAAAAAATTCTTTTTGTTTGTATTTTAAGGTGAAAGTGGAGAAAGGGTGAGTAGGTTGACTTGTATAGCTTTTTAGCGAGTAAGATTAGCTATTTATTTATCCAGCACTTCAACAACTTATCCATCTAGTGTGTGATAAACCCGATAAAACACACACAAACATTTAATTCGTCAGTTTATTATTTACATTTTGTATAAATAACTGTGATCGCATTCCACAGTGTTAAGGAGGCAGGGTGAGTGTAGGTTGAGATGACGTTGGTAGCTTTAGATTCACTGTTTCTGTAACCAGGGCACTGAGGATTAAAAGCCCAACGATGCAGGAAAGCTAGTCCCATCACTATGAAAAGTTGATAACCGTATTCTTTGGAACGAACCGAAACCCTTTGAACGGCCAGCATAATAAACATCACCCAGTACATAGCTACAATGATATCTTATCAGCCAAATACAGAAAGAAAAATCACTTAGGTAAAAAATTATTAACACAAAACTTGCACCGATAAGTCAGAACTCGGTATTTTCAGACTTCCTCTGTAGTAGTAATGCAGCAATGTGGTGACGATCGATGGGAGGGCTCCTCCCTTCCCCCACTCCCTCTCTCTCACCAGTGGGAGGGGGGGGGTTAGCCGACACATAGTTTATCTGTTTATTATTCCCTTACATCCCTCGGAGCCTGAAATGGGTCCTTCTGTATCAGAGGTGCCAAGGCACATTATAGTGTCTTTCGCAGTCGAATGCCCTAATGCCCACTCCATCTCGACTGATGACTTGTGAAAAATGTTCTTTCCAATTTGTTAAAGTCATGTCCTTGGGATGAATTGCAGGTAACTAGGTGTTAACTTTGTAATGTAGACCTATGTGGTTATAGAGGTCAACATGTTTTGGACTAGAATAACTAACAAAGTTACCTCTCCTTTACTAAGATACCCCCGCCGCATCAAATCTGCAGCACAACAAAATTTCCATTTACCTGTTGGATTATTTCTTTATTTCTTTAGAAACGTATCAGATTTATATTTAAATATACCCCCGCCGCAGCAAACCTGCAGACTAAGCGAATTTCCATATGTCTGATTGGATTTACACTAAAATGTCTACTTAAAAATTTAACATTTATTTCCTTTTTAAATAGAATTATTTTAACAGGTACTTAGGTTTGCTGCATCAGGGAGGGTAAAACTTTTTTTTGTAAAATGTTAATAGTTAGTAAGAAATAAAAACATTTTCGAAATTTGATCAAAATATGTTCATAAACAAGCAAACTACAACAGTTTACTCATTCTCCATAAGAATAACATGGGAATTTAAAATTTACATTTTTTTTTTAAATTTTCTCCGTAACCATTAGGCGCATAGTAACACTTCAATATACTAAATTATTTGTTTTTTTAAGCTCTACAAAATGGTTTGAAAAGATTTTGCAAAATTTTATTTTTTTTGGGTCAAAAATGGGAAAAACCTATTTTTACCCCATAAAACCCCCCATAAACCCCCGTTCCCATAGTCCGATCATGCTGGTTCGCGAACTCGTTCGAGTTTATCCCGCCTTACACCTTCAAACCAAATTTTATCAAAATCGGACAAAAATTACTCAAGTTATCGTGCGGATGGACACACACATATATATATATATATATATATATATATATATATATATATCTATATATAGATATATAAAAATTTGAACGAATGGTGTTTTTGGCCTATGGGGACATCAAAATGAAAAAGTAAATGGGTCCCGGGCCTAGGTCTTACCATGAGACCTACGGTAATAGCTACTTCCCTATAGGGAAATTCGCTAAAAATCAGGTTAAACGAGTACTTGAGTTTGCTCCTACAGTTAAATTCTACAGAGTAATAAAGTGTCTAATTAAATCTGTGTGTGATCAAAATATATCCGCAAACAATCAAACTAAAACAGTTTAATTATTCTCCATAAGTAAAACATGGTAATTTTAAATTACCTGATTTTTCAATCACCAATAATTAATCTCTTCTGTGAAGCCTTATTACCACTCATTATTTCCCGGTTATTAATAACGAATTCATCATTGTGATTCTAATTTTACTACGCAAAATCTATATAACATTTATCTAACATAAATAGGAACCCAGCCCCTTTATATTATTGGGTTAAATTTGAACTAAATATGTAGGAGTAAAACAACTGAATTTTGTACTGACACTCTTGAAAGCATTATATTTTGTGTATTTTAAAACTCATAAATAATTAATTATGTGGCTAAATGTAAACCAACATATAGCCGTTAAAAAAATTATACAACAAAATATATCTTTATTTTGGTAAAAAAAAAAAAATATTTTAAACTAAGATCATTTTTAGAACACAATTATAATCTAGAATGCCTAGTATATATTGTTTTGCGTTAGTATTCATCTCCCAACGTTTTATCGACAATCGTTGACTAAACTAAAATGGCACACTCCATTAATTTACTGATAAGCAGGCTGTCAGTGTGTTGACTGTCGGACACCATATACGGTTGATTTGATTGATCATCTATATGCGGGTGAAGAGACATGTAGGCCTTGCAATGTTTGTCATTGTATTAATTCAATAAATTAAAATATACTAACCCTATCACTCAAGAGGGAAATCTATAAAAAATAATAGGGTGCGAGCCTTTATGTTAGAGTCTATATATGCCAAACAATTGATTTTCAAACAGTTAAACATATTAAAACTCATGGAGGTAAATAAAACACTTAAATGGAATTAAACATTTGGAAAAAGATACATGAGTCAGATTTTGTCTCGAAAAGGGAAAAGCATCATGCTTGAATTATTTTTATCCCTTACTTAATCCTTTAGGATCTCGAAAAACTAAAATCATATAAAATAAAATATTTTTTTCAAGACGATAAGCTAATACTTTGAACAATGACCAGCAAGCGGAAAGAGAATAACTTAGTAGAATAAAATTAATAAAGTGTGTTACTGTAGAAACATTATTTATCTTTTATTTGTAGATGCTGTTATGCAGTGTATTGAAAGTTGATACAGTTTATGATAAGTAGCTCCCTTGACTATTAATACAACTTCAGTATCCAATAGTCAATGGTAGCGCATTAAATTTGACACAGTTAAAAGGTTGGTGTATGAACGATAAAAGAGTACTTTGCAGCACTTGCAAGTAAATTTAGCTCAATGATTATTTACTAAGGGGCTAGCAACAACTGTGAGTGGGAATGAAATCTGTGGTTCATGGTGGTGTATAATTCAACTGGTGAAAAGTGTAATTTAAGAGTATTCGCAGTTTTATCAGCAATCGAGTGTATTTTGAAAAGTTCAGAGAATTTACTCTAAGTTGAAATTGGTAAAAAATAAAGTTCGTGTAAAAATCTCGTGTAAAATCTTCTCGTGGTAAAAATAAAGTTCAATATGAAAATTAGATCAACTAGCTATTACCCACGGGGCTTCAACCCCTTTCACTTCATAAGTATTAATAAAACTATTGATTTATTAAAAGATAAGGTGAAATAAACAAAACTGAATACAGTAATACAAAACAATAATCACACTTAATAACGTAATACATTTGGAAGAATAACAAATCGATTAGTACAGCTGAGGTATTTTTAACATTAGGTATATGGAAAGTTCCCTTTAGAAAGGAATTACGACCTTAAAGGGCAATTTATGGAATAATGGATAGTTTTGCGCAAGGTTTCTCGTCATGACGAACATTTATGGTTAATGGGGGTGTGACTTTTAATTTTCTCAAAAGTTCAAGGATACTTTAGGATTTATATATCAATAGGTCACAATGCAATATACGCTTTAATACAAAAATAAATGTTACATTTTGGACGAGTATTGATAAAAGATTAATTATCGTAAGTTATTTTTTACAATACTATGTTGCAAGAACCAAGATTGAATTTCGAGCAGATCATGCCAATAGTAGCGGCACATTTCAAAAAATTTCTAAAACTGTTCCGTTACAAAATAGTGTATTGATTATGGCTAGTGTGCTAAATGCGGCGCAGACAGGCAAAATACAAGCTGTACCTAGTTTGCTCACTGTCTTTCGAAGGCACTCCTAGACACGGGCCCGGACCAGCAGATTTTAGTTTCGACTGGTCGATTTTAATAAGTTACCAAATATATAAATGGCAGGCTTTCATTCATGAAAACCAATGTTTGACAATACTGTACAACTAAACAAAATTTCGTCTTACCGATTTTATTTTGATCAATGTTAGGGGCGATTTGTTATATACAGCTTCTTTTCTAGTGGACATCATTAAATGTTATTATAGTCACGTTCATTACAAGCTATTTACTTATTCTACGCTACACATCCTTAGATTTAAAGTTGTTAAGCAAAGTACCAGGGGACTAATCTTTGCTTAGAGGCGGTTTGTGGGGTTTAAGAAGTAAACTATAGATTAAAGGAGTTCACTACTCCTGTGTCTACTCCTTTTATCTATGGTAAAACTTAAAACATTAACATTAGTTTTATAGTTTACGAAAGGTGTTTTTTTAATTATTATAAACGATAAATGTACCGTTTTATTTTAACAATAGGTCACCCCATGGTCGAAGTTCGACCAACCATGATTTCCGACTTTATTTAGTGTAGTAATCCTTTCTTCAATATTTTGAAACACTATTGATAAGGCTACGTCAGGTTATAACGGTGAAGGTAAAGGCATATGATGTAAGATAAAAATAAAATAATTTACTCGTATTCACAACGGTACTCTATGTTATTGCATTTTAGTTAAATATTAGTAGGTGTTAAATGTTACAAAAAATAGCCGTATAGGTAGTTAAAGTATTATTCATAAGTGCATATATTTTTTGCACTATGTAGCCTAATAGGTTTTCCCCATTTAATTAAAAGCCATAAACCTTTATCAAATTAAAAAATTACAACTTTGAATTTTGTTTATAAAATCGTTGGTGGTTGTGTAAAATTTTCAAAAACAGACGTAAAGAACTATTATCTCTTTTCCTGTTACTAAGCTCGGTTACAGCAGATAGTTCTATGCAAAACCAACGTGTCATATTGTTTAACCTCTTATGAACAATAAAAATCCATGTTATAGGTGTCTCATTAAAACAAATGGCCATTATTTGAGTTTAGAACACAAAATTACTCGACCCACAACAATTAGTACATGCGAAGTAGGTTAAGTTTAGTGGTTCCAAAAAGTTCCCGAGAAGTTTAATGCTTTTGGCAGATTCTAGGTTTTGCCACTTATGGGTTTTATATGTGACCTTGTGCTTTGAGATAACCAGTGTAAAAAGGCTCTAAAACAATTAACGTTTTGACAGTTTAAGAGTTTTTAAAATTTTTCATTTTAAAATTAGGCATTACAACTAAACCGAGTTAGAAAGGTACTGTAGTAGTACAACTTGAAAATTTTATGATGAAAAAATAATGCCAAAACGCAAAAAGTAGAAATTAGATTTTGAAACAAACTAATAATTATTTCTCTGCTTGTGAACAATTTCAGGGCCAATTGATGGTGACTATTGCTGCTGAAGCTTAATGTAATGTGATTATATTTTAGAAAACAAGTTATGTGCACCTAAAATATTTCAATACTTTTAGATTTATTGTCAGAAACTGGTATTATGTAATAACTTAATAGGTAATTGAAAAATCCTTGTTTAATTTAAGACCAATTACTTGTTTAAAATAACTAAATTAAACTAATATAAATGAAGTATTATTTATTCGTTTGGTTAAAGAAAACTATAATTTATCAGTAAATAAAAAATCAAACCATTTATGAAATCACTTACGACGTTGATGAGTTGAACGAAGGCCAGACCAAATCTCACGTCCACTTTCTGTGTCATGTTTTGTACGGGTCGAATCAGTTTGTTGTAGCCTCGGAACAGGTCCCGCACTAGGCGCTCCTCGTCTTCTGAGCACAACCCTGCAAACAAACAAAGCTATACCACTGTACACCTCGCTTGAGGCTAGAGACTACATGTTCTGTATGGATTGTATAAGTTTGTTGTAGCCTCGGAACAGGTCCCGCACTAGGCGCTCCTCGTCTTCTGAGCACAACCCTGCAAACAAACAAAGCTATACCACTGTACACCTCGCTTGAGGCTAGATACTACATGTTCTGTATGGATTGTATAGGTTTGTTGTAGCCTCGGAACAGGTCCCGCACTAGGCGCTCCTCGTCTTCTGAGCACAACCCTGCAAACAAACAAAGCTATACCACTGTACACCTCGCTTGAGGCTAGATACTACATGTTCTGTATGGATTGTATACGTTTGTTGTAGCCTCGGAACAGGTCCCGCACTAGGCGCTCCTCGTCTTCTGAGCACAACCCTGCAAACAAACAAAGCTATACCACTGTACACCTCGCTTGAGGCTAGAGACTACGTGTTCTGTACGGATTGTATACGTTTGTTGTAGCCTCGGAACAGGTCCCGCACTAGGCGCTCCTCGTCTTCTGAGCACAACCCTGCAAACACAAAGCTATCACTACCTCTGTGGACCTTGGGTGAGGCTACATAATATAAGCTTTGTACGAGTCAAATCAGTTAGTTATGGCCACAAATCAGACTTGAATCAACCCCAATTCTCATTTAATAAGAGGTGCAGGGGAATTAATATTTGTTCTACAATCTTTTTTGCTTATTTCGGCTAATTTACCCTGCTATTTTGAGAGTAGAGAACAATGACTTCGCTGTCCCAAAAACAAATGAAATATGACAATTCAAGAAAGGTAGCCTATATTTTAGCATAGTGGTATTATGTCAGCAGTGATGTTGGAAACGGTAGAGACTATCTAACTCCCAAAATAATACCACTGAAACCCTAGTATTGTATTACAAAGGTACTATACATAGTTCGTGCAATTGATTTCTCTCAAATGTCCATACTATAACACTAATACTTGTTGAGAGTATGTTGTTGACCTAGTGGTTGCGTTTGTGAAATCTCTGAGAGAAGTCCAATTCCAATAATATCCCTGAAATAGACCATTTATTGAAAGAACGTTTGTGGTTATTCAATTGAACAATTAGCGTAGACACTAAAAATAGGGAAACACACACTTTCGAACAAATTTAGATAATTTCGATCAATAAAACCCTTTTCATACACCTCGAACACATCTCAAAAACAGATTATTCAACTAATTTTCTTAGAAAACGTACAATTATAATTTCATTTTCCCGTTGAAAAACCAATCGACAGGTAATCCAGAACGTAGGATGAAACGTCACAGGTTTCCGATAGTGTTATTGGAATCAATGATAGAATTTCCTGGTGGCCATCACAAGTGGCGTTACACGTTCCAGCAAGGGTCGTCAGCAGAAAATCAGCACAACATCAGCACGGAGCAGCACCGTTACTGTTATTGGCTTTCGTGGTTCAGCATCCCGAGGAATCTGAGAGGTCTCAATGAAAACAAGTCATTATCAATGGAAATTCGCTTTGTCTGCAGGTTTGCTGTGGCGGGGGTATTTAGGTTATGCCTTATGTATGCCTAATGTATGTTAATATTTACATTGTACAATCAATGTTATGGTTGTTGCAAATTGAAACAGTTGACAAACCAATTACAAATCTTTGTTTGCTTACGTCAGCAAAATCCCAAAAAGATAGAGACATAACATTTCTATAGTAAACATTCTTTTTGTTTGGTAAACAATGTAATGGTTAATTTTCGCAAGTGACGAACATATAACGAAAATAGATAATTTCAAAGTTGTGTACCGAAAAAATATATAATAACTAATAATGTAAATAATGTATAATAATGTATATGTAATGTGTATAATGTAGCCCCTTAATAACCAAGCATGTAAAATTATTGACAACTTTAGCTTATTCATAATTAGTTACGGCTAATAATGAATACGCTAAAGTTGTTGTTGAATAAGCTAGGATTGTTAGTTTCAAAAGTGCTTTAGTGTTTTTCAACCTCAAGTTCAATAATCCTTAAGGTTACTTATTGGCACTTATAGTTTTAAAATACACCAATTAGCCAATTCCTATGCAATTATCTCCAAATATATGTTGTTATATACGTATTTTGGCTAACACGGCGCTGATAGGCAAAATGTAAGCTGTACCTATTTTGCTCTCTGCATTTTGGATGCGCTTTTACAACTGGCACCAAAGATTTTATGAATCTTTACGGGAAAGACACCACTAGTAATAATGTTCGATGTCTTGGTCAAAGTAACAATTGAATCTTCATTTCTTAGGTGTTGCCTTTCGGATTACTTAACAAATACTAATCTAGAGGTTAAATAGATTACGTTAACATTTTATGACTACTTAAAATATGAAAAATGTGCCTAAGAGTGTGTAATAAATCGTTGGAAATTTATAATATACACAAACATTTATCATGTGTCTGTTTGATTAAATCGAGGTACCGCCGATGTCATGAGTTTATTTAAATTCGTGTGAATATATTTCCACAGCTTAATTTAATTCAAATACACAAACTAAACATAATAAAAGTACTGCGAGTTTTTAATGTTTACTTAATCGAAACCATACAGCTAAAAATGAAACATAATTACATTTAATTAATAAAAAAACAGCAAGTTTTATTCAAGTCGAATACTTGTTTACAAAGTTGTTTTGTTAATTTAATCAAACACACAGTAAAACAGAGCTAAATCAATTACTTCTCATGTGATACAAGAACTCCTAATTGGTTTAGAACCCGGTGAAGTAGATTCCAAAATTGTCGAAATGCAAGGATAAATTATTTAAAACAACTGTTTAAGTCAGCTTTTCTGACAATGGGTTTGTACATTTTTTGCAACGCTATAATTTCTGTGTTATTATTACATAGAAATAAAATTCGATTCGTTAAAACTCTTACACTCTACATAAAATAGTGTGGATAAAAAACATTAATTTTAACTAGTTCTCTTAGAGAAATATAAAGTTTAAGGATAAATATAACGTTTTATTTTAGTTAGATACTATGGTTGAAAGTTTTTAAGTAGTTTTTCTAGGCATTCATAACTTTTTAACCAATCAAGAGGTTTTTCTCACACAAGTACTTATTAATAGACACTTAATTCACTGTGATCAGAATTAATTGAAAGTTATAATTAAATAATTTATAATTATAAGACTGTAACAAATATCTCCATGCTAGGCGTATTGATAGGCACTATTGATGCATGGCGCTAACCTTTAGTATCCAATAGTCAATGCTAATACTAAAGAGCATCGAAGTATATTCGATGTAGATTTTATTCCTATTGAGGTTACTTCTAGGTCACAATTTGTTGGAGTTTTTTTTGTACTTATACCCATTCATTATCTTTGGTGAGTTAAATAGTTGTAAATATAAAATACATTATTAAAACTAATACTAGTGAACCTGTGCGGCTCAATGCCCCGCAAAATTACATATGAATTTAGAAAACAAATTCATCGTGTTACTTATATATTGGCTCAACGTCAAAAATTAAAAACAGTAATAATAAATCCTTAGAAGAGAAGCAGTCCAACCATTTTCTAGCTGTATGTGTATTTTATTTAGTAAATTAATAAGTGTTCAAGTATGTTATAGGGTAGTTATTTTTAAAGATTTTTAAAAATACACGTAACAAAACTTTTTATCATTTCAAACCAATAGGCCTATGTAGAACCTGCTATGTGGCATATTTTGAGGGTCATAAAGATGTTGCTTGAAGAAAACACAATTGGTCTGGGTAAGAACAGTGCTGATCTTTAATTAAAGTGCTTAAGTTACTTGGCTTGGTGCTTTCATAACTGCAAACTCAAAATACACCCACAAGTAAAAAAGAATCAAGTTATTGGTTGTATAACCTACTTTTGTGTAACAACATTATTCACATGAAGTAGATGATTTGTTTGATTTGTCGATCAGCTGTTTTGTTTCAAATGAATAAATAATGTCAAAGATTTGTGATTTTAAATACATAGATTATTATAGAAAAGTTTTCTAAATCATGGTTACTTAATCTCAACTAATTTTTACTATTCCCAGAATTAAAATAAAGTAGTAAGATCCATTATGAATAAGCATTAAGGTGTACAATACTTAAATTGAAATGTAGTATACATCAACAGTCATAATACACAGAAATTATTATGTAGTATACTTTGACTATGTTCAAGTAACAAACATATGTTTCTGTAAATAAAAATTATCTCCTATGTTATCCTTATGGGGAAATACGAAATTGTAAAGGACTCCAGGGCCTCACTCTCTCATTATTTCCCTAAAAAGAAAGTTTCCTGCACAACTTCACGCTACGCTCTTTCCAATGACACCAAAAACATGACAATCGGTTCAGTAGTTTCGGAGGAGTAATTGTCACAAAAAATCTGCTTGCGTATTAAATAAGTATAGATTACATAATTTTAGCGAGTAAAGTATACATGACATTGCTCTTACATCAAATTAATGATAATGACGTCATGTTTGTATGGATCTTAAAATAAACAATTTCAGTAAATACAAATAAAGGTTAGCACAACATGTATGACGCGTATTGTGTTGAAATGAATAGGAGTGAAGAGGAGAAGTGAACCTTTATTAATGGTTTCGTAGCCAACACAAACTACAGTATATTATTTACAAAATTGCCTTTTGTCAGTTAAAGTTACACACATATTGTCCAATAATAAAGCAATTTTAATAAATACTCTATCCATTGCTGGTTTGACCCAGAGCGGGGTCGGTTCATTATTTCCGAGAGTTTATTTCCACTGTACTGAAAGTTGATTCTATCTAAACTAACATAAGGTTGACAATACGTAACCAGACCAGGGACACTGGACATTCCCTTTCAAAAACGTAAATAATTCCGGAGAAACAGACAAAATAATCTAAAACAACTAACTTTAACTTTAAAATCACGTGCGTCATTAACAACTGTTGTTGAACCTGCATTGAATTCAATGAGAAATTACTAAGTGCTTTGTTGAAACGTTTCATAAAATATTCATTCGGCCAAGAGCGGTTTGACGAGTCCTGTCGTTGGACTCAGTCCAGAAACATTGGGACAGTTGGACCGCACTGGAGTTAGTTATGGTTTCGTTTCTTATCTTTAAACCCGTTAAGAGTAAAAAAATTATAATGGAAAATGGGAAGGGGATTTATTTTAATCTATACACCCAAGTGTGCACTAAAATCCGTTTACGGAGATTTACAGATTCAAGTATATTTTTACATGTTTATCGAAATAGCGAGAAGATAAGTTTTTTAAGTCTGGTCCGTAGCAGAATGGTTCAAGGCCTTGTTTCTCAGGGTGGAAGAAGGTTGACGGTTCTAATCTCGTCTCGGCCAGGTCTTTAGTGAAGCCACAGAGAAGTAAAAGAAAGGGAGTAAAATAATTTATTTTACTTCTCTGTGGTGCAACTCAAGACGAGATCACCTGTCTGCGGCAGGCCTTGGCGAGAGAAGACTCACCCAAAATAATCGATGAACGATTCGGGTGGAAGTTTACGGGTGGATTCCCTGTTGTCTGTACCTAAAACCATGCATTCGATAGTTTATACTGATTTCCACTCGGTTGTTTCCACTAAAGCTTAGGTTTGTAAAATTTTGGATTCTCAAGTACGTTAAATAATTAAATTGATACATAACCCAGGGATATCACAGAGTTAAATTTATTTAACTCTACGTTTTCAACCAAACCGCTTGCTAAGACTTTACTTGCTATACAATTTTCTGTAAAAAGTATTTATGGGGAAGTCAAGGGTTTAAAGACGTTTAGTAGGAACATTACGTTTGAAATTCCAGCTTTACCTAATGTTGTAGCTTTAATGATATCGTTATTTGTACTGATCCACCCCAACCTATAGGAAGATGTTAAGGCATAAATATTTTATTTTACTCTCAAGGATATGAATTAAAAACTAAACCGTATGACGCACTAAAGAAAGGTCCAAGTTAGCTCAAAGTTAATTATTTTGTTCTGGATCGAAAATAATTAGAAATTTAATTTAAAAATGGAGAAATGAATCGAAGTTAACTGAAAATACTTTTCTTCTTACTAATTAAGCAAGTATTTATGATTTATAGTTTGAATCAAACAAAGGAAGAGACCAAATTAAGTAACTAATTTTCAGTTCATGATAGAACACATGTGGAGCCAAAGGTTCATAAATAAACTCAACACATAAATAAACACCGAACACGATTCTCTACAGTTCTGTCCGTTGATTGTTTAGTAAACAGAGATCAGCTGACAGCACAATATGCTCCATCAGCACGTTACCATTACAGTTTCTACTTCGCTGAACCAACAGTGACCATGTCCACCATTGTGGGCAATACTGGTATCATAGGAAGAACGTTTAAACCTCCCACTATTGATTGAACTAGATATTCCATTCCTATGTTGAAACTGTGGCTAGTGTAGGCCTAAAACGTAGTTGAACTAAAACGCCGACAGATTGAGCCACCGACAGACCGATAGATTGATCCACTGACATATTGATCCACCGACAGATTAAGTCACCGACAGATTAAGTCACCGACAGATAGAACCATCGACAGATTGATCCACCGACAAAATGAACCATCGACAGATTGATCCACCGACAGAATGAATCATCGACAGATTGATCCACTGACAGATTGATCCACCGACAGATTAAGTCACCGACAGATTAAGTCACCGACAGATTAAGTCACCGACAGATTAAGTCACCGACAGATTAAGTCACCGACAGATTAAGTCACCGACAGATCGAACCATCGACAGATTGATCCACCGACAGATTTACCTGATGTAAACTACAAATCTCTGTCTAGTATCCAACTTTTTAACAGAGTAAAACCAAAAGTCAATGGTGGAGCAAAAAAACCTATTGTGCCATGTCACATAAACTACCACAGGAACAAAAGCTAAGAGAGAAAACTCAATTTTAGACTAAAACACACCCCGTGAGTGATCAATTTAACAATGTTATATAAAAAAATCCAATTCAGCTGGCCCATGCAGATGACATTCCTACTTCAGTATACAACTAGAATGTTGAAACTTAAAAAAAACACATAATTTTCGTCAAAATTGAGTGGTGTAACCCTAGTCAAAACATTTCCATCAAATTCGAAATAAATTGAGGAGTTCGTATTGCTTTCTCTAAAAAAGAATTTCTTATTCTTTCTTACAAAATGCCAAATTTATAATTAGGTAATTCATCTTTTGGGCCTGAGGATGATTGGAGTGTCCAATAGAAAAAGATCACCATTACCATCTATTATATATATTTACCATATTGTCAAAACAGTATAAGTGTGAATATATGTTTCAAGTGTTATTAGACGTACACTATGTTGCCATTAATTATATTTTCCCCGCAAACTGTGTACTATTTAATGTTTTTGACTCTTAATAAAGTAGTTTTGTTAACATGTTAAATTTCGGAATAAAAAGGGTTTAAGGGAACTGTCAAAATATTAGTCTAGTTATCATCCGACTTTGTTCAGTTGTTTAAAGGCTTATGGACAAATGACCGAAATTACTGAAAAGCTAAATTATTTAATTTATATTTCTTGTTGATATTAACTATTCAATTATCAATTATGGAGATGGGTACGCCTCCTTTTCACGTATTTTAACCCAAATATGAGTGAAAGATGAGTAGAGAATGGAGTGAGATGATCTGTGTTGGAGTTGGAGTGGGATGTTAGGCCCAACTGTTTCATTGGTTAGGGCCATTTATTAAAAACCCAATAATCAAGGACAGCTGTGACCAGTATCCAACCATCAAAAAGTTACATACTTTTCTCAGGATCGAACTGGCGACCTTAGGATTGCGAGGCGAGCACCATAAACACTAGTCATAGCAGTAATAATAATATTTTCTTTTATTAAAGAACCCATTTTTTTAGGTCTTAAAAAGTTAACAAACACATATGAGTTAGCACCTAAACCAACTTATAATAACGTCGTACTTGGTTAAACGAGGTGTTAAATAACTTAAATAACAGGAAAGAAATTGCAAACAAAACCACTAATAAGCGGCATCAGACGGAATATGCTAAATGCTGAAACAATTTTAACAATAAAATTGTCTTCAGCCAAACCATAAGTATGACAAATATTCTAAGGATGTTTAATCTATTGTAATAGTACAATTTTTCATAGCATTTATTTATAAACCCCTACAAACATTATACGAACCAATAAGTGTTGACCAAACCAACCTCTTACAATGTTGGACGAAGCGCAACTCAGGACTGAAAAGAAGCCATTCGTTCAAAACGTTCTCGATGTTTACTTGGGACGAAAATGAACGATTCTTGAAACGTCGTTTGAGCAATATCCGCAGAGGTTGCAACTAAAGTCGTTGAGATGAAGAAGCAATCGCGCAACCCGCCGAGGTTAGAGTTATACTTCCGGCGTCACTGACGGATATCAGATTTGGCGGGAATCAACCACGGAAACGTCATTTCCGGTGCTGAAGATTATCTTCCGCGGTTATCTTATCAGTCACATCTCTTATCATTCAACCCTCTAAGTATGGTTTTGCATAAAATAGATGTAAAAACTTGAATTTAGGTTACAAGATTGATTGTAAGACCACGAGGTATGCTTTATGATTGACAGAATCGAACCTAATGATAAAAATATCCCCGCCACAGCAAACCTGCAGTCTAAGCTAATTTCCATTTACATGGCTGGATTTCTACTAAAATATTCCCTAAAAATTGTCAGATTTTTTCATATTTACATAACAATAATGTTAGTCATTACTTAGGATTAATGCTCCAGGGGAGATATTGAGGTGTGTTTTTTATTGCAATGTTGATAGCTTGGTATAAAATAAACAAAATTTCCAAATTTGATTAAAATATCAAAAACCTAAACAATGTTTCTTTGTTAGGAGATAAAAAAGCAAGTACAACAGATTATTTACTCTCCATAAGAATAGGTATTTTTAATTATCTCCGTAACCGTTGTGCATACAACAACGCTTCAACATACAAAATTATTTCTTTTTTTAACCTCTACAAAATGGTTTGGGGAGTAATTATGAAATTTTGTGTTTTTAGGGTCAAAAATGGGAAAAATCTATTTTTACCCCATAAAACCCCACATAAACCCCAATTGCCATAGTCGGATTAGGCTGGTTCGCAAACTTGTTCGAATGTAGGTTTACACGTTTGTACCAAATTTTATCATAATCGGATGATTTTTGCTCGAGTAATTGCACTAACGGACACATACACATACATGAATTTGAACGGATGGTGTTGTTGGCCTCTGGGGACCTCAAACCGAAAAACTAAATCGGTCCCGGGTCTAGGCCTAACCATGAGAGCTACAGTAATAGCTTATTCCCTATTGGGAAATTCACTAAAACAATAACTAACTATCCCAGTCGTAAAAAAAAACTTTTGAATCCACCCTAGTGTTTAGCAAACACGAACATAAACATCCATTAACATTTTGTTTGTAATATTACTACAAGAACATTTGGATTGGGTTAAACGGAATTAATGTATAAACAATGGATACGTTAATATTAATATTAGGGTCGAATTGTTAATGACACAGGCAATACTTCTACTAATATGATTTGGAAAAATGAATTGAATAGACTTTGTGGTAGACTAGTGCATAAATGGAGGGAAGGACTAATAAACTGATGAATGAGACTAAGCTGGCCTTGTGAGCGTCTGGTACTTAGGGGGACGTATTCAATCATTGGGATGGATACAAAAATTGGAGGTTCGGACCGCTTTCTCTAAGAGTATATTGTACCTTACATGGTTTACATGCTTTTATGGTGGACACTAATAAAACAATTGGACGTATAGATGAACGTGTGAAATGGTTGCACTCTAGTTTGCTATCTCAACAAATTAAAAAATGCAATATTGAATATTCTTTTGGGGCGAAACATAGCTTTAACAAAATTCTGAAACGCACACAGCATCCAATATCCAAATTGTGTTATTACATCTGAAAACATCATTGTAAATATCAACTATTTTGTAAACCTAGAAACTTATAAGAGATTCAGTATAGTCTAGAATAAAAATTTTGCCGTATACATTTTAAATGCAAAAGAATAAGAAATATTTTTACGGCTACGAAATGAAATCCGTGCAAATTTCGTTCATTTTCGAACAAAGTAATTTAACGTTGACACTTCTTCAAATAATGAACACTACTTACAGCTTTGTTCAAAGTGAAATAAGAGTAATCTAATGAACGCGAAGATACCTTGAAAAGATAAAAGAAAAAAGATGTCCTTAAATAAAGGAATGAAATAAGTGTGGGCCTTCTTGACGCTAATGGCCTCCGTGCTAAGAGTGCCCCGGTTGTCTGCTCAGGTTTGAGGAATTATAACCTAGAAGACGACGTTCATTTAAAACAAAACCAGGTAATTATTGAACATATCTGATGATGAAATCAAATAATATTCACATACTCAAAATTTCAAAATATAAAAATTTTTTAATGAAAAGACATTGTGATTTTAGATTGTTTTTGGGGAAAATTTTGTATTTTTACAAAAAGAAAATTTAAAAAGTGCTTGTGAAAATAGTCAATTGTGTGTGAAGAGGTAACAAGAATTCAAGTCGATATAGCAACAATTACTTTCTAGATTTCCCGTGTAACTTGAAGCAAAAGTTCACTAATGTGGATAGGAGTTCTTCCACATAAACAAGCAAGAAGATTGATGCATATTTTCCTGTCTTATTGAAGCGAAGCGAACACATATGTTTTCAAACGTTGCATGGATGATATAAATGTCTAATCCTTATTAAATTTGGCCATTCTTATTAGAGTTACATTGTATGTTTCACTACAATAACATCGAAAACTTACCCTTAATCAAACTTAAAACAATTTACGAATTTTAATTTATTGTTGTCTCGGTGGAATAACTCGTGTTACTTCTAACATTGACTATATATACCCATATAGTCAATGCTTCTAAATAACGGTTACAGCTGTTCCTATTACATTACAGAGAAAATCTACGCATACTGTTGGAAAGATATTTTTCTGTAGATGTGCAGAATACCTTCATAAATTAAAATAGGCTCAAAAATAAGCATAACAAATAAATTTAAAATAAAAAAAATCATGTACTTTATGGGTTATTATGCTGATGAAGAAATAACAATGCAATACAAACAGAAAATCAAAACAAACGGAAGTAATTCCAATCGCATGTTTTTATTTACAGCTAGGGGTGAACATAGAGAAGACTGTGTAGGCCTACATTCGATTTTTCGGTCGGGGTTTTGACCACTGCACGCTCTATAGTCTACTATATATTATTAGGCAAGCATGTTTCTTTAAAACATTGTTTCTTAGCTCGTGTGCAAAAATAGCTTGTAGGAAAAATCTGTGCATACTGTTAGAAATATACTTTCCTGCAGGTGTCCATTTATAAACTAAAATAGGATAAAAATAAGCACAAAAATGAATTTAAAATTTACTAAATAACATGGGCCTTATGGGTTGCTATGCTGGTGACAAAAAACATCGAAATATAAACAGAAAATCATAACGAATGGAGGACACTCTAATCACATGTTTTGTAGAGCGTAGGGTGATAATAGTCTGTACATTGCATATTTTTGGCTGAGTTTTTGACCACTGGACGACCTCTAGTCTATATAATAATAGGCAAGCATGTTGCTTTAAAGCCTTTTTTCTCAGCCTGTGTATGCGTAGGGAAAATCTACGCATACTGTTAAAAAGATATTTTCCCGTAGGTGTCCATATATAAACTAAAATAGGCAAAAGAATAAGCACAAAAAATGAATTTTAAATATGAAAAGAATTAACAAGGGCCTTTGGGATTTCATGATGGTGACGAAATAACAACGAAATATTTAAACAGAAAATCAAAACAAATGAAAATAATTAATCTCAAGTTTTATTTACCTAGAAACTAAACGTAGTTTGTCCATCGATCTCTAGAGATCGATGAGTTTTTCCTGACTAAAGATATTTTTTTTGTCAACACTAGATTTTATAAGAGAGTAATATATCAAAAAAGAAATGTGAGTGGTGTACATTGATATCTTTAATTATACGATTATATAACCAATTTAGGCCAATAACTTTCTGATACTCTCAGGTCCTTACAGTTATTGTAATCATTTACGGAATATTTCGATACTATTGTAGCATCAGTTGAATCAATACAAAAATGTATTTATTCGCACAGTGGGAGTTGTAAGTTAAATTGAAACCCCTAGACAAATACATTACGGCAAGGTAAATTAGGCATGACAAAACTGCTTTAAGAATTAATATCTTTAATAATAGAAATAAAGAAGAAAAACTGGTTGAAGAAGAAACAACAAATAAGTATAATACAGTATAAATTTCTAAAACTTTGACTTTTCCAAAATAAATATATGAAAGTGTGACAAAACTGACAAGCCATTATTGACAAGGTATCTACGGAAAGTGCCGGGGGGGGGGGGGGGGTAAGAGTCCTTCCACCTACTCGAGTTTATGCTATAGAGTCCTCAGTAGAATACAGGCTTAAAGTACCCACCCTTGCGGCGTTCCTCTTAGGGTAAAATATCCGATGTTTAAACCTCTCTTGCATTACAAGAGAAAATTTCATGGTTCTTAGCGACGCATCTTTGAATCGAAATGGTGAAAAAATACTATTTACCATGGAGTGCACCGTGATTTGTATACAAATGTCTATATGAATTTAAATATGTTATTCAATAAAGATGAGATAGATGACAAAATTCCTGCAGTGAAAACTTAATTAATACAATCAATACAATAGTTGAAATACTTAGTGTGTGACCTTAGTGAAAGCTTCACGGGCAAAATGTATTGATGAGCCTTATTATATTAGTTTACGCAACGATTACGTAAGACCAATTACGCTAGCTGTGTGCACTACTTTACCTACGACCGTTTCTTAATTAGTAAAAATCACTACTCATAACTTCCAAGAGAGGTTATGTTCCCGTGTATAACCTCTCATAGCCACCGATTGTGATGCAATTGTACCAAACACTCATCGTTTAATCAATTAAATTAGTCTTAACAGGTAGAGTTGACGTTAGAAGTTAGAATTTTACTTCTTTTCTCCCAATCCTTGAACCTCATTGGTCCGTTACTCGTGATGAGAAATAAAACAACAATTATGTTAAGTAAGTTTGATTGTCTGGGTAGCCGAGTAGTTGTAGTGCTCGCCTTCAAATCTGAAGGTCGCTGGTTCGAATCCAAGCGAGATCGTTTCTAGACCCAGATGCCGTTTGTCATTGGGCTATAAATGAATGAACCTATCAAACAAAAAGGTCGACGTTTGGTAGTAACAAGACCAGGGTTTCCCCCTTTAAGACCCTAAAAGACCCTTTCAAAACGTAAAAAATGCTACTGGCGTAAAAACACACAAAATAAAATAAAAATTAAATAATACTTTTAAGTTAATCTTTTCCATTCTAAGAACTCAACGGAAAAGGATAGTTTTAAAAACGTGGTAGTAAGTAAAGTATATTAAAATAAAACGTGACAAGTTCTTTTTAAATAAGCTTTACTGGCCTTCTTTTTGACAGAACATATCTCACTCTAAATTAGTTTCTAGCTATTTTTACATAACGGTAATTTATAACAAATGGTAATATATGATATGCATCATGTCAGAGTTTTCCTTTGGATACACTGCTTAGATTCATATTGTCAAATGCAAGTTGACACGGCTTAGAATCATCTTTGACTTATGGATAAATAGCCAAATATTACCTTTGGCTGTAAACAAATACTTCTACTGTAATACCTTTTCAAACCCCCACCAGAAACCCCTATTTGGGGGTGGGTGATGAAATTGAAAATCATGTCAAAAGTGCGTGACATCACCCTGGTCACGTGTATTGAAAGATATTTAAAAATTTACAGCCATAAAAAAAGATTTGGAATGTAAAGTTCCAGTTCATTTAACGTCTAACATTTTTGCCATAACTTTCTTTTAATTCGTCTTGTCAAAATCGGATTTGTGGCATTAATTTCCTTTTTTAATGCTCTTTAAAATGATGAAAAGTTTTCAAGCTAACTTCTGCAACCCCTATTGCAGGGTTGGAGTGAATTTCAAAATATCAATAACAATACCGTAGTAACGTGTATCGGAAACAGCTTGGTCGTTTTAGGGAAAACAAATGATCAAGTGCTAAGTAACAATAGAAAGTAAAGGGAGGGAGAATCGATAAAGCCCCGCCTCAGTTCGTTCCCAGCCGCCGCTGTTCGCTGTGTAGCTCTTGTATACTCTGTGTATAGAGTCACGTGCGGGAAACAGCTGTGATATTGGTGGGAAAATGATACGCAATGGAGAAACGCGATTAATAACAACTTTTGTTCCAGAAGTACGCAGTAGATGATGAAGTGGATATAAGTGTGGGAGAAAGTTGAATAATATATTGGGAAACTGAAAAAAAATGTATTTAGGAAGGTAGAAAGATGAAAAAGTAAACAAATACTACCTTTAGAAATATTAACAATTTTGGCTGCCGGGTAGTTATACTGCTCGACCTAGACCAGTAATATACAAATTGCCTTTAATGAATAATTTCTATCCAACAAAAGGGCGACATTTATTTATGTTCGGTTTTAAGGTGAATATTGTCCTGGGCTTCGAACAACTTATGTGCCCTCAGAAAACTATTGAGATTTAGATATTTTTTTTTGTTTGTTTTAGTGGTTTGAATACCAGAAAACAGAGAACTTTTTTACTGTTCAAGCTGAAACAAAAATAAAAAATTTTGCTTAATACATGCCGAATTTCTATGTTTTAAATGTTAAAGACACCTTTGTAGTCTTCAAACCACTAAAGCGTACATAAGCGGATATAAAGCTCAATGTTGTAGCATATGGTTGGAAATCTTATAAAATGGCGCAGTTTTTAACATATTCCGACACATTCTTGTATACAGGGTGTGAAAAATGCAATAGACCATTGTTTTTTAAATTTTTATCAAACATCTTAATTTTTATCTTTAAATCTATTTACAATGGAGTTTTTACAACTGATCCTCCGTCATTTTTTCCGTCAAAATTTAATGTAGAACACGAAAATGACATTATCTACTCAAATCCATATACAGTTAAATGAGAAATCGCTGTATTAAGTGTAAAAGCATGGTTATTTTTGAAAAACATACATTAATTTTTTGGTAAGCTAATTTTTTTTTGACTTGGAACATTTGATATGCATCATCACACTTCATTTACTTTTTACTTACACAAAAAAGTTTTGTCACACTGAGTACCAATCACCCTGTATGTAATTTTATCAAACTAATCAAAATAGGACTGTACAATTTTTTGACTTTTGGCGCCTCTAAAAATTAACCCCTTTGGGATCAGTCAGCCTATCTCGGGCTTGCGAACCATACTGATTAAGCCAGGCAAAAATAATACTTGCAATAGGCCTACATAAAGGACATGCATGGAAAGTTGGCGCAGTCTTTTGCAGTTTATATTTATTTTTAATTACAAACCATAAGTTTTGTCTACACTTAACACTCTAAACATACAAACCGTCCTGAATTAGATTACATCTAGTGATGCATTATTGTCATGTAATACTGTAAAAAGTAAATAAAACGTGTTTATGCAATTGCTTATTACTTAATATTAGGATTTAATTTAGGCCTATATTATGTGAACTTTTACTAAATCACTTCTATTACCATGTTAGCTACATAGGATTAAAACTAAACAAAGGTTTTAAGTCAAATAAAAATATTTTCAAAAAAATTGTAATCTGACTTGAAAATAAGTTGAAATAACAGTTTTAACCAATTTAAGCACTGTGTAAACATTATTTTTCTTAATGAAATAGTATTTACTGACTACAATCACACACCGTTTTGCACACTATTTAAGTATTACAACCCAAAAACACAATTATATATCATGAATATGAAATTGATTAGGTATTATAAGTATTACAAGCGTGATTTAACTAATAGGAGCATGTGCGTAGCAAACAACACCAATTCAAAACCTACGTCACGATTGATATTCAATTGGTTTGTTAATTAGGTTTAGCAATGATGCTTGGGTGAAATGTACGTAAAGCAGGAAAACTAGCGATTGGGGTCTCATTTCATGTATTAGATAGTTTGAATGATAGCACGTTTATAAAAAAAAAATAACTAAAAAAGTCGTTTCAGATAGTTTTATGAATTTACGAAAAACTAGCAAACAGAGTTTATGATAGATATTATTCATGAGTATATAATAGATTGTATAATCTTTCCAGGGGTTTGTCTACATCTTGGGTATGTGTTAATATAAAATTTTTCCTTTTTGTAAAAAAATCGAATGATTAAAATAATAAATGTACGCACATTTCTATCAAATTGTTCGTAACAAAAAATATGATTTTTATCCTTTAAATCAAGCTTCAATGAAAAATGTCTATGAAAAAATGAAGCAAACAACGATATTGAGATCAAAACATTTACGCAAGCTTATTTTTTTTTCAGTGTGATATAGTAAATTATCCAGAACAAAGCTTGATGTTAAGGTGTTATACAATCAACAAACAAGTATTACTACTATAACTAATTTGTAGGAAACAACTCTAGTTTGCATATTTTAAGCTGAATATGAATCCAAGATGATTTTGGATTGCTTTACGACTGACCTCAAGCATTTATTAAAGAAATAAAATTTATTAAAAATACCTTTGAGTTCTACAAGGCTAGCACAGAAAGGTGCTAAATGTTAACTGTTAAGTGTTAAATGATTGAGTTCAAAGATTTGTAAATTAAGACCAACTGTTTACTTAGCCAAGGTCCCTTAAAAACTCCGAAAACTATCAAAGAGTTTGTGTAACATATTTTGGACGTACAAGATAACACAGACGCGGACAGAAACTAGAACGGTAAGAATGGCGGAGGCCGGGGGATATGAGTTAATAAACACAAGATGTTCACAATCTCAGGTTCCCTCCACCTGTGGAAATCTCAAGGATTGTTATGCTTGTCCCCAAACCGTTTCGGTTCTGTTTTGAAGCAGAATCTTGTGACTGCGAAACAACCCGCAACGATACATAGCTTTTATCGTAGGGTAGGTAAAATAATGTGAAAAATTTGTCTGATTTTTTGGGTTTTGTATAATTAAAGTACAACACGGTAAAATTTTGTTTGATAATTCATAGTCTACTTTGGTATTCTCTAAATCAGTTATTTGCAACCTTAATTACTTTAATGCTATTTAGTGTATTTAATATTTTATGCAAGTAAACCCCCCAACATAACCATGAGCAAAATGATGAATGAAAAGGCTTCAAATGCAACAGTGTATTGATCTTGGTGATATCTTTGACTATTAGTCAATGATGATGTTTTGAATATTACTTTCACATGGAAAATTGTAATGCAAAATACTAGATTTGGTTAATTTGTTCGATTATATTACAGCTATGGCATTAAGATAAATAATGTTAGTACTACTCATTGCCACCCTTATATTTTTTTGGAATCACCACATGAATTCAATTAAAACATTTAACTTATTCATTTATGTGTTCAATTTCAGTGGGAAATATTGTCAGAATTTGCTTAAGTATTAGTATTATTATTTAAACAACCTTGACATCTTTAAGATTCTGAAGAAATTTTTCATTGTGGCATTGAAAACTTCAATACCAATCCTAAGAAATCATTTATACCAAGATCAAGATCAAAATTATTGTGTAGTTGAAATTAGTTATTTTTTCTGGTTAGCCTTAATTGTTGTTTGTTATCCTTACTGATCTTTTTTAACAGAACAAGAAGGGGGTAATTTATTTAATAAATTCTTTATTAAATGATTGCAGTAGAAGTATTGGTACTGAAAACTTTTGTATAGTTTCAAACTATTCATAGAGTTCATAGTCGGAATTGTGTATGAAAAGTATGCAGACGAAAGATGATGTTAACCAAATTGTCAACCTTACTAATTTCACCATAAACATTTCAATACAGAATTTATCTGATCTTCCAAATTTTCTAGAATGTGTACACTACTTAAGCATCCACATTTGGAAAAAATCATACAAAGAAAAATCATTTAAAGAATTAAACAAATCAGTGTTTTACTCTATAATTTCATCATTCATTCATTAATTTCCACAAATCATTGCAGTTTTCAATAAATCCCTTGACAAAGGAGCAGAACTAGATTATGTTTGTATAATCAGTGTCAACGACAGCCTGTGGTGCGAATGATGCGATTTGCCGCATGATGCGAGAAGGTGCATGCATGAATGCGCACAAAACGTGTGTTTAGTATTATGATACAGACTGCACCATGTGGTACCACAAGCTCAAACAGATTGATTGGGGAATGTGTGCGAGTTGTTGACTAAAATAATGTTGCATACGTTTCTTAGTTGGGTACAATACTTTGTTAAAAGTACAACGGTATTAACCGATTGTATGGCTTCCTCTATATATCCAAATATGGTGACAGATCTGCAAAACCGAGAAAATTCTCATAACCTAGATTTTATTACATAGTTGAATATAAAAAAAAACAAAAAAAAACAGAGGTATCGGAACCACCGGGCAAAGGAATCATCCTCAAAACCTAAAGCTGCATCGAGCTTGTTGCTTATTAATCCATAAATCTTAAATAATTGCGTAAAACCTAAGTGCTTCTCTGAAATGGGTTATGTGGTAAAAGTAATATTGATTTGCCCCACATAAGACGGTGGTTAATTTCAATTTGATAATATATTTCAATTCTAAGTTTAAAGAATTTATAATTAAGATTTAAAGATTATTAAACCAAGCACGACCCATAAAAAATGAGTTGAACGTTTCGTTGAAGTTGTCGCATTGTTAATAAGTATGATTTTAATGTTGGATTGAAAGTACTGTGACGTCAACTATTTTGTGTTATTGTGGAAACATAGAAATGCCGAGATATAAAGTATGTATTTTTATTTGTGATAGAATAAAAAAAAACTGTGATATAGATTTATTAATATAACCCAGGTTATATTGATAATCTATATCATTAGAATAACTGAGTGACAAAGAACAACTGTGATACCAAATAACTATTTTTTTAGGGACATTACTGATACATAATGTTTAAAATAATGGAATTAAAACTGGCATACCATTCTAAATGTTAAATACATTGTAGCCAATGTAATCTACCAGGGGTTAAATCGGAAACAAGGTATCTAACCTCTAGAATAGTAATTGCTAAGTAATACAGAAGGAAAAACCTCAAAATGAAAAAAATACATCAAATACATGTATTTGGGTCGAAATAGTTAGAATCCTAACGAGATAGTGAACCAAACCCGAATTTGGATTTTTATACCCCGCCACAGCAAACCTGCAAACTAAGCGAATTCCCATTTGCCTAATTGAATTTACAAAGACATATCTCCTATAAAATATCACATTTATTCCATATATAAATAGCATTAGTTTAACGAGTACTTGGGTTCGCTGGAATAGGGAGAGTAAAAAGGGTTTCTATATGTTTATTATGAAATAAATGCATTTCCCAAATTTGATCGAAATATGTCCATAAAAAGTCAAACTACAACAGTTTATTTATTCTCCATAAGAATAACATAGGAATTTTATCTGTAAGCATTAGGCACATGATAACACTTCAACATACTAATTTGTTTGTTTTTTTAATCCCCACAAAATGGTTGTAAAAGAAATTTCAAAATTTTATGTTTTTAGGGTAATACCCCCCATAAAACCCTGTTCCTATATTCCGATCACGCTGGTTCGCGAACTCGTTCGAATAAAATAATGTAGGTGTACGCGTTTATACCAAATTTAATCAAAATCGGATAATTTCTGCTTGAGTTATCGTGCTAACGGATATATATATATATATATATATATTAAGAAAACTGTATTATTATATTATTATATATATATATGAATTTGAACGGATGGTGTTTTTGGCCCCTTGGGACCTAAAAACGAAAGATTTAATTGGTCCCGGTTCCAAGTCTTACCATGAGTACTACGGTTATAGCTTATTCCCTATATGGGAAATTTGCTAAAAGGGCTTAAGTGTTTTAAGATAAACTTCCACTCAGGGGTTAAAGCCCTTTAAAACTTTGGGTGTAGCTTAAATCTACCATTCGCTTGAAATACATCAAACCGTGCTAAAGAGGCGATAGAAGAGGGAAAATAAAGAACATCGATCACTTTTTGATCCTCACCACTTAAACTGATTGGCCAACTCCTTGGTTGTAGAGTTTCCTTTATTTTCAAACATTTCGCAACCGACTAAGCCTTTAAATAGATGTTAATGAGGTATTTACAGTAGGATAAAACTGTTAAATTTTTGTTTCAAACACAAATATAAATACGTACAGGCTGGGAATTGGATAGAGATCTTAATTGATTTTGACAAATATTATAATGGTTATGGAGTTAACTGGCTTTCAAGAAATATTGTTTTATTATTTAATCTTGGTTACTACAGTCCCATATTATATGTGGACCAACTGTGGCCAATTTCGTATTCAAAAGACAAAGAGTATTCTAGTATGTTTTATCTATACTACGGTCTGAAGTCATACTTCCTCCCTTAGTTTTAGTTGATCTATTATTTGATGTAAAAAAAAAATGCTGTGGCCCAAAATAAGATGTGCTTTTGGTTTAGATTGGTTAACATATTAAATACAACGGCAATCAGTAATTGATAGCTCAAATAAACTGCATTAATTTCTTTTCTAAAATTGCCACAACCATGTTTATGCCAAGATTAAGCTCTATCCATAGTCAATGGATGTATACATTAATTTACATGATACAAAAACAGTTTAATACTATTTTCTTCAAAATCGGCCTGTAATGGTTGGAATCTTAAAGAATTATGAATTTCAGCAATTTATTATAAAAGTTACTTGAAAAAGTTATTATTTCGTGAAATTTCGTCTTTGGTTACTTACATTTATGGTTACTTAGACTTAAAACAGCCATAAATGTTAAATTATTACAAAATGTTAAACTATGTCATTACTGTTGCTAAACATATTACAGTGATTACAACTAATGTTTAATTTAAACCAAATGATATACGATTTTTCGTAATTCAAAGCTCTTAACCACAAACCAAGAATGTGTCACGGTTTAAAAATATATACTTATTTTCTCAATCATTTATTCAGGGTTCCTAAGCTTTAAGCTAGCTAATAACATCACTCAGGTAATAAATGGGGTTTTAGGTTGTAGTAAAGTTGATAATCCAAATAAATACTTATAAACTAAATAACCAGTTTTAAATCAGACATGACCAAAACAAACAGTTTAAATCAATAACAGAAATCAATAGTTATGTCACATTGACAGAAGCCCTTACTTAAAATTTACAGCCCATGATAGGCCTATATTTATTTTAAAATATTTATTTTATTTTAATATAACTGTTGGATTTTATTTATTTATATATATGTATGGGTATTTATATATTTATAAATATATACATATATTTATATATATGGAATTTATAATTTTATATTTTATTTTAAAATAAAATAAATAAACTGTTGGACCTACGCTTTACAACGAGAGGTATTATAGGAGAAACACCTTTTTTGAACCTGTTGTGTAAAATAGTTACACATTCATTATCGGGCTTAGAAAAAAACCGAATCGTACCAAATTTGATAAATATATAATAAAATGTAGGCAAACTCATTGGGATACCTAGTACAAAATATAAAATAGCTGATGTACGTGTCAACGTGTAGAAGTATTGTAGCTATTTTTTTAAAAATATGCTTACTTAAACAAACTTCTATTATTGTTAATTACGACAGACATTTTATAAATGTTAATAGTAAACCAACAAACATCATATACATACTCGTACCAACGGAGTATTTTTCCAAAATCAGGGCACTCAATCGTAACCATACAAGGAATTAAGTTGGAAAGGAATCTAAGGATAGAGGCTTTAGATTTTCCAAAAGGATGAAAAGTATAATATTATATTGGGGAATAATAAAGAAGTATACGATTCTTGTACTTTTATAACTGACTAAAATCATCTGTTAAGCCAGGATGGTTTCAGAATAGTTCAGGTGACTTAATTTGAAGGACAACTGGGTCCAGTTTAAAATAATCTAAAGCTTCTGACATTTTGAGATCGAATATATTCTGATAGCTACACAAGCACTTTGAGAAATCGGATAACCAGCTGCAAATGCGCACACAAATTCAAATTAGGCTTAATACAATCTAAACCGTATCATAATAAGTGGATGTTATACCACCTCGGACTAGGGAGGCTGAGTAGGTAGTGAGTAATAAAACGGAACTGTTATCAAACATGTCCTCAAATGGATCGTAACTCTAACAGCTGACCTTTCTACTGGGTGTATAAGCTTTTCAGGTAAGATATTCTAGCAGGAAATATCGCCAGGAACTATTAAAATCAACGAATTACATGATGAGTCGTTACATAGTAGGGAATAAGCTATTACCGTAGGTCTAATGGCAAGACCCTAAAAAAATAATATAGCCTACTGAAGCGCTATTTTACAATTTGGTTACAGAAAAGCTCCAACTCCATTAAATAAAAAAAACATTATTGACCTTTTTACGAGGAAGGCAAGTGGTTGAAATGTTGTATAAATAGTTAAATTAAAGCAATTTATCTTCCTTGTATTGTAACAATAATAGGTTAATCAGGTTTAAAAAGTAAATTAGCCTATTAAGTAATTTTAAGGGGTTCACTATTTATTAACTTACAGTGGAAAATACATGCTTACGTAAAGTAATAACGGCTTGAGACGTTTGAAAGAAGTAATATAGCGCAAAAAGGGCAAAGAAAATTAGAGACTTCTGTGCAACGATGAGTAAAAAGATCTCGGCCGCCACACCTTGTTGATTAATATTTTTTGGTACAGTTTGGATTCCAACCCAAAGTGTCAAAGTTTAATCACGTTTTATGAAGTGTAAGTAAAAATATAAATTTTATTGAAACGCTTAAAAAAAAAGTAATCCTTGTTTTTTTTATAAAAACCTCTTAGTTGTATAATGTAAAATAATGAAAATTGTTAACGAAATTATGCAAGTCAAGACGTCATGTTTAATAAACGATTTAAATATGTGCCTGAAAAATTTCATCTCTAATATACACACATACAAAATGCCACATATTCAGGCTGCAATATTTGCTAATAAAATTTGCTAATTAAAAACTCTTAAGATAAAACAAATCCAATATTCTAACGATACTATGAGATTTTACAATTTAAAAAAGAAGAATTAAATAATAGAAAAATTGTAATTCAAGCGGAAAAAAATAATTGATTTTCTTATAACATTTAAGACAGTACAATAACTTGCTATAGAAACCAATCAAGTCTCTAAACCTAAATGAAGAATATTTTTAAGGACATAATTAAGATTTATTTAATAGTTGAATTAGAAAATGCGTAAATATTTAACTTACGAAGCTTTTTGTTTTACATAGTCCTACAACTTTCTCAATGTTCAGTACTTGTTATGTATGTATTATGACGTGTATCATGGTTTTTAAAATAAGTACAGAGGTAGTTGGATTTCTTTGAAAACTAAACAACTGCGGAGTTAAAAATATTGTTTCTGAATTGAGAGCTACTCAATAACAATGGACACCCAGGGGGAATTTGATGAAATAAAGAACTTATTAAAATCGAAGAAATAAATTAACACAATGCCTCGTTTTATTTCGGGATTTGCTATGTTTGTTTAGCATGTAGTACTTAAGATAGAATTTGTTACATTGATACGAGATAGGAAACTATGCGATATACAGGGTGTCCCGGCTCTCTCTGGAATTTGTCATACAAAATTGTTTCTTAGATCGAGATAAAAACATTTTACAATATAAACATGGTTTTCTAGTGACTAAGTTAGTTTTCTGCATTTTGCAAATTGTCAGCGTATGTTTTTATTTACACTAGAGGTCGTCCAGTGGTCGAAAACTCGACCAAAATATGTAATGTACAGGATTCTCTATTTTTACCACTGTAAACAAAACATGTGATTGAAATTCCTTCCATTTGTTTTTATTTTCAGTTTATATTTTGTTGTTATTTTGTCACCAGCATGGCAACCCATAAGACCCATGTTAATGTTTGTTTAACTTCAAATTCATTTTCGTGCTTATTTTTGAGCCTATTTTAATTTATAAAGGAATTTTACACATCTACAAGAAACATTACAGTATGCGTAGATTTTCCCTGTGATGCACAAAAACTGAGAAAATAGGCTTTACAGAAACATGCTTGACCAATTAATATAGATTTGAATCCTAACATGTGTTCAACTTGTTATTATGTTAACTCGTAAAATTTCTTCCATCATACTGTCCGAAAAACACCCATTTTTATTTCTCCAAATCGTCTGCAAAATAAACGTTTTCAGGTAACTTCAAATAGAAAACAGAAAAACATATATGGTAAAATTTTCGGTTTGCTAACCTCAACTTATTTAGTACATTATGGAACCGCCGCTAATAACACGATATTTCAAGTTATGTTTGTAAACAACAGAAATGTAAAAATTGATGACGAAAAATATTGTTACTACCTAATGTCAATTATTGCTTTCTAGATAGCATCATTAATTTGATTGCTGCTTGGAGTCATACAAAAGTGTGCTAAAATTGTGTCCCACCATTTTTAAAGTAAAATAGTATAAGTCATAGTATAAAGTCATCATATATACAAAATAGTCATCATAAAAAGCATAGTAAAATCTATGGTGTACATCATGCAAAAATCTATAACAGCTAAAGTTTTGTCACATAGGGGTGTTGAGTATTATAGAAACTGAAACTCGGTCACATGGTGATATCGTGAAATTTATTAGTGAGTCATGCAGAAAAGTCTGCAAAATTTGAGCCTCGTGGTTTTTAAGTCACATAGTAAAATATTTGGTGTACATCATGCAGAAAAATTGCAAAAGCTAATATTTGATCACATAGGAGTATTATAGAAATTGAAACTGGGTCACATAGTCACATCATGAAATTTATTAGTGATTCATACAGAAAAGTCTGCAAAATTAGAGTCCCATGGTTTTTAAGTCACATAGTAAAATCTATGGTGTGTACCATGCAGGAAAATGGTAACAGCTAAATTTTTCACATAGGAGTGTTATAGAAATTGAAACTAGGTCACATTGTGACATCGTGAAATTATAAGTGAGTCATGCAGAAAAGTCTGCAAAATTTGAGTCTCTTGGCTTTTAAGTCACATAGTAAAATATATCATTTTTTTCACATAGGAGTATTATAGAAATTGAAACTGGGTCACATAGTGAAATCGTAAAATGTATTACTGGGTCATACAAAAGTGTGCTAAATTTGAGATCCACGGTTTTTAAGTCACATAGTAAAATCTATGGTGTGTACATCATGCAGAAAAAGTTATAACAGCAACCTAATATTTTTTCACATGCGTATTATAGAAATTGAAAGTGGGTCACATAATGACATCATGGAATTTATTAATGAGTCAAGCAGAAAAGTATGCCAATATGGGTCTCTTGGTTTTTAAGTCACATAGTAAAATATATAATTTTTCACATAGGAGTATTATAGAAATTAAAACTGGGTCACATAGTGACATCATGAAATTTTTTGTGAGTCATAAAAATGTGCTAAAATTGAGTTCCACAGTTTTTAAGTCACATAGTAAAATCTTTGGTGTACATCATGCAGAAAAGTTGCAAAAGCTAATATGTTGTCATATAGGAGTGTTATAGAAATTGAAACTACGTCACATTGTGACATCATGAAATTTATTTGTGAGTCATAAAAAATGTGCTAAGATTGAGTTCCACAGTTTTTAAGTCACATAGTAAAATATTTGGTGTACATCATGTAGAAAAGTTGCAAAAGCTAATATGTTGTCATATAGGAGTGTTATAGAAATTGAAACTAGGTCACATTGTGACATCGTGAAATTATAAGTGAGTCATACAGAAAAGTCTGCAAAATTTGAGTCTCTTGGTTTTTAAGTCACATAGTAAAATATATCATTTTTTTCACATAGGAGTATTATATAAATTGAAACTGGGTCACATAGTCACATCATGAAATTCATTAGTGATTCAAGCAGAAAAGTCTGCCAAATTTGAGTCTCGTGGTTTTAAGTCACATAGTAAATCTTTGGTGTGTACCATACAAAAAAGTTATAACAGCTACCTAATATTTTTTCACATTAGTATTATAGAAATTTAAACTAAGTCACATAGTGAAATTTATTGAGTCATACAAAAACGTGCTAAAATTGACACGCAGTTTTTAAGTCACATAGCTTGGCACAGCGCCTAAGTAATATAACGGAGTCATGTAGTATTATTGTAGGGAGTAGGGCCGACTATCTGCCATCAATATGTAAGCATGGGAGACAATGTAGTGCCCCGGGGGCTTTCAACAATTCAGACCCGACGATGTTGTGTGCGGCTCCCCAACTCTGTCAATTCTACACTGTGAAGCTTGTTATAATACAGCGAGTGGAAGGTTGAATTTGTTAAAAAGTTATGTTTTTTGTGTTAAAAAATGTGTAGTGTGGTTAACATTAGTTGTAGAACCTATTGAACTAGATAATCCATTGTGTTAAGGTATCATTATAAGTGTTATTTGACGTATCTTTTGTGCATTATGGTTAAGGTTAAATGTACCACCAATTATAGAATAAACATTATAGTTCAAAAGCTCCTAAAAGGGTTTACTGATTTTACTTACTAATATTTGTTATACAATGAATTTTAAAAAGTCCAAGTCAATTTGCTGTGTTGTGAACTATAACATCTTCATTTTGCCTCTCATAGTATCGAGCGTTAACTTAGAAAATGTTATTTTGACAGTAGAACATTCTGGCTCATTTAAACATGTTCCTTTTTAATACAAAATCCTACAATTGTTCCATAAAGGTACAATAGTATTTCGTTGTGATACGATATGTCAGTATGGAAAGAAGAAGAAGAATTGAGTCAGTATAGATGTGGAGGTGGAAGGTTACAGATTGTTTGTATACAAACTACTACGTGTCAAATAAGTTGACAGAATGACTGATATTTTGTTGTAAGACGATTTGACAATGCAGCAGATAAAAGTAAAAAATTGTGTATAAACACGATATTGTGTATATTGTGTGTTTTGTGTAACATGAAGTCACAAATGTTTGAGGTGAAACACAAAACCGTGTGTGTATTATCTTGTGTCAAATATATTGTCTGCCACGTTGAGTGATATTTTGTAACATGATATGGTCTGGAAAGTCACAGCTTTGGGTATAAAATCAGTGTTTTGTCGGATAAACTGCCTGATATTTGTTCACAACAAGATATAGATACCCAAAATGCCATCACGTTTGTAATTTAATTTTAAAACAAAATTGGAAGAATATTTTTTTGTTTTGGTTAGAGATAAACGTTAGCTTTTATGAATTATAAATTCAAACAAATAATACTAAAAATATATTTATAGAATAATTTATAATCAGTTCACTTGAATATACGTCACCGAAATGGATTATGATGAATTTCCATGTAGTTATGCTAGAATTTCTTGGATTTAAAACTTATATTTCCGAATCCAACCCCGATTCTAAGACTATTACATAGTGACATACAACGTACTATGTAACACTAAATGGTGTTGCATGTTAAGTTTTATGAGTGTATTATTAGTTTATATAAGTAACTGTAACATAAATGACGGTCGCTGTAAATTTATATATTGATAGGCAAGCATGTTTCTTGAAAGCTTTTTTTCTCAGCTCGTTTGCATTGTAGGGAAAATTTTCGGACAGTGTTAAAAAGATATTTGTCTGTAGAAGTGCAGAATGCCTTTGTAAATTAAAATAGGCTAAAGAAATAAACACAAAAAATGAATTAAAAATTAAAAAAAATTAACATGGGCCTTATGGATTGCCACGATGGTGATGGAATGTAAAAAGAAAATCAAAACATATGGAAGAAATTCCAATCACATGTTTTATTTACAGCGTGGGGTGAAAATAGAGAAGGCTGTATATTACATATTTTTGGTCGAGTTTTCGACCACTGGACGACCTCTAGTAGTTAGTTAAACAATACTGAAAACTATTAATTAAAAACTGCTTCAAATTAATAAAAAAAGTAAACCATTTTTAAAGAATTTTAAATTTTCTAGAAAATTTCACAAACTAAACATATAAAGCTAAATATATTAGGAATTTTTTACTTTTAGGTTAAAAATTGTTATTCAACCTATGCAAGTTGGTTCTCGAGACTAAAAACTCGGATAAATAGTTGGGGAAAAAATTTTACAAGTGTAAATAATAAAATAATTGTGATTAACGCATAATAATCGATGGATGAGTTGAATTAATTCCTATCACACACTAATGGGGATAGTAGGGAGTTAACAGTTTGGTGGTGTTTGAAGTTTCAATAGCAATCTATGATGACGTATGAGCATTGAAGGGGTGGTGGGGGGTTAGCGGGGGAGGGCAGAGGGTTATTATGCCATTCATTGTTGAATGTTTATGAAAACACATGGCATCACTGTCCTTTCTAAAATTACAATTGTCATTGTCACAACATCGAAATTTTCCAAATGAAATCCATTCTTAAAAGGAAGTGTATGAAAAACGTTGGAGTTATACGAAAAAAAGGAAAATAACCAATATTAACAGGAAAAATGTTTGCTTTTTTAGTACGTTAACAAGTTCATAAAGTATATTTAATAAAATTAAATATTGGTAAGCTTTAGGAAATTATTAAGGTTGAGTAGTTTGTATTTGATTTAGAGTAATTATATACATCAACATAATAATATTTTTAAAATTATTAAACACTGTAATTCTATTCGTTATTTCTATTGGTTATTTTCATTAATATATTTACCAATAGGTCATGGGTCTTTTAGTGAACACATTTAAAATCAATTTTTTTCAAACGTTTCACATTTTTTTATGTTTTTCTAATGTTTTCATGTGAAATATTTTTTTAATACATTATACCTTTTTGACTGGGTACAGTTTCAAAATACATTAGATCTTTTAGCACGTCGTATCTTTGTGTAGTTTATAACTGAATGTTAAAAGAATCAAATATTCAACTGTTTACTAGCAATACTATTAACATTCCACATTATACCTCACGGCTAAATATTTCCACAATTTCAACCAACCCGGTCAAATCCCTGGAATCAATTATTTCACAAAGTACACACTGCTACTCGACGTTCCGCGCTATGGGGTGGATCACTTGGACCGTTCCATTCTTTATACCCCTTTGTCGTCTGATCATCTCTCATCCATTACACACAAACTCTCATTATCAACACAACAATGTTTTATACCGACAAAGGATCAGCTGAGCTACATTTAAGGGCAGGGTTCAGTAACGACCGGGCGTTGGGTGGGGTTACGCATCCTAAGCTTTGTTTCACTAGTTCAAAGGGGGTTTTAACACTCACTAGGTAACGATTAAGGGTCAAATGGTGAATTAAAATGTTTTTGTTGTGTTTTTGATAAGTTTGAGAAGGAGTCAGTGTCGTAATACATCAAAGGTGGGGTTGGTGGTAATTTTAGTGTGGTATACACCTTTTGTTTTATGTACTGTATACTTTAATTACAAAAATATAGTATTTTATTTTTAATTTACCAATAACAAAATTAAACTACTAGGCCTACTCCTTAATAATCGATCACTGACAAAGAACACACTCACTATCTCCACAGGGTTTACACTATCACTCACCGGGGAAGATGGTACCGTACAAAAGCAGCATTAGAGCCGCGAGTGCAGATGTGTTCATATTGTGCTGCCAGAATCACCGGTTCCCATCGTTCCAGTCGTTCACTCACTCACTCACATACCGGGAGTGTGGGCCTGGGCCCCTGGTCATATTGACTGTAACAACGCGCAGCCGCCGCCCTACCCATCGCACCTCGCCGCGCCGCTCCGCTCGCCGCTTGCTCCTACATTGCTAATTGCCCGAGTGGCTTCCTTCTCAATGGTCGGATGAGGGATCAGCACGTAAATGTCACAGCTGATTTTTAGGTGTTTTGGTATTGGTTGAAGTTTAGGGGTGTTAGGTTGGAGTAGGTTAGAGTTTTAGGTAAATAAAAAATATTGTGTACCTTCTATTTAGTTTTTGGGGGGTAATATTTTGTTTTTTGTTCAGAAAATTAGAGTTGTACTACTAGAGTGTCTAAGCGTTTAATCATTTTAAAATTAGTGAATAAATTTAAAAAAATGTTACTCGTAACAAGCTGAAGCCAAAAGGGTTCTTTGTTTCAAGGTGGGTTGGGATAATCTTGGATATTTGAGAGATTTTGTGGTATAATTATTTGAAAATTGGGATTGAAATAGTGCATTTTAATAAAATTTAAATAAAACAAAATTACTAATTGAAAAATTAAAAAAGTTTTTAAAGAAATATTTACGAAATTGCTCTGTTATGAACGAAAACCATTACACATAAAGAAAATGTCAATAATAAAAAATTATTATTTTGAAAACATGCTATCAAGTTATAAAATAAAAATTTAAAATGAATTAACTAACTTAATGTAAGTTAGGATTTTAATTAAAAAACATTTGATGAAGTAATCAAAACACATACTTGTATAAGAAAGACTGTATGTTAACATTTTCGATGTTTTGGATTTTTCAAATATAAATGTATGCCATTAATTTTGTTATTGTATTTTCAAAGCTAGACCCAGCTGTTCCTGATCATTGGGCTTTTAATACATGAAAAAAAGCTAAAGTAACAGCTGATCATAGTCAGCAACAAAAGTACTCACTACACAGATCATTTCACTCAGTTCTACACTTTTTGCTAATATTCAGCTCAATTTACGTGTACATCAACATATTATAAGTGATACATATTCTTGAAGATAATAACTTGTTAACATAAAGATTATGTTTTGAGCAACCATATGTTACTCTAATGAGAATTTTTTTTAAATCACCATGTGTACTCACTATTTCAACAGCACTACACCCAATTCAGTTTCACTCAACAATAGTCCAAGCAAACTAATCAAACTTACATAGGGATCGTTAAAAAAATTGCAAGAAAACGTATTATGGTTTAATTTTGTAGACTAGGGATTGCAGAATGACATACTAAAAGTTGCCAAAAATCGGTGCACGAGAAAACCACTAAAATCAAAATTTAAAATGGCGGCTTTTTCCAACATTGGACAAATAAAAAAAAAACATATTTCACATGCATTTGCTATGCACATTTTTCGAGATATTGACTTGGAACCACCGCCTGTATTTATTGGGTGGTTAGTACTTCATTTTTATAGGGAACATGTTTTTGGCCGCCATCTTGGATCCACCATATTGGACATAGATAATTTTTTTTCAATGTAATGATAGTGTTGTGACACATTGTTACCAACTAAATTTTTACACTGATTTCAATGCCGAAATCCATTTTTAAATATCTTTATTCATTTAGAAGATATAATCAAACGAAAACTCTCCACCATACATTTCTTATGGACGTTTCGTAGTTGGATAATTGTTTTAACATTATGTTTCTTATATCTCCAGTTCTTATTGACGCTTGTAGTTCGTTCTAATCTTAAAATATTCAGTAATGTAAGGGCTTTCATTTGAGCTCTTGATCATTAAAATCAGACGAGTTAAAGACCTGCTACGAACCTCAGAACAATATTAAATTTAACTTTTTAGAAACATATTTTTATTAAAAGATTTATAACTCGGGTTTTTAATACGTCACCAAGTTCTTTCTGGTCTCAAATTACTCAGTGAATGCTTAGCTTTGATTTTATTAATCACTAAACAAAATCTGACAATTTTAAAATGAGTCATGGTTCTTAATTTAACATTAAAATGTATTTATTTTGAAATTTGTCTTTAGTTAAGGACATATATCCCAAACCCTAACAACTCCCGGAAAGTAATCCATAGCTAAAATGAAAGTCAATAATTTGGCGAATTATTTAAGACTATAAAGAGTTTTGGGAGTTATTTAGAATTGGGGATATACGTCTTTAACTAAAGACAAATTTCAATATAAATACATTTTAATGTTAAATTATGGTCCATGACTCATTTTAAAATTGTCAGATTTTGTTTAATGATCAATAAAATTAAAGCCAAACATTTAGTGAGTAATTTGAGACCAGAAATAACTTTGTGACGTATTAACAACCTGAGTTATAAATCTTTTAATAAAGATATTTATTTCTAAAAAGTTAAATTTAATATTGTTCTGAGGTTCTTAGCTTGTCTTCAACTCGTCTGATTTTAATGATCAAGAGCTCAAATTAAAGCCCTTACATTACTGAATATTTTAAGCCTAGAACGAACTACAAGCGTCAATAAGAACTGGAGATATAAGAAAAATAACTAGTTTAATATCAAACTACGAAACGTCCATAAGAAATGTATGGTGGAGAGTTTTCGTTTGAATATTTCTTCTAAATGAATAAAGATATTTAAAAACGGATTTCGGCATTTAAATCAGTGTAAAAATGTAGTTGGTAATGATGTGTCACAACACTATCATTACATTGAAAAAAATATCTATGTCCAATATGGTGGATCCAAGATGGCGGCCAAAAACATGTTCCCTATAAAAATGAAGTACTAACCGCCCAATAAATACAGGCGGTGGTCCCAAGTCAATATCTCGAATAATGTGCATAACAAATGCATGTGAAATATGTTTTTTTAGTTTGTCCAATGTTGGAAAAAGCCGCCATTTTAAATTTTGATTTTAGTGGTTTTCTCGTGCACCGATTTTTGGCAACTTTCAGTATGTCATTCTGCAAACCCATCTCTACAAAATAAAACCATAAAACGTTTTCTTGCAATTTTTTTAAGGTCATATCCTATATTTCTCCGACTACAATGACTTTCACGTTGGATTAAAACATGACGATTAGCTAATTAGGTTAGTGCTAGATAGTGTTCGTTTAAATGTAATACAAATGTAATATGATGGATGATGATGATTACCGTGCAGAAGCTGATACCAGAAGCTGAGGGTGATCTTAAGCTTATCACAAGGTACTTTGATACTCCCCCCCTTCCCCCCCTTCGACTCCAATGCACCCCTCAGACTTCGCAATTGAATAAAACTTACAAAAATATATTCACATGTTAAAGTATCTAATGTGTTATGAAAATAAGTGCCTGTGTCAGATGTTCAATGAAAAATTACTCAACCAAGATAGCTGAAATGTTCTACGAATAGGTTCGACGTATTCAAGATTACTATACGTAATACCTATCAATACAGTTTCAAGTATAAGTACCTAATAATATTTAAATTTGATTAGTTCACGATATATTATCGAATGCTATTCATCTTACACTTTCGAAAAGCTCAATAAAAACATTTATGGAACACAATTTATTGTTGAAATGGAAAATTTGACTGTATGGAGTTAAAATATTTCCAAACCAGACAAGCGAACAACAAACTTTTGTACATCATAAAAACATTTTAACAATAAACCGACTCAGAATGAATACTATAAATCAACAGTTGTTGCAAAATAAATATATTAAAATAAAATAAGGTATACACAGCGTATATTTTGTCACATATACTTATCATTGTATCATCTGGTTTGGAAATTTTTTAACTCTATACAGTCAAAGGCTCCATTTCAACAGGAAAATAAACATATTTTCTTTCGTGCCAGTGACGTAATTTTGTTTATGTTGGAGATCCATCGTGTTTTATGTCTTAAGATCCCTGGTTTACTTATTCACTAGAGATACCAGCGATCATAAACTATGTTAGTTCTATAACCAGTAATGACAAAATTTTTTTATAAAAGTACCTTCAAAGGTCTAACACTCTCACAATTTGTTTAGTGTTTGATGTAAATATACATAATGAATATGACATTTATTATCCATAATGTATATAAAAACTTTTTTTCTCAGCTCGAGTGCATCGCAGGGAAAATTTACGCATACTGTTAGATAGACATTTTCCTCTAGATGCGCAGAATCCCTTTATAAATTGAAATAGGCTCAAAAATAAACAAAAATGAATTTAATAATTAACATGGGCCTCATGGGTTGCCATGTTGATGACGAAATAACAACAAAATATAAACAGAAAATCAAAACAAATGGAAGAAATTCCAATCACAGGTTTTATTTACAGCGTTGGATAAAATTAGAGATGTCATATTGCATATTTTTGGTCGAGTTTTCGCCCACTGGACGACCACTAGTAGTGTTAAATGAAAAGGTCCCCTGTTAATGAGAATGTGTTTTTACTAATGTTTGAGTTCTGTTGGTTCTGATGATTGAAGTGTCCAATAGAAATTGATCACCATTTTCAACATACTAGTGGTGCGGCTATGACAAATATTTTCTTGGGGTTCTATTAGCGAAAAATATTTACTTGGGGTTTATATGAGGGAACATGTAGTTATTTGGAACATTGATTACCAAATAAATCACTTAAAATAACGTGAATTGCTACGAATATTTCCATTAAATCACTACTTAATTTCAACTATCTGAAGCCAATCAAATATCTGTAATATATGGACCATTTAAATGGTTTTTGACAATAGAAAATATTTTAATGGAGTTTATACCACAAAATAAAAAAATACAAATTTTACTTAGTCAAGAGTTTAAGGTAAAACAATTCATACCTCCGTGTTTCGCTGCAGGCTCTTTCTTGTCAAAGCTGGCACGTCGTTGGAATGTTGGCACTCTGGGCTTCAACTATGCAAAAAATGGCCTCCGAAGATGGCGGTGTTTGAGAAAGGATTCACCCTTGAGCAGACGAAACTGGCGCGGTTATTCCAACCAAATTATTAAGACTGCTCCACAGACGTTGAATAATTCCATAATGTTTCGGTGGTTTCGGTGTCTTAAGATTCACATACAGTATATCAATCGGCAAAGGTTGTTATTGATATCGAAGATACATCAGCTGTTAAATTTGTTTTAATTCATAGTTTTGCTTACATTATCCACGAGTCAATCCTTTGATTCTGCTATACAGTTTAATGCAAACACACAAGACATTTAAAAAGTAATTATATACGATTGACATTTGCCCGTATGGCTAATAAATTGGGTGTATTGCCTGTATGGCTGTATGGTTTTTGTTGTAGTATGGTAAGTGGGTGCAATTGTTTTTACAGTAGATTTCAAGACCCATTAAAATTTTTTTTTAAATATACTAATCTTATTTGATGTTATAATGATTTATTAGGGTAACTGAATAGACCAATTACAGACTAAAGAGTTCAAATGGTATACAAACATAAGTTATTAGCTTATTGATTACTTACCAGAGATATTTTGACATATTTCTGATTCAATTTGAAGATGACTGGTGTGAATGGATTTTGTAAATTTACCGTCTTATACAAGTTTTTGGTTATATTTAAAAAGTTGGAAGATTTTTGTATATTATATTCTTTAAATATGACTAAGATTTCTTCAATTTAAATGTATTACCAATAGTCAATGTCGTGCCCTTGCGTGTGCACGCGTATTTTGTTGAGTTTGATAATTGAAAAAGGTTGCTTCATTTGAAAAGATTTGTTTTACAATACATAATTGATTGATAAAAAATGTGTAATGTTGTTGATGACTTATTTAACACTAATTATTAATAATAACATATTATAGATATTTCCTTATTGCCAACATAGGATATTGAATAATTATGGAACATGTGGTTGATATACTATAGTCAATTACCCATCATATACCAATAGCCAAAAGAACACAAAAGCAAAAAGGAAAACATTAGTCAAAGAACGATTTGCGCCCATTTTAATCTGATACTGAATAAACCGGGTTTTTTACAGTAACTGATGACAATAACCAAAGTGTGATGACAATAACGACTAAAATAATTTTTAATTTAAATTTACATATTTATTTTTATTCGCACGAATAAAATCAAACCCACGAATATGTTTACCCGTTTTCGTATTCTCAGGCCTAGGCCAGGTTAAAGGGCCATGGACCCTAACATCTACCTGACATCTGGGTAAATAGAGAATTTTTAATTTTATTTAAATAAAAACATAAAACCAACTTGCACATCTATAAAGCTAATAGCGTTAATGTTTAGAACGTTCGCACGTAGCGTATAGTGTATATAGATGTATTTATTCTGCTAGGTTTTGGCACAGAACCCCTACTGTAGGGGATTGTAGTTCCAGATGTTTAATCAACACCAGGAAGGTATAACACTTCTCCTGACTTCCCTATAAGTCAAACGGACAGTCTAAACCGCCTCCAAGAACATTCATAGCATATTGGCAAGGTCTTTGTTATAGAAATATTGGTATTTCTAGTGTATAGATATGTCTCTATAGTCGTGGTAAAAGATACATTAAATTCAAAATACCGTATCTTAGTGTCCTTGGAGCCTACACGTTATAACTAACAATAGTATATTTCATCACTAGGGCCTAAAGTGACTGTTTTTGACCCGAGGTCAAGTTTTACGATCGAGGGGAAGCCAAGGTTGGGAAATAAGCGAGGGTTAAAAAGTCACTTTTCACCCGTATGGTGAACTATATTTTTCGTCATATTGCATTATTACTTAACAAACAAAGCTAGAAAAAGAAATAATTTGTCTGTAAAGATAACCTCTCATAACGAATGAAGCTTGTTTTCAATTCTGCTAATGCAAATAAGCAGCTGTTTAGTAAGTGATTCAATCATTTCGTCTATTACGATTGTGTTACAATTACATTATACGATACCATCGATATGTCGAACAATCGACAACAATAGGCTAAACCCATACCTAATAAATCAATTGATAAATAATTTCGATCGAGACGATTGCCACAATCGAAATTTACGAATGTTTACAACAGCTGATTTTTACTCCCTCGAGACTAACAATGATTTTTACTCCTTAAAGAGTAAACATGCTACTTTAGACCCGCAAAACATGCATTAAAAACGGCTGTTTTTGCTGCAGTATGACGAAAAATAATTAAAACCCACATAGAAAATTGCTAATCCCTAAGTATGGTACTTTCGTATTATAAGGAGGCCACTTATTTTGCAGCGCGTTGCGGCTGTTAGGTTAAGTTGGGTTATCATAAATATGTTTGTAGGACTTTCCTAGTTTCGTTATGAATCGAACGATATCAGATGAGTCATAACACAAATATGACAACCGCACCTAACCGCCGCAGCGGGCTGTATTTTGGTTCTCCGTCTAGTACGAAAGTACCCAAAGTGTTCTAGATATTTAAATTACAATAACTTTGGTGTTTGAAAATTATTTTTGGGTGATAATTGACTCTTCGGCAGCTGTTTGAAATTATTCAAGATTGTCGCCATTCTCCAAGGACTAGTTTACTTGTTGTCTGGATTGTTGATCATGTCTTGACTTTAGACGAGTATACCAAAACTGACAATTTTATAAAAAAATACATTTACGTGTTTAAGTACACTTTTATGCCCTTTTAAAGCATATGAGTAGTGAATACACACATTCTACGTTTTATAATATCCTGCTTAGGTAATATGTCACGATTTCTTAGAACAAACATTTTCAAAGACTTTTCGTAAAACGTATTGTATATTCCAATATAACCATGTCTTTTAAAGCATCAAAAAGTTCATGATAAAGAAGCAAATAGGTTTGAAAAACGTACAAACCCCGTTACAATTATTTTTTTTATATACAAAAACGTACAAATATTACGATAGAAATTATTTAGAAACGTAAAAGTATGTGCAATAATTAATACACTTTTTGAATCAGCTATAGAATCAAAATGATCAACCCAATATAGCATAGTAAAATACTATGGCTACTAGAAGAAGAGTAGTGGTAATAAGCTGGGTTTACCCCACTTCCGGCATTTTTTGGCCCATTTTTAGAGGGTATGGAGACGTTTATAGGGGCACTGGAGACGTTTTAGAGGCTTTATGTTGGCATTTTTGCATTTTTTCTCCGAGAGCTTTTTTTGACCACTTTTTTAAAAATCCAGCTCTTGACCTATACAAGCCTATATCAAATATTCAATATCAAGCTAAAAAAGCTATTTCTTATATTTATTGACCCTTACAAGTGTAAATGTAAAGTAGTGGTAATAAGCTGGGTTTACCCCACTTCCGGCGTTTTTTGGCCCAGAACTTTTAAAATTTTCGGCGAAAAAAATGTCCGAAGCCCCAGGAGCTTTTTTTGGCCACTTTTCTTAAGGACCTAGCTCTCGACCTATACACCCATATATAAATTTTTTACTTTTTTAATACTGAAAAACACGTCTGGAAATGGTGAGCTTTTTTTGACCACTTTTTTAAAAATCCAGCTCTTGGCCTATACAAGCCTATATTAATGTTCAATACCATTGTACAACTTCAATCCACATCCATTCACAAGTATATTCTCAAAATCATCAACTTGACAGTGCGAGGTTTGTATGTGAACTCGGGTGCGCTCCCGGCCGCGGGCACTGCCACACGGGTCATGTGAAGCGGTCATGCGACAGGTGGTGAGAGTCTATATATAGAAGTGACATCCGGGTGGTATTTCATTCATGAGCGTGATGCCGACTTGTACACTGTGTCCCGCCTCGCTGTCCAAGAAGAGCAATTTGGTCCGCCACTACAAGGTAATGCATCAAATGAAGGTGAAACTGTGCAAGGTTTGTGATTTAATCTGTGATAATAATGTGGCTCTAAAATCGCATATATTACAAAATCACAAGAATTGTAATTTTTGTAAGAAAAATGTTGTTGGTCATTTTAAAAGACACGTCAATTCTTGTAATAAATGTCCATATACAATGATAAAATTTGTTGGCGAATCGATTAGAACTGAACTTAAAAATACTCTTCAGTCTTGTCCTCTGCCAATAAAATGGACTTTAGTAAGGAGAATCAAATTTATAAAATATTCAGTGGATCAAAATGGAAAATTAGTTAATGAGAAAGAATGTATTGCAGATTTTAGAAGCCTTACCACCTTAACTATTGAGAAGAGAGATTTAAAGCCTCAAATTGAAAATGCACATTTAAAGATTGATGCATCTATACACAAATTTCAAGCCCAAGGCAGTGGATGGATTTATGACCATACTAAATATTGGCAGTTACATATTTACAAGTATAAGCCCCTAACTCCAAAGTCATATATCTCTACACCAGAGAGTATTAAATCAAAACATGCAGTTTTAAATATAAAAAATGATGATAATAAATGCTTTCTTTGGTCGGTATTAGCAGCTTTAAATCCAAGGAATGCTAAACATGCTAATAGAGTCTCCAATTATGTACCACATGAAAGTCAGCTGAATATGTCAAACATAAAGTATCCAGTGAAATTAGCTGATATAGATAAATTTGAAAAACAAAATAATATAAGTGTTAATGTATTTGGGGTTGAAGATGATAAATGTATATATCCATTAAGAACAACTAAACTGAATAGTAATACTCATGTAGATTTATTATTATTACAAGAAGGTCGTAAATCACATTATTGTTTAATTCGTGATTTTAATAGGTTAATGTTTTACTCTACAAAAGATAACCGTAAAAAGCATTTTTGCAAGTTGTGTTTACAACATTTTTACACTAATGATAAATTAGAGCGTCATATAACATATTGTAAGAACTTTGATGCCCAACGAGTGGAAATGTCTAAACAAGATACATTACAATTTAAAAATTATAAATATCAACTTAAAGCCCCATTTGTGATTTATGCAGATTTTGAATGTTTTATAAACTCAAACAATCATACTCCATCTGGATTTGCATTTGTTGTAGTGAGAGATTCTAAGATTATTTCTGAAGAATTATATAGTGGTGCAAATGTTATGGATGTGTTTTTCAAAAGGTTATTTGAGACTTATGACTTCATTAAAAGTCAAATGTCGATATATATTCCTCTTGAAATGACTCCAGAGCAAGAGGCATCTTTCCAAAACTCAACTCATTGTCACATTTGTGAAAAGCCCCTATATTTTGATAGGGTGAGAGATCATTGTCATTCATCTGGCCAATACCGTGGAGCTGCCCATAATGATTGTAATTTAAACTATAAAGTAACAAAGAAAATACCAGTATTCTTCCATAACTTGAAAAATTATGATGGACATTTAATAATGCAACACTTGGGAAAGTTTGATCGTAAATTAAATTGCATAGCCAAGGATATGGAAAAGTACATTTCATTCTCAGTTGATGATTTAGTATTTTTGGATTCCTATAATTTTCTGTCCCTTCCATTATACAAATTAGCTTCCAATTTAAATACATTTAGATTCATAGACAATCCACTACTACAACGTAAAGGCGTATTTCCCTATGAATACATGACGGGACCAGATAAGTTTGCAGAGTCTCTACCTTCAATTGAAAAATTTTACAGTACTCTAACTAAAGAACATATCTCCCCCATTGAATATGAACATGCTAAAAATGTCTGGACCCATTTTAATATAAACAATTTACAAGAATATCATGATTTATATCTTAAAACAGATGTATTGCTACTGGCTGATGTGTTTGAGACATTTAGAGACCTGTGTTTAAAGGATTACAAACTTGACCCCGTACATATGTATTCACTTCCTGGATTAACATGGGAAGCCTGTCTTAGAATGACTGGTATAAAATTACAATTATTTCAAGATATTGACATGCATTTGTTCATAGAAAGTGCAATCAGAGGAGGAGTCAGTATGATTTCCACACGTTACGCTAAAGCCAATAATAAATATATGGGCGAACATTATGATCCCAATCAAGAGAGTGTGTATTTAATATATTTAGATTGTAACTCGCTATACTCCACAGCTATGTGTGAGCCATTGCCCGTGGATGGATTTCGTTGGACTAATGAGGTAGACTACAAATACAATCAAAATGATGAGTTTGGATACATTTTAGAAGTTGATTTAAAATATGATAAAAGCTTACATGATTTACATAATGACTATCCATTGGCACCAGAGAAAATGAATGGCAAATTAATACCTAATTTAAATGACAAAACTAAATATATTTTACATTATAAAGCATTACAAAAATATGAGGAATTGGGTTTGGTTGCTACAAAATACCACAGAATTTTAAAATTTAGACAGTCTAAATGGCTTGCGCCCTATATTAATTTTAATATTGAAAAACGAAAATGGGCTAAAAATGATTTTGAAAAAGACTTTTACAAATTGTTAAATAATAGTCTCTTTGGTCGAACAATTATGAATCAACGAAAGTTTCGTGACATATATCTCAAGGATGAGTCACTATTAACAAAATATGTCACTAATCCAAGGTTTGACTGTAGCAAAAAGTTCGATAACAATTTACATGCTATACATTTAAATAAATTAGTTGTAAAGTTTAATAAACCTATATATTTAGGAATGACCATTTTGGATATTAGTAAAGTAATAATGTATGATTTCCACTATAATTATATGTCAAAATTTAAGAACAAAAGATTTCTTATGACAGATACAGATTCTTTAATGTATTCTATAGTTACAGAGGACTTTTACAAGGAAATAGAATGTGACTTGCACTATTTTGATACCTCTGGATATAGTAAAGACCATTTCTTATACTCTGATAAAAATAAAAAAGTCACAGGCAAGTTTAAAGACGAATTAGATGGTCATATTATGTATGAATATTGTGGTTTAAGACCAAAGTTATACTCTTACATTCCTCTAAAATGGTTATATGAAGAAGACAAGCAAGCTTTAGAGGTGAAGAAAGCTAAAGGAGCCGATGGTGCTACAGTTAAACATCTCCTCAGACATCAACATTATTTGAACTGTCTTGCAACTGGGCAAGATTACTATGAGAATGTGACAAGGATAAAATCTACAAATCATCATCTTCAAACCTTGACCATGAACAAGAAAGTACTATCATTTGACGATGACAAGAGGTTTATTCTAGAAGATGGCATCAATACTCTTGCACTTGGTCATTATAAAATTGATGTTCAATAAATTGTATGTGTAGATATATAATAAATACAAATGTTAAAAAACTCCAGTCTTTCATTTATTTACCCTTACCATCCACTTGATAGAATTGGTCAAACATAAATCTATATTTGCCATTATTCTTTGACCTTTCTTTGTCTATTACGAAAAAGCCATATTTAGTTTTATCCCAACATTGATGACAGAGATTTTTAAATTGGTCAAATGAAAAGTCATTACCGACATGATTGTGATATACATGTTTTAAATTTAAATCATCTTGTTTAAATAATATTAGGAAATTTACATTATCACGTAAATGTTTGTGTACTTTGCTATAAGATTGACACAAGTAAAAACAGTTAATATTTTTATGTCGACCCATTGAGAAAAATTGTGTAATATTTGGACTATTTATGTCATCAAATACGACAACTGACTGTGATTCGACATCATTTGGTGTGATTTCACAGTCAGTAAACGTGTGTAATTTTACTTCGTCACACAAACTAAATATTTCAATTATTTTTTTATATTTTTCTTGTTCTAAAGATTTTGATATTAAATATAAATTTGTAAATTTTAATCCTTCCTTTCTTACAATTAAATTGTAAATTACAACCGTCTTCCCACTTCCACTTGGACCACAAATAACACATCGAATATTGGTAGGAAAAAGACCCAACTTCTTTGGTATATTTTCCTTAGTATGTACTATTTTAAATTTGTGTTTTTGTTGAATAAAAGACATTTTTTATATAATAAAAATGGTAAAAAATAATAAGAAAACATGTAAAAAGGGCAAAGGTTTATTCTTAAAGCCTTACAGGGGACGAGGGTTATTGAATACTCTTATAAATAACCTTCCATTTCCACTTCACATACCATCATATCGCTACTGTGGACCTGGAACGAATATACGTGAGAATTTAGCTAAAAATGTACCTCCAAAAAATAAGTTAGACTCTTATTGTAAAGAGCATGACATATTCTACATGAATAATCCCGATACCGCTGCTCGGAACAAAGCAGACATGAGATTAGCAGACTTAGCTTGGACTAGAGTAACGGCCAAGGACGCAAATCTTGCTGAAAGAGCAGCTGCTTATGCCGTGACAAATTTGATGAAGGCAAAAGCAAAAATGGGAATGGGATTGAAATTTAATAAAAAAGATGGACAACTACCAGCTGTTAGAGGCCGCAAAAGACGTGCCTCACTTCCGGGGGGTGTACCTAAAAAACGAGCTAAAAAATCTAACACCAAGAGTAAAAGAGTGTGGAATAGTTAATTTAGACAGTTCATCTGGCACACATTGGACAGCATATCGTAAAAATAAAGATATTGTAATTTATTTTGACCCATTTGGAATCCAACCTCCAAAAGAAGTAATTAAATATTTTGAGGGACATAAAATCTTCTATACTACTGATCAAATACAAGATTTAAATAGTTCTATTTGTGGAATTTTATGTTTATCATTCATAAAAAATTTTTGTTTATAAAAATGGATTCATTTACTATAACATTTTCGGGTACAGAGTCAGAGCTAAAGTCAGTGTTCTTTCCTCCCATAGAATTAAATGATGATTATGTAATTGGATTAGTAGATTTTCAAAGTTATAATTCTATATTTAATGTTAAAAAACCTCTAAATACTTTAACATATTACAAAGTAGAGAAAAAAACATTACCAAAGGGAGAGATCTTAGTTGATGATTTAAACCGGTTATTAAATGGTAAACTTAAAGTTATAATAGATAAAAATGGAGAAGCATTAATTAATACTAAATCCAAACTTTTATTTAAAGGGCTTATTCCAAAATTAAATCAACTTAAAGGCAACAAATTAACCATTGGAGAAGGTGATGATGTTTTCTATTATGACCACAATGCTCCAGTTACAATAGAAATTTCTGAAGGAACATATGAGGTGGTTGAGCTTGCAAAGGAAATTCAAAAGCAAATTCCAAACTTTTTCCTTACAGCTAATAATAAAACTATGAAAGCGACATTACTTTCTAGCCACGTGTTTGATTTTACAAAACCATGTTTAGGGTCTGTTTTATTGGGATTTAAAGGTGTTTCTACTCCTGGTGTTCAGTTTGAATCTACAAATAAAATAAACATTAATAATGTAAATGTGATTAGAGTAAAATGTAATATTGCAAACGGGTCCTATTTAAATGGAAACAAATCACACACCATACATAGCTTTTATCCAGAAGCTCCTCCTGGCTACAAAATTATTGAAGTTCCAAGAAATATTATATATTTTCCTGTAAATAAGAGAAGTTTGGATGTTGTCAGTATTACGTTTGCCGACCAGCACGACAAGGCAATTGACTTTAACGGAGAAGAAACTACAATTACTTGTCATATAAAAAAGATATGAGAATTTATAAGAATTTATCTATAAGTGTGCAAAATGCTAGGTTCCTACGATCAATAGGACTAAAGTTAAAATTTTCTATTAATAAAAATGGAAGATTTTCTAGACGTTACAGGGAAATCCCAATTCGACGATAGTGTGGTTAAAATTACAAATCACTCCTATGTTCCCCACAACACTTTAGCAATAAATAATTCTGATGAAATTCGAATATGTATTAATAATCAAGATTTGCTAACTCTGCCATGTAGGAGCTATCTGTATATTAAGGGAGAAATTGAAAATCATGATAAAGGTCATTTTATAAATAATGCATTTGCATTCTTATTTGATGAAATTAGATATGAAGTCGCAGGTAAAGAAATAGACATTGTAAGAAACCCAGGAATTTCTAGTCTTATGAAAATATTGAGCTCTTACAATAAAACTACTAAATTGACAAATGTAGCATTTGATTCTGACATGAATTTAAAAGAGTTCCATAAAGGTGGCAAGTTTAGTACATGTTTGCCATTAGAGTTGTTAATGGGTGTATTTGAGGATTTTAATAAGGTATTAGTAAATGTCAAACAAGAATTGGTGTTGAAAAGATCCAAAAATGATTTGAATTGTATATTAACAACCACTAGTGCTCCAGCGAGTGGCACTGCTGATATGATTCCTAAAATTACACTTAACTCAATTCAATGGGTTATGCCACATGTGATACCATCAGATGGGGAGAAGTTACAATTACAAAAGATGTTATTGCAAAATAAAAATTTGCAAATTGCATTTAGAAGTTTAGAGCTGCATGAACTTCCATCATATCCGAATACTACAAGACATACATGGTCAGTAAAGACATCTTCAAGTTTGGAGAAGCCTAGGTATATTATATTTGGTTTCCAAACAGCTAGGGATAATAGTGCACGAAAAAGAACTGATGAATTTGATCACTGTAAATTAAAAAATCTCAAAGTATTTCTAAACTCTGAATATTATCCTTATAGTGATTTAAATCTCGACTTTGAACATGGAGATGTCTCTAAAGCTTATGAGATGTTTATGAGGTTTAGAGAGACTTACTATAATACTATCCCAGATCCTATGATTAGTAGGGCCGAGTTTATGAAGAAATATCCACTAATTGTAATAGACTGTTCTAGACAGAACGAAACAGTGAAGGAAGGAATTGTTGATATTAAATTAGAGATTGAAACTGCAGAAAATGTGCCAGCAAATACATCTGCATATTGTTTGATAATACATGATAAAGTGTTTGAGTACAATCCTTTGTCAAATGAGATAAATAAAATGTAAATAAAAGATGAAAAACATTCAACAAGAATTGGTTGACTCTGCAAATCAAATACGAGAGAAATATAGAGCTTTAAAACGTGGCAAGTTTCTAGAGGCTGAAGAGAGGTTCCAAACATTTCAACCTTTAATTGAGCCATTACAAGAATTAAAAAAAATCACATCAGAGAGGCCTCGAATGGAGATTCTCCCAATGACTCCGTCTAGAATATCAATGATACCAAGATTGCAACCATTACAAACACACACCCCACAGAAATTAGATTTTGGTCTTTTAGCATCAGACTATTTAGGAAATTACCTCAGTAAAAGTAGTATGACAGACACTACATATGGTATTAGACGAGAAGCAAATAAATTTTTTATTGGAAATAAGGAAGTTAATATTGCCAATGATGATGTTACAATTGCAAATAAAACCTACAAGGGGACAAAAGGTTTGTGGCAATTGTTAACTTTAAAAGAACCTGAGGATTATACTCCGGCTGATTTGCAAAATTATAAAGAGATTTTAGAAGCTACAAATGGACATTTAAAGAGTTACAAAGATGGTGCACCAATTTCAAGTAATAGACATACTAAATATCTTAATATAATTAAACCTCTATTTAGATCTGTTGGTGAAGGTTTGAGACAAGTGACTGGTAATAAAATAGACTATATTTATTGGGATGATCCTAATGAGCTTGTAGATAGGTTAAGACTTCTTTGGCTAAGTCGCCAAGCCGGTAACTCAGGAGTGGATAATGAAATAGATTCCATTATTGAGGAATTGAGAGAAAGTGGAATTATTTATTAAATAAAAATATGTTTATAGATAAATTTTATCGTTTATATAATCCATATAATAAGCCTGCAGAACCCAGGGCTAGTAGTGAACCTACTTTAAATTTACAAGACGATAGTTGGAATGGTTTAAACCGTAAAATTGGTAATGTTAAAGATGGGGAGTTTGTAGATGATGTATCAACTTTGGGACAGACATTAACTAGAAAAGGTGATGTCTTCTTACAAGGTAAAACTAAATATGAGTTTTTAGAATCCAAGAATAAAAATTGGAATGCTAAAAAACAGAAAATTACTAATGTGGAAAAAGGTGAAAGTTTAGATGATGTGCCCACTTTACAACAGACTTTAATACGTAAAGATGGTGGTACATTTGTACAAGACAATAATAATTATGAATTTTTAGAATCAGAAAATGGTGTTTGGAATGCTAAGAAACAGAAAATTACTAATGTAGAAAAGGGTGAAAATTTAAATGATGTGCCCACTTTACAACAGACTTTAATACGAAAAAAAGATGGTAAATTTATACAAGACGATAATAATTATGAATTTTTAGAATCAGAGAATGGTGTTTGGAATGCTAAGAAACAGAAACTTAGTGATTTGATGGAAGGTACAGATAGTAAAGATGCTGTGAATGTTTCACAAGTTCCAAAAATGGAAGCAGGCTATTGGAATTTTAATAATAAAAGGTTAGTACGTGTTAAACCTGCCATTGATGACACTGACTGTGTTATAAAAGAACAGACTATAACTTATAATAAAAAACTATATTGTTTTGATGCCAGAAATCTATTTATAAGAAATCTACCAAAAGGGGAACATTCGGATGACATTTGTCTAATGTCACAGGCTATGCATTACGATGGATCAAAATTTGTATATGGAGAAAAATTTTTTAATTTGATGGAATATAATCCTGATTTATTAGTTGCTGACCCCACATCTTTGAGTGGATTTAAGTATATAGATAATAGACCATATATACCAAAAAACTATGTATTTAAAAGAATGGAAGATAATCTATTGATTGGGGCTAATGGTGATGTATTTAGAGTTACAGGAAAGGATGATGTTATAAAAAATGAATGAAATTGCATACGAACTTCATAAGCCTGCAAGAAAGAATTTCATTAGAAGGTCTTTTAAAGTATTGGGTATAAACGAAACCATACAAATAGATTTAATTGATATGCAAAACTATGCTAGAGAAAATTCTGGCAATAAATATATTTTAACTTTAATAGATACATTTTCTAAAAAAGCTTATGCTGCTCCACTAAAGAATAAGACAGGGTTAGTGGTTACAGAAGCCATTAAAACAATTCTACCAAAGGGGGTTAAAAACATTCAATCTGACAATGGAAAAGAATTTTTTAATCAATATTTTAGCAAACTAATGAAAAAATTAAATATTAATCACTATCACACATTTTCTACAACTAAGGCTGCAATTGTGGAGAGGTTTCAGAGAACTTTAAAGAATTGGTTATATAGGGAATTTAGTGCTCAGGGGAGTTATAAATGGTTAGATTTACTTCCAAAGTTAATTCGAAAATATAATAATAAGGTGCATAGATCTATAGGAATGAAGCCTAACCAAGTGAATGTTAAGAATAGTAAATATGTGCATGAGAGGTTGCATGAAAGGACTTCTAAAGTAGTGCAAGTTAAAAAACCAAGATATAAGGTAGGTGATAGTGTGAGGATTTCCAAGTATAAACATGTTTTTAGTAAAGGTTATACTCCAAATTGGACAGGGGAACTATTTACAATAGCAGAAGTTAAGAATACAAAGCCTGTGACTTATATCTTGAAAGATGAAAATGGCAATATAATCAGGGGAGGTTTCTATACAGAGGAGTTGTTAAAGACCAAGTATAAGGACATGTATTTGGTAGAGAAGGTAATTAGGAAAAAGGGTGATTTATTGTATGTCAAATGGCTTGGATTCCCAAGTAGCCAGAACTCATGGATTTCCACTAAGGATATCCAAGGGAGCGCGTCACCACTAGAGACGAGATGTGGGAGCATGGGTCGAGAGCAAGAAGCCTGGAGCATACCCACGCCATGAGCCGGGAGCGCACCCGAGTTCACATACAAACCTCGCACTGTCAAGTTGATGATTTTGAGAATATACTTGTGAATGGATGTGGATTGAAGTTGTACAATGGTATTGAACATTAATATAGGCTTGTATAGGCCAAGAGCTGGATTTTTAAAAAAGTGGTCAAAAAAAGCTCACCATTTCCAGACGTGTTTTTCAGTATTAAAAAAGTAAAAAATTTATATATGGGTGTATAGGTCGAGAGCTAGGTCCTTAAGAAAAGTGGCCAAAAAAAGCTCCTGGGGCTTCGGACATTTTTTTCGCCGAAAATTTTAAAAGTTCTGGGCCAAAAAACGCCGGAAGTGGGGTAAACCCAGCTTATTACCACTACTAAGAAGCTGGGTTAAAATCACTGGCGTAAAGTTAATCTATTAATAAAAAAAAATAATTAAGCTTTATAGCAGGGGCATTATAATTATAAAAGTCTCCCCAAAAGCAATATGGCTACTGAAAACAAAAAAAAAAACAGCTGGACATTATATCAACCCAATGTATGTGTCACATTTTAGCAAAAAAATATTTGCGTAAAGTCAAAATGTAAAATCTGATTCACAAATCTTTCAACAGATCATTAGGTAAACTAGCGCTACTCGAATGTCCATTGTGATTAGGAGGAACACTATTATTTGGGGCGTTAAGATCTCAAACGAGTCGTCATTTGTCAAAACGAGGACTTGTCTGGGTTCCAAACGATGGCAACTCGTTAACGAGGTAGCTAATGTTGTCCCAACACTAATCTGGGCTTTGTACTCTTGTACAATGGATCGTCGTAAGTTGTAAGACCTTTAAGTTTATTCTGATTTAATTTAGTAGATGTAATTATCGAAAATTGTGTATAATACATGCGGTACCTTCTGTATCCAACAGCCAATGGTACTACTTGGAAGTAGAATTTTTCCCATCTTCAGGATGTAGGTATGCATTCCTTAATTTACGAAACGAGTTGATATTTTCAATTCAGTGGGTTATTATGAGCAAATCACATTCATTTAATACTTATTAGTAATCCAGAGGGTATATTACCATCATGATATATTTAGGGTGTTTGTAAGTTGAATCTAAAGAATGTGTTTAAATGAGGATGTAACATTGTTTCTAATCGAATGAGTTTGATCTGTTTACAGCTCTTATGTTTTCTATCCCTCATAAATCTCAATTTTGTATTGTAGATTTTTAATGTCGACAAGGAATTAATCTTAAACTCGGTTGTTTTTTCCGTTGACATAAGTGTGAAATTGATTAGAAATGTTTTATGGAAATAGATATGATTTTTTTTGTTAGAGGTTCATTTTTAATTAAGATAAATTAGGGGTTTTCAGAGACTAATGTGAAAGTCTTTCATCAAGGCCAGTATTAAATTAATCGGTTACTGCTTAGAATACGCATGCTTGGAATACGCAATACGCTACAAGTTTTGGGATCTGGAATCTGATTCCATCCTCAGGTGTCTTACTTTAGCCTCAATCTAATGCAGAAATGTCTAGTGTGTTCACCTACCGCCTCGATATGAAGCAATTGTTTCTGTAAGCATTTTAGAATTTGTTCAACCACACAGTTCTATGTTTATTTGTACTGATAGCCCACAGTTTCTGGGGTTGTATTCTTATCTTCTTTAGTACACTCTCCCCAGAGGATCAGACTTTTTATCCGAAAACTTATACCCATTTGTACTCGTAATCTAAAATTTCAACTATAATCCCTCAATTGACAAATATAATTTTCAATGATTCACGTTAGCTTCTCCATTAGCTATATTTATGAAAGAAAAGCTCAAAACATCAACTGCAAGGTCGTGCAAGCGCTAAGGGGTTGTTGTCACACAATGTAAGAATGCAAGAGTAATGGGACACAGTATGAGAACCTATACAACATGTACGAGGTACGAGTCAGTCATGTTAACCCCCCACCCAACAACAATCGTACTCTAGTTACTCGGAAGTCACTCGTATCTTATTGGTGAGTGAATCAGCTGATCAGTAAATTTTTTTTTCGTAACTGTTAAAACCATAGATGTGACTAACGTCAAAACATTTTCCAGGGTTGCTGTGTGATGTATTTTAACGTAAACAAATAATTCATCATGTTTTGCATACTTTTTAGGGTGAATGTATCAATTAAATTAAATGCACTTTACAAGTCGTACTTATCACATACAAGTAGACCACTCTTTAAACCACTTTTCCTACCGTTTCCTTGTATTCGTAATTTTCAAACAAATTTTTAATTTGGGTTGTCTCTACTCAACTGTCATCAACATTGTGGAAACATACTCAATTTCCCATCTACAAATCTGCAGCTTATGAGATAACTCCTTCATACATGGCTTTTTGTCTTCATTTTAAAGTCGCCTATTTAATTTTGAAGCATAGCATGTCCAACTAAATTTATAAGTGAGAAAAAATGTTTTTTTTTCGACTGTCAGCATGACCAGTGCTAAACATATCTGCGGTTTTAATGTGTAACTTATTCATTGTCGTATATTGTTGATTATTTCACTTAATCAATGCTCACAATATTTGAGTATTTTGTGATTATTTTGTGAAAACTAGATTTATCTCCGACTTTTATAGTAAGCATTTACCTTTGAATGTCCTATAAATTGTGGAAATTAATGAAATGATCGAAATGAAACACTACGTAACTCACTATGTACACTCTAAGGTTGTAGGAATAATGATTTAGCGTTTTGAGACTGCAGCCCATTTTGTAAAATATTTTTGCTTAACTATCAGACAAAAAATATTTCTTTATGCCCATTAACTAAATCTAGAAATGTAAGATGTGCATTAAAGTATTAGATCATTACTAGATTCAAAAGAAGGTTGTTTCGGAGCGCACCAAATTTCTGAAGAACTGTCGATGCAAGAAGATATTTGTCATCCCTATTTAAAATCTAGGTAACATTTATTTCTGTTCACATTAAAACTCAGCCATAACATAAAATTCAATTTTTACTTGGCATTTAGATCAAACACGGGTGTCAAAGTGGGTGGAAATCTAATTGAGAGCGAGGAAAAGTAAATTAGGAGCAAGAGAATATCAGCTGATCGTGTTCCCTTGCTCTAAATTAAGAGCTAAGGATATCATACTACTAACTACTAACTAACATACTATAAGGATACATACTATTCCTGACAACAGATGTCCTCGAAAACAAATACTTTCAATCTTGAGTGATGAAAGTGGTTTATTCGTATGTTTTGTATTTTTTAAACACAAATATTTAATTTTTATATTACCCACAGTATTAAGAAAGAGTATAATAATTATGTATGTGAGCATACAGCTCTATAAATACAAGATAAAACACTATGAATAATGTTGTCGTTTATTTGATAATATAAATCAATTTATAGTTAATCTGCAAGTATAAAATTTCTTTGAATACCATACAGGTATTCTTTTATCGTTTTAAATACATCATTTTCGATTGTAGTCTGGAGTTTGCTTGCCTATTGATTTAATTTGGTCACAACTAATGTATAAATAAAAAACCTTTTTAAAACAAAACGTTTTTAAACGCACTAAAAAGTAGAAAATAATTTATAAATATGTAGAGGGAATAAATACTTGTAAGATTTAAAACGAAAAACGAGGGGTGCATGCAATAGATAATTTACAATTACCTTCACCTGTTGAACTAATGTATTATTATCAATTGCATGCACCCCTCGTTTTTAGTTTTAAATCTTACAAGTATTTATTCCCTCTACATATATATAAATTATTTTCTACTTTTTAGTTTTTAATGTGTGAGGATGTTAAATCTATTTCATGCATCTATATCAGATTAAGACAGAGGCATGTGGGAAATCTAAGGTTTTTTTGAGATTCTTTTCTTATAATTATGTATTAAATTGAATGTATGGCCTACCTACAAACTATAAATACAGTATATCAATCTATTTAATTTATTGTTTATTTTATAGAATAGGCTACTAAATAAATAACAAATGACATTATTAACAAACACCTTTATATCTGCAATCAGATTGTTTATCTTTATTTTGAGATGTTTGTTTGTATAAAGAATCTCTTGGGAGCAGAACCTGTACCTCTGCTCTTCGAACTGTCAAATTTAAGTAATTACAGCTGACTTAAATTAATCGATATATTTAAATTCTTACAAAATGTATACATGGAAAATATAGAAGCCAGTGGGGCGTACCCTAGGGGAAATATGAAAATTAAATGATATAATATTGCATTGTCATCCAGTTGTGAGCTATGTTTCAAGTTTCAAGTCTTTAGCTCATCATTTTTTTACTACACACGTCCAACAGGTATTAGAATAACACGACTATTTAGAATACAAACCACCTCACACCCTTTAAGAACCCCTGATGCATCTAAGGGGTGTGACACTTAGACAGACCAAACAAGCACCAAAAGGGTTGTAAAGTGGTTTGTGACTGCTAAAAGACATGTTTTACGTTATACATGCGCGTAAAAGACATGCTTGTCTTGTTTCACTGCTTTAAAATTAATATAACATAACACATTATAGAGTTGTTTGTACCGCTCCACCATTGGTTCAACAAACTTTCAAAATGAAGCGATCTCTACGACTTACAACCACAGCAAAGAATCGCACCGTTCCGAAATCAAGTAAAAAATATTGACATTTATAAGATCAGCTTAACTATTTAAATTCCAGTCCCTGATCTTGGAAATAATAAACTCAGCTATCGTATGACATTATTCCTTGTTTCTGTTCACCAATCGTTTATTTCTTTGTAATCAGCACGTTCAAGTCTATTTGATCAAAATCTCATTTTTGCACTGGCATTTATGGCCAATATTGTTGACCATATCTTGTTGCAATTCAATCTTCCCATCCAATGGAACAAATAAACGTACATAATTGTGCAGTGGCGTCACTGTAAGTATTATTCAATATTCTCAGTACTGTTCTAAATAACTAATTAGGTATCAAAACTGTAATTTGTACTGTAACACTGTTCTTGTGTTTTGTAATCAGTTTTTAATTGCTTTTACTCTGAATGGTGTAAGGTAATGGATATATTAACAATACTATACTTACCTGTGGTCATTGGCGTGCAGATCCAGTGAGTTCTACAGATCTCGATGTTGACTCGCTCACTTTTCACACTTGTTTAAGTTTGAAACTCATAAACCATTTCGGTAATTAGTATACAGGCTACACCCTAATAATACGTTTAGTCCCCTAACAAATAAAAGTAGTCAAAACTTCAAGTAGTTAAAAAATTCTCAATATTATGACTAATAATTATACTTCAGGGTTCTTTCCTGTTAAAGGGAACATTCATTATTATCGATGATTTTTTTCGATATATCGATATTAACAAATTGAAACATATCAGCTGACAACTACGATAAATTTTGTCCAGTATCAACAAACAATAATACAATGAAACTGTTCTAAAAAAATAACCTAACATAACTAACCACCAAACTTGCTGTAACATTTAAAAATTCCGTGTTTTACTTGCCTTTACTGTTACAAACGGAATTTTTAAATGGTACAGCAAATTTGGTGGTTAGTTATGTTAGGTTAGCTTAACTTACAACAGTTTAATTTCTTAATCCATATAATATAATAGACTTTTAGCCTAATCAAGATCAGTTGTCAATTTGTAATATAAATCGATAATAATGAATGTTCCCTTTAACAGGAAAGTACCTATTTCAGTTTAAAGAAAATATATTGTGTGAATAATTTTGATGAAAACAAACTTGTCCATGATCTTGAATTAAAATCTTTTGATTTTTGAAATATTTAATCATTTAGGCATACCAGATTATTCCATAAAAACAATTCTGTAATTCTGTGTTCTGTGTAGTGCGCGCGGGGCTTAACAAAATAATCGTTCACTTTCGTAAATGTTTATGATGTTTATACTCATGAATAAAATATGGTATTTAGAGCAATAAATCATATTGTAATAACTATTTCAGAATATATAATAATTTTTTAGGGTAAGTAGATCATTATGTTGTAAAGAAAAATACTCCCGCTGCAGCAAACAAGTAGATAAACTGAACTGCTATCTGCCTGATCAAATTTTCACAGTAGAATTTATATGTAAATAACAATATGTGACGATTGCTGCTGCAGGGAAGATAATAATATGTAATTGTAAGTTAAATTCAAACCGTTTAGTATAAAATAAATAAATTTGCCAGATTTTGAAACTTGACCCAATTTATAAAGCAGTTTTGAAAATAAAATCTGGGAAAATCTCAGCCCCATTGTAGAAACCCAACTTTAGGATATTGAAAATGTTACCAATTTGCTTCATATAAAAAAAACAAAAAAAAAACACGTTCTTGAGTTATTTATCTTATTTGTTTGCTACGTTGCAGTTCTGACGCTCATTGTTGAAGGACAGCTGTTTGACTGAGCCATAAAAAACATAAAATGCCTCATTTTACGGTTCCAGAATTGGATCAAGCAATCTTCCAACAAGAAATTTCTCTACCTCATTTCGCAAATCATATCAATCAATCACTAAAAATGACAACCTTTATGACAGTTGGATTGGTCGTGGAAGTAATTGTTTAGATTGGCCACCCCGATCCCCTGATTTAACTGTGTGTGACTTATTTTTTATTAAAGGAAAACGTTTATACCTATAGCATCAATTATGACGAAGAACTACAAAAATCGATTGAAGAGGAACTCCACTAAGTACAGCAGAATTTTTCAGTAAGAGCTAATGATTCATTTGTTTGTATCAGTGTGTCGCGGTCTATGAATCACAGTGGAATAATTTTGGACCCACTTTAAAGTTTTTTGCGATGCAAAAAATTTTAAAACAATCAAAAATGCTTGTTTATCAATAAGAATACATTGTTTTATAAAATAACAATATTTTACAAAACCAAAAACACCATTTTTAATGTTTTTAAAGTATTATTTTTAAATATGCCAACATTTTGTTTCTACAAGGGTTAGGGAGATTAAATTTTCAAAAATATCTTTCAAACCAACTTTAAAAATTGCGTTAAGTTTTAAAATGTTAGGTGCATGAATGGAAAAGTAATACGATATCAAATTGAAATTTCTGCTAAACCAAAAAGATGAAAACAACACTAAAGCCTACAGCCCTTTATTTACAAGGGAAAAATATAGCACCATACAGTCCTTGTTTTTATAAGTTATACAAAAGCATTTGGAAATAAATTGTAAAATGTTATGTTTAGAGGGTTGAATATGGGGACACCCTATTTTTACGCTTATTAAACCCCCACAAAACCCCGCTTACATGGTCTGTTAATGCTGGTTATGCATATACACAAATTTGATTTTTTTGCCTCTGGGGGGTAAATGAAAAAAAAAAACGCTGTCCTTGGTCTAACTCTTACTATTGAACCTACGGTAATAACTTTCTTCCTAAGTTGGATATTTTATTTATTTTATATTATTTCCCAATGGCATAGCCACTTTTCAATGAAAAAAGCACCCACAGCTTGAGATGACAAAAAAAAATATTTGTAACAAATAGTGAACAGAATTCGCTCAAATAAGTTTTTAAAGCTATACAAAATACTGCACTACTACTTTGACATATTTTACCTTCTTTGTATGAATAAAATTCTTTAAAAATGATTTGATATTAATTTACCAAAACTATTAACAATTCACAATGCCATGCCCTTATTTAATCCCGTAAATACAATGTGAAACCCCCTTTATTCTAATATTAGATACGTCACTGTCAAGACATTGTTGATAATTACAGCCTCCCAAGCGCCAAGTAGCCCGGACCAGTCCCTTGGATACCGTGTCGGACCAGTTTAAGTGACATTTAAATCCAATTTAAGAGACACTAAAGGGTCGATGGGGTACAGAAGAGAGAGAGGGGGAGAGAGAGTTTGCGCAAAGCTACCCCCCCTATTGACTGGGATAGACTCACATAATCCCCCACTCTCCTGTCTCACTTTATATTTCTAACACGCTCACACATACTCCTCTCTCACTCTTTCACCCCTCTCCCCCCTCTCTCTTACGTACTCTTTTTAACATCTCTCTCTTCCAACTTACCCTCTCTAACGTCTCTCCCCCCCTTCAGAAGCCGTCGGCAGATCAAGCCGCGTTTACACTCTGTGAAATAAACTACTATTAACTTCGGTCCCTTAGACAGGCTGTTGTTGACAGAAGGATGGATGAAATATTGATTAAAAAGTTAAAGGGATGGATTTCCTTTAGCCTTGTACAAAACTTTGTGTTATTAAGTAACGAGCGTGTATGTAAATAGAAATTTTTTAATATAGTTCGGCCGCTTAGAAAGCGACCTCCTCCAGCATTGGTTTAGTATTAGCGCGCAGGTCGTTTTCTAAGCGGCCGAACTATAGTATGTGTATATTCATATTTTACTATATTTTCTGTTTATATATTTCTTGTTAAAACACTTAGGTACAAGCATGAAATACAATGTGCAATTTGCCTAGTTTGTTTTGCGTATCTTATTTGTTTGTGTTTTAGAAGGCTATGATTGTTATTGTTTAAGGACAATTATGTTGGTATGTTGAAAATGTTTTACTGATAAACGTTGCAATAATATTTGTTTAATGCCCAATTTGTTTTTTTTAGCTTTTCACGTCTTTGTTACATTGAGCACTGACATTATAAAATGATAGATTACTCATTTTTTTTTAATATTTAGATTTGAGTACTTCTTATCTCCCCTTTGTGCATGAAACAATTTGAATTCAAAATGCTTTAGTCTGAATTTACCAATAAATATTAACAATTCAATTCAACAATTTATTTCATTGGCTTGCCTTTTTGCTCTATTCTTTATCCTCTTTTATTGTAATTTTTATTGACTACTTTATACTACGTGTTGGCTTATGTATGATAATCTCATAATTTATCGATATAACAGTCATGTTTTTTTTTTGTTTTTCAGTACAACATAATTTTAAAGGTATAGAATGATTGATATTTAATAACCTAAAGCATCCAATTGAGTTAAAAGATTCAACACGTAATAATGTGATACAGAAACATTTGGCAAAAATATAATATACATTAAAAGTGATAGTTTAAAACCCCCATAGATATAAAGCTACATCCTTAAATGTTGTTTGGATTTGTTTAGCCTTGTTATTTTGCTATTAATCCTCATATCCTCATATACTTCATAAATCCACTGAAATGTGTTTGATGAAAAATAAAATTTTAAGTTTTGGTTTTTAATAAGAAAAATTATAGGCAAGTGCATTGTTATGAGGAATTGTTTATTCTTTAACGGTTAAATGTGTTGTCAATTTATACAGACTATGTGTAAGATGAACGTATACTTATATCATTAGGCCTAAATATTAATAATTTTAATTTGTTAGGTACATTTTTTAAAAATCTACAGTAAGATGTGTTTAAATAATTATTCATTGGGTTTGCAGTATTATGAACAAGGAAGTCAAAATTTGTCCATAGCCTAGTGGTCTAGGAGCCAGAAAATGTTTACGCAAAAACAACTTTGTTATTGGTTAGTTTAGTTATAAGTTAGTGTTTTAATAAAAAAAAAAACCTTTGCGACAGGTTTTGGAATTACTTTATGGAATTCACAAAAGAGAATGTAAACAATGAACACGTCCTTTTGGGTTGGTTGAGATAACTTTAAGGAAATTATTTCGTATCTTGTAACAGTTTATAAGTGTTTATAGAGCTTTTAAAGCAAAAATACAATATGATTATTCATTCCACAATTATAACTGAATTAGTGTGTAAATGAATACCAAATCCAGAATAGTTAAAACTGCAAAAGTTGTAATTAGCTAATTTTTCAAATCATATATTATAATATTTTTTATTCTTTACTACATTTATTTATCTGGTCTGTTTTGCACGTAATGCTGTTCAATAAGTTTATGATAAATAATATGTTCATGTTTTCTAATGTTACCTTATGTTTAAAAACTTCCAAAGCAAATGTACTGTAGGATTTTATGACTGCAAAATCAGGAAACACTATTGCCAAAGGGCATCTCACCTAATAATAGGCAATATAATGCATCAACAAAATACGAGAATAGGTTAAATCATATTCAATACAAAGTCAAACGCTTTGCTATAGGTTATTTTCAAGTATTATCCAAGTAAATTATTTATACACATTAAAACAATGTTATTCAAAGGAGGAACTCGGGTAAAGGAGGGCGTAGTCTTCCATATCTGTTGGAACAAACAACCGAATGAAAATATCGATTATTCGATTGTTTCATTCGACATATCGATCGATATTTTCATTCGGTTGTTTGTGCCAACAGATGCGGAAGTCTACCCGAAGGAGGGCTCAGGAGAGGTATACAGTTCAGAAAACAGTATGATTAAACAGTTTATTATTATAACAGTATTTTATTAAAATTTCATTATATCAATTTTAGTTATTCACAGTTTAATAATGATATATTTAAACTCTAATACTATGAGCAACAATGTGTTATGTGTATACGATATACGAAATGAGCGCAACCACCCGGTATCTCACACTCAAGCAAAGAGAAGGGCATGCAGACACACGTTCCGACATTCCAGTGACGTCATCAGGTCAAATGAGCGTGTAAACACGTCCGATGACGTCATAGTGGTCAGACACACTTCCTGAGACAGACTTGTCCAACACTATGACGTCATCAGGTCAAATGAGCGTGTAAAACACGTCCAATGACGTCATAGTACGCAGACACACCTCCTGAGACAGACTTGTCCAACACTATGACGTCATCGGGTCAAATGAGCGTGTAAACACGTCCGATGACGTCATAGTATGCAGACACACTTCCTGAGACAGACTTGTCCAACACTATGACGTCATCATATCGAGGCAGTGTGCATACACATCCGACGTTCCAATGACGTCATCGAATCAGATGAGCATGCAGACAGGCTTATCGAAATTTCAGGTGACGTCATAGTGTCAAATGAGTATTCACACTAATCCGATGACGTCAAATGACGTTATAGTTTTGATCGAGCATGTATCCACACGTCCAACAGTGAACGAGGAAATCTGTAGGAAATGCATACACACATCGGGCAATACAAATTATAACGTCATAATTTCGAGTTTCCACACACGTTCGATAGATGACGTCATATCGGACCACATGGGATCACAACCTGTGTTTTACACTCTAAACAAAGATATAAACTATTCATATCACAATTTAATAGTATTAACGTCACTTCGGTGACGGACAGTCTATAAAACACTAGCTAACACATACGAGGGCAACGGAAATTATCGGTAAAATTTAGTAAAAATACAGGATAACTGAGTTAAGACTATATTACATGAGGGGGCCCCGCCATACTTGTCATCAGCTGTTCGTGACCCCCTTTACAGCCCACTGATGTATCTAGCTACTGCTATGTACAATGCGAAGCTTACATTCAAGCACGAAGAGAAAATAAGCGAACGGTGACCACGGTCACGTGATCGGACACGACCAATAGGAGCAAACTAATATAACATGTGACCTCAGATGTAAGAAATAGTGCAAGTTTATGTTTAGAAAATAAATATCAAAAAGTGTTGTTTGAAGTGTATTTTTAAAGGTAATTAAAAAAAAATATTCGGTAATATTTTAAGGGAGGTGATGTAAGTACATATTTCTTAATCATCAGGTTTCTTGAAACTGAAGCAAGCGAAAGAATTGGTTGAAACCTTTATAAACTTATAAATTTGTATTTGAAATTTAATTAATTAATAAATTTCTTGTTGGTAAGTAATTATGTGTGCACTTTATTTGGTATGTAATATTTTGCAACATTTGTCGTATAAAGATTTGTATAATGTACTGTAATTAGGTGACCTACATATTTAGTTTTATTTATTTAGTTTTTCACTTTATGGTGTTCTCAATATTTGTTATTAAAAATATATGATAGGCTTACAATTAGTTTTGTCAAGTGGTAACGAAAGAAATCGTCATCACTAGTTTGGAAAAAAGTTTGATAAATAATATTTTTGTTTTTTTGAAATATTTCGACATCTATATTGTGGTTTAATGGTATATCTAATTTAAAAACTCAAATTTAAGCATTAGGAGAATATTTATGTTATATTAGTTTACTTTTAAAATATTGTACATTTAAATACTAGGATATTGGCATTTCTCTGAGCTTCAAAGATATATGAGTGCTAGAAAATAACCAAGATAAACATACCGGTATTCAATATCACAAAAAGTTGTAAAGGGCAATTTACATCAATACTTTTACTTTAAAATTGTGTGATAGTATCGTTTACAAATAATATATTAAGAAAAGAAATTTTTCTCTATGAACACTGTCCTAAAGTAAGTGTGTAAACTATAGGTAGTTGTCATATTATTTTAACTTAACAAATATTACTTATTATCAAAGTAACACAAAAATTAAAATTTTTGCAAATATTTCACACAAAAAAAATGTATAACCAAATCAGCTCCACTGAGAAATGCACAGTATCCCAGTAAAAAGTTACTACTTTTAAAATATCCTGAGCTACAGTGATAGTTCACAATACCTTCCATCGAAAGTAGATTAAAATTTGGAAATTCCACAAGTTTCGAAGCGTTATTGTCGAGCGCTTTGCGATATTGGCAGTGTTTCATACTGAAGGGTCTAATACAAACTCGTACTGGGATATTTGCAACAGGTTAGTATATTTCTGAAATGACTATCCTATGAGGTCTACTTATGTGTGCTCATCACAAATAAACTTAGAGTAAATAACATAGTGTGTAACGGGGTAAATGCAGGATTTAAGTATGTGTTTTTGAAGTTGATAGACTTTGAAGTTAATCGGCCACAAGAGATTGTGCTTGGAACATAGGGTAAAAAAGGTTGAGATGGTGCTCAAATGAACTGTAATATACTTTAGATTTAAACTGTAGTAAATTTTGGTAACATTTAGACTCGAACCGACAACGCGCCACTAAGACGACTTGATATAATCAACAAACTTTTGGAATCTAAAGTAAATAAACCTTAAGATTATTTTTTTTCCAAAAATAATAATAATAGTAAATCATGATAGGTTGATTGAATCAGAATAACTTTTGAGACTTTTCTATTTCTTATAGATAGGTTTATCAAGGAAATCTGTTCTGGGCTTTTTGCATTTGTACGTTTTGTAACAAAAGTTTCTACAAGTACTTCAATAGTATCGTTACAATATATTTGACTCGTACTAATCGGTCCATGAATAGCACAGTTAGTATTATAATAAATATCTACTATCACTTGACACATTTTTCATAAGCCCTGCATATACCCCAACTTAAAATAATACAGGTTAACAATGCTTTACAAAGTAAAAGTTACAATAACATGTTTAAGGGGTTATTGAACAAAACTGTTTGGAATGGATGTGTTTTCTCTAAGGAATCTTCGGACATTTTGTCCTCGCTGAAGCAGAACATGTTCTCTCTCAGCCACACTAGGTTATATACAGATTGTCGGGGCATGAAGATGTATTAGTACATTGCTTAACCGAGTCCATCACCATACTAAGCTTTCAGATAAGCTAACATATATCTAAAGTCATTGCACTATATAAATTATTGAATTGGCACTTTCAATCAAATAGTACAAAATGTTGGTTTTGTATTTCATTGGAATATTGCAATAAAGTAACTTGTGAGCAAAAATATTGCATGCCAAAAATGACCGGTTTGAATTTACAGGGTTAAAAATGGAAAACGAAACTTACAGTTTGTGTACGTATCTGGCGTTATTTCAAACTTTACATTAAACATACAAATATTTACATAGAGTACAAGTTATTTGTGTTCTCGAATATGCAATATCAGAGGAAATGTATAAATTAGAGAAACTTTAGTCACATCTTAGACTAATGAGAAAGTGTTTATACAGACACCTAAGCTATTAAAGCGGCCGTTAAGTCGAATATGGTGGCGAGATAAAATATTTTACAATCTCTTAGGTAGTGAAGAATTAGTTAAGGAACCAGAAAAAATGTCAAGCTACTAAATGGAAAAGTAAAATTAAATTGTGCACGCAAATTATAGATACAGTCATTAAGGTTGGGTGTATCTCCAAACACATAATGGAGTGTAATTAATTTTCGTAATTTTCCAAACTATTTTATAAAACGTTATAACCAAAAATTAACATTTTATACTTGATCAGGAACTTGATTAAAACTTATAGTAAACATAACCAAACGTAAGTAAGTGACAGTAATATTTATCAAAAGGTTATAGTTTATAAAGGTGTATGGAGATAAAAGAATAGAAATTCGTAAAATACAATCAATAGATTAAGATTTTTTGTGTGACTTATTCTGATTTGTGAAAGGTAAATATGGGTTGGAAGTAGAACATGGTAGCTAGGCTAAGAACTCACACTTAACTAAATATTTACAGGAAAATATTCTGATAAGCATACTGATTTAAAAATAACTGGTCAGATTATGAATACATGCAATGCTATTAGGAAAAGTTAAAGGGCATCTTTAAAATGAACGAAACAAATCATACTTCGTAAAAGCTATAGTGATAACATTTGTACAGACTACATTGTTTCAGAAAGATTATAGACCAAAGACAATATTTAGAATATTTAAATAACCTCAACCCAACAAAAGATAATTCGATGAGCGACGAAACCACAGATTTAGATACATTAAAAAAATACAAAAAGGCCACACACCAATGTTTGGAGGTAAATTCCATTTGTATATGTAGATCAGCACTCGTAACAATACAACTTTTTATAAATAAAATAAACATTAGTTGTGCCAAATTTCCACCATAATGTAAATTTTGTTCCAAGCATTGATAGTCAAAATCATTGATCTTTTATTTTGTTTTTGGGTGTTAACTTCCAGGTGTAAAAATACCCAAAATGATGAGATTAGCTTTTATTTTTTTGTAATATGTATAAATTATTGGGTTAACCCATTTCAAAATTAAACTATGATAAAAAACCTGTTATATATTAGACGGGGATAGTTTTTGAATTCCAAGATTCTGAATTTCCAACCACTTATTGGATTTTAATGATTTTTCTGTTGAAAGAAGATATTCTTGAAAGGGAGGGAAAGTCGAAGCCATAATTTTAATTTGGGAGTTCAGTTTTTTGGAAAAAGTTGTTTTAGTTCCTAAAAAGTCAGGCAACCAACACTATCATTTTAAATCTGTTTTAACATATTTTTTGTTTAAGTAACAGTTGGTTTTAAACTGTCACTAAAATGTTTACGTTACAAGTTGTTTACAAGAATATTGATCGTCGGTATTACTGAACAATGCACATATTTTTACGATTTTACTATAAGTAGTTTTTTTCTAACCTAACTGTATATGATTTTCGTTTTCAGAAAATGTATAATAATTTTAACTACATCCTAAACATTTTCATATAATTAAGTTTCGTCGTAAATATAATCCGTGTAAATATTTATACTATGGAAATTTGAATTCATATGATGGGGAAATATTTTTGCAGCAAACTACAGTTTTGTTGTAAAAGTTTATATTTACTTTAAGTGTTAGATAGATCTTTTTCTGAATGTTCGAATGTCTTATGGTATACCTAAATGTTGGATAGTAATGAAAATTTCAACTGGTGTTGTAGGTATACAATATTGGTATCTAGAAAACTGCTGAAGTCCAAATTGTTGTCGGTAGAAACCAATAAGCACTATACCATATATCCTAGTAGTCAAAGGTAGTACTAATAAAACTAGGTAGGTACTGACCAAGAAATCCGACAAAACATAACTGTTGTGTTTGAGGATAGAGTGCCGAGAAAAAAAACAAACATTTTATGGACCAATTTAAGAAAACCAAAGTTTGAGGATATGAAAGTGGCGCTGTCCAAAAGTACAAGGCTAACATGGATAGGCCATGTGTGGAAGAGAGAAGAACATGCAAATTTCAACAGTCTATTCCGAGGAGTATTAATGTAGATAATCCTAATAGATCCTAATAATAGATAATCATAATGTAGATGTAAGAAGTTTTTGTCACTGCAGCATTGGAATTTTTTTTCTTGATAATGGGAGGAGCTTATCCACCTCCAGAAACGTTATGTAGTTTTTAAAACAAGACCCTTTGGAAAAGTCCAATTTAATGATAGTAAAATAATGAAGATGACCGCTTGGAAGACCAAGAGTGAAGTGCAAAGACAATGCAAGGAAAGACAGGGGCTGGGATGTACATTAAAAGAGGCATGTGATAGAAGAGGGTGGAACTGTGTAGATGACAAGGCCAGAAACCCCATTAGGCAATATTATTCAATTGAAGATGGTATTAGATCTTTTTATGTCTACTGTGAAAATCGGCTCCAATCTCACTTCAAGGCTTTGTACAGAGACTGTTGTTTATGTTATGTTAAAGTTATTGTTGTTTTATTGTAAACTCATTGGTTTTAAAATGCATACAGATGTGCATACTCAGATAAAAATAGGTGACCACGACTATGTACAAGGATTCTTTAAATATTAAAACTATCAGAATGTGTCTATATGTAGGTTAATATCCAGATGATAATGGCTGTGAGTGCATATCTTGAGAAATTTAAATTTTAAGGGTGAATCAGGTGAATAAAATAGTTTAAACTGACTACTTGATTCACAAGCGTAGGACGGGCCCTAGTTTAATAGTAATATAAAGCCAGCATAATAATGGTTCAATGAGCACTGAGATAAGTAAGGGAACACACCCAAGATTTGAAATTCATACAAGAGATTTATGAAATATATAAAAAACATATATAGGAACATGCAATATAAATTAGTTAGTTGTTATTTATCCTGATAACATGGGGGTAGCGTGCAGAGGTATACAAAATACGTAGAACAGTAATAGAATAAACTGAATTGTTTGTACTTTTATGTTGGGTTAAAATACTAAGCATGTTTGAAATTTGGAAGAGCCTAAATGCAGATATTTGGTGAACAAAACCACCTACCATTGTTATCCCAGGCTGATTCGCAAAGCAATTCTAATTCGTTTCGGTTTACATACTGCATCTTGGCCTTTCGATTATAACTACAGTAAAAACTCTACGTCGATAAATGACGGCATTGGTACCAGTATGCTTACCAGAATGTGATAAACAATCTAAATACAACAATTTGTTAACTTATATGAATACACATTGTCTTTGAGACATTAATCTAACACTTATTCCTCCCTTACCGTAGGTTAGACCTTTCGTAACAGCGCCCGATGAGCGTTTGAACAGTTGTAGGCACGAGCATATGTTATAGAAATGTTTAAACAATCGTTCCCTGGTTATTCGAGTAGGACAGTGAACTGAACGATGGGTTTGAACGAAGGAGTGAAGGATGCAAAAATGTCCAATACATAGTGTTTTTTAGGGTTCGAAATGTTTTAAACAGTTTATTAAGGGCTGTAAGTAAACCTATTATGATAATCGTAAGGATTAAAACTTGTTACTAAAAAGAGCCAGTGTATTTTATATTTCTCCTCAATAACTGAGACACAGGGATATAATCTCTAAACGTGTACATTTACCAGAAGAACCAGGGACCCACTCGTCTTATTACTCTAAGAATCAAAATACATTTAAAATTACGAATATTAAAGTATTTTATAACAGTTTAAACACGGGTTTATGAAATCTAGTTTAACTTACACTCGATTATAAAAGTGTTAACAACGCTCCGTGTAGAGGAGCACGATAAATTCGTTACAGGGTTGCACTACGTTACATTTGGTTATCCGTCTTTAATTTATTACTAATGTACAATCGCTACATAAAAAGTTTCGACGTATGAACATATTACCCGTTGATCACGCACAAGGTCCAAAGGAGATTACGTGACTATGATGTGAGGCGCGGAACAGAGCACTGCGATGGTGGCTATGACTGTGAACAGGGTGAAGATGATGAGGCAGAGGCGATCGACCACCATGGCGGCGAACTTCCAGTCGTTGGTCACCTCTGCGGCCTCGTCCTCCTTCCTCAGCTTGTCAGTGATCACCCGCAGCTCCTTGAGGATGAGCGTGAGCTCCCGGTGGGGGCCCAGGCAGGAGTGGAGGACTCCGCCCCCGTCTTCGTGCCCCCGCAGGAACGTGTGACTCGAAGACTGCAACGTCCCGTGGCGAAAGTCGTCGTCGATGTCGAGCACGTTGGCCAACAGACTCTTGGAAGAACGCTCCTTCAGTTCCAACTCCCGTAGCTGCAGAGATTTCCGACTGTCCGACACGTTGTCGGCGTTCTGCAGACCGGGGCGTGACATGCGCAGAATGCACGGCAGCCAGTGGAGGAACAGCGATTTGATCTGGAACAGGAAGAGTTCGTTACAATCTGAGTTAGCTATGAGGCAAGTCGATTACAAAAGGTCACCGTTTCAATCCTGAGTAAATTCATAAGCTTTGAAGGTTCGAAAATGGACCAAGATGTCCTTGATCATTTGGACTTTAGGAAATGGTCCAGACTATAGAACTTTAAGACCCAATTGCCAAAGCTATTATCTCGTTCATTTTACACTCATACTCCAACCATGTTCGCTTTAAAATATGCTCAATGATACATCGGACGGGTATAAACTCAACCTATTCTTTAATACTTAAATACGTTTAGTTGAAATGGAGACCATACTAAGGCTAGGTATATTAAGCCAAGTATGAATCGAGATGAGTGTAGGATGAGTGGCGCGATCTTGTAGTCTTGTTAGTGACTAAGGCAGACAAGTTCCCTAGACAGGGGGTGTTAATTAATAGCAACAGTCAATAGCAAGAGGCCTACAGTCTACAGTCTATAGTGGAATCCGAACCACATGTTTGCCTAGTAATTTACGATTTGGTCTAACTATCAGGATAGCACTGAGGATAGTCGTAGTATTCACTATTGCGGTTAATCCACACCAGGGTGTATCGCATCCACAGTGCATACCTATAAATATCCACAATTTGTGAACCCCAAGTAGCTGGATTACAGGACGACACCACCGTCCCAGTACGACAGTGGACACGGATTTAGGACAACGGAGAAGTGTTGAGAAACAGAAATTTACCTAATAGTGGTTTCATATTGAACTGGAGGTACAATGGAACATAAATATATTAGATTAGTGCCTTGAATTGTATTAAAATGTAATACATGTTTTAATAGGAGATGGATATAACGAACGAACAGTTACTTATGGGATTTAAAATGGAAATTTTGATGTTTAAGAACACATACTTATGTATATACACATGTGATATCTGTCTGAACTCTGGTTGTGCCACCCAGAGAAAATAATTTTGGGGATGATATATACACTGTTTTATTACTCATGGAAATAAACCCATGTGCCTTTTTGTAAGATCTTGAAGCTTGGTTTGTTTTCATTTTCAGGTGTAATTTTCCCTTAGCCACTGGGTCCATTTAAACGACGTTAAAAAGTAATTTTATCAATTTAGCATGGTTAAATATGGAAAAACCCGAAGGTACAACAAGAAAAAAAATTCTCAGTTACTCTTTCTCCAAACTAAGTTTATAATATATCGTTGTAATCTCCATGATATTTACAAAATTCTACATGTCTTGGAAATATTTCTCAAAATTTCATGGAATTTGGCATCAAATATTTTTAAAAGCCGCCATTTTTGAACGAATCAAGAGTTTTTATTCATATTTGGGGCAAACATAGTGGTCAATAAGATAAACATTTTTACAGAATTCCAACGCTGTAGCTCAAACAGTTAAGGAGTTATGAATGTTTTTGTAAAAACCACATACAAGCAGATAGACCGAAAACGGATTGAGATAGGACACATGTTATATTACATTTTTTTTTGTTTTGACATGCAGAATAACGTGGCAAAGTTTGTTCATAAGGTTGCAAGACACCCTGTATTTGCTAAGTAAAATTGCTGAAAAAATAAATAAACTGTAAGCTAACGTTTATGGTTTGCAAATTTGGTTTAAGCTATGAACGTACTTTAAATATTGATTCATTTAAAATGTTTACGATAAGGGACTATAAAGCTTGCTTTTAATTTAATTTAAAAACATGAAATATATAATGTGTCTAAGCAATAAAAGTGATTATTAATTAATTAATTAACATTGTCCGGAAATCCAAGGCGTAATGCTTAGAACTTATTTTACTTGCAAAAATCAATTTAAAAATACTTATAATTAATGCAATAGGTTATTAGGAGATATTTGTTTGAAAAGAATATTTTTAACGACATTATACACGAAATTTGTCTATAACGTTTTAGAATTTGAAGTAGTAAATACAACAAATAATTTATACGTAACAGCAGTATAGTACCAGCGCGTAGAATTTGATCCATAATAATATCGCCTAAGCCACATTATTATTGGAAGGATCTGTTATTCCCTGCTATTCGTTACTTGTTTATTGTTGCAAAGGAAAAGCTTTCATGAATAAAAGGTAATTGTATGCATAGTTTTTAATACTTGATTAATTTACAGGATAAACAATACAATACAATAAGTTTGAAAAGAGTCTGTACACTAACAGGATTAAACCGTTGAAGAAGAGATATTTTTAAATTTCGACAAACATTTATGATAAAACGTCAGAGAGACTTGGGCAAAAAAATATCTTGGAAAGGTCCTGGCAGGAACCCTTCCATAAAAGAAAGGACAGTTTTGGAAATGTAGCCCTTCCTTGAACTCGGTCAGACCGTCTCTTTATTTTTTACACTCCTCGATAAAATTCTTCCCAAAACTCTTTTAATTTAGGATCGACTAGGTTTTGTTTTTAATATTGATTATTAAAACTGGTGTAGGTTAATTTGTGACACGATTCTTACCTGACTTTCCGGTAAAAGAAAAACGACGTTAGTTTCAATGAACGACAAAATTAGGTTACAAAGAGAAACTAAATATTTGGAGTAGGCTGTCAACACTATATTCGGTTTGGTTACAGAATCGATAGCTTTCGTTAAACCCTCTTAAAAACTTTATATTTTAAAATGCACACATTTTACGAATGGGTGGATAGGTATTTAATTTCGAACGAGTTAGTTTAAAATACAATGTAATTAAACAAACCAGTTTCAAATAGAATACAAAAATAAGTAATGACCTAAAATTGCGATATTAATCAATGTTTAAGCAATCTATTCTGTGGAAATAAGTTGAAATGTTCGAATACATTTTAAGCTAAAATAGTTTTCTTTCGAAAAGAATAGACTAAAGTATTTGATATATTGGCATCTTTAGATATTCCTTTAATATATCTACACCCCTTCTGTTCACATTTAAAAGGTAGTAAATTAAAATGAAATAAAGATAAGAGTGATTGATTTAATGTATACGTGTCTTGCTCGAAATTCAGCAAGAAGATATTTTATTATTTGTTTTAATTAATAGTTAATTTGAGTCAAGAGGAAATTTTATGTTTTGTTGATTAACCCCTCTTTTATTATGTTAACACAATCTACTGTTAAAATGAATTAATTTAACATAATATATCGTCTTCCTCCTTACACTTTACAATATAACCAAAGTTGAGTACCCTTCTAAAATCCTCTTTAAATCCTTTTTACTTCTAACCCCTATACATAGTATGGAAAAAGTATTGTTTTTGTAAAAAGGTTTGAGTTTGGGGTATGGATGGAAATATACGTTTTGGGCCCCCCCTGAACAGAAAAAGTTTTTTTTTTTACTTAAAATATGTGTGTTTGTGTGTGTGGTACAGAGCTACATTCTACACCTGAGTTCAAAATTTGGTATGTGAGTACCAACCCAAGGTATCTCCAGGGGTATTTCAGTTTTTTGAAATTCTGATTTTCAATAACGGCTTTCCCATAAAAAGTCATAAATCAATGGAAAATCGGGTTTTCACAAAAGCTACTCAAAAGATCCTTTAATTATAATTTAGTACGTGAATCTTAACCTATCAAAACGTCCAAAGCTGTAAAATTTACGGTAGCTATTGCAATTTTTGTAATTTTACCCATAAAATATCATAACTACTCCCATCGCTTATAAGGCTTGATGAGCAAAACACCTAATGGAAGAAGTACGCTTTGCTGATACCGTTTATTAGAATTTTTTCAAAAAAAGGTTATTGGGAATTAAATAAAAAAATTAGTTGTCTTTTCAAAATCGGCAACAGACTGGTTACAATATCAACTAAGTTGGGGCCGCTGCCGCAGTCGGGAGTTTAGGATCAATACTGGAATGGGGGTGGTCACAGAGAGAGATAGAATGTTTAGGAGGTTATCTCTCTCCCCCTCTCTCTCTATCACTCTCTCTCTCTCATACACAGGGAGAGGGGATGTATTCAGGTCACACCCTCCCCACTACTTGCCCTATTTTCTGGCTTTACTATGAAAATGGTTTTACACATCAAAAGTATATCCTCTTTGTCAGTGCCATATTGAAACGGTTTGCATAGGTCTAAAAGTGTTATGGATCAAATGATTTCTAGTGGTCAAAAGGCTCTTGTGTCCTGTAATTTATTTTGTTATTGGTCATTTTGCTTAGTTAAAATCCCACTTTTTTGGGACAACCTAAACATTATTAATGTTTATTAATTTTTTTTAATTTGAATTTGGTTAGGGGATTGTTTAAAAAGAAAAAAAAAACAGAGAGGCCGAAATTAATATGTGAATATAAACACTAAATGCTCAAAAGTGTTGCACAAATAATTCATAAAAAAAATAATTCATTTTGTTTAAAAAATTTTTAACACTTTACCAAACCCATTAAAAATCAGGTAATGAATAATCCCTAAAATAGCTTGTAAGCAAAATTTATACTCTAAATACTAAAAACATTGACACAATTGAACAAGGGAATAATCGTAATACAACACTTGGCTGGAAAGTTATAGTTATAGGTCGTATGGATTATCAGTTTGATTAGCTGTGCTTAGCATTGCGTTAAGAAGAGGATAACACGTCTATTCTAGTGGGGAAAGTTCCAAACCACTAATTGACTATAAAAACAATGCTTAGTACATTAACAAATAAAATCAAAATAGAGCAAAAAGTATACATTATTTATGTTCATTTTATTTTTTTGCCATGGAGGTCATTCATATTTACTCTTTAAGACTATGTCTGGAAATATTAGACTTAGGCCTGTATGGTGTTTGAGGGGATTATAAGGCCATCATAAGCCTATGTGATGGATTAGTTAATTTTCTACCTTTGGGTCAAAATCTCACGGTTTAGAAGTTTGTGCGTTTATCCGTAACCACAGACATGCAAAAACACCTTCATAAACATTACAGTTTATCAGTTATATTTTGAATATATGTTATTTAATTTACAAAGAAAAATGTTGTTAGGAAATTGCTAACATTTGGAATGTGTGCCTTTTAGAAAATATGCATGAGTTAACATGTATTTAAAATCGATAATTAAAACAAACGACAATTATAATTTAGTAGTTTGTTATTATTTTGTTTTCACCCATACAACTTATGAATCAATTTTAGCAACAAAATGTAATTAAATTATCTCTCAAATTGTATTGTAAAAGTACTAAGTAAAAATATAATGTGGTTAGGTTAAGTTTTTCTAACTCCATAATAAACTCTATACTAACCTAACCTAACCTAACTTAACCTAACCTAAGTATAATTCACTACCATTTCTATTGTTAATAATCTATTGCTCTAACAACTAGTGGTAGGCTATTGAATTAACGGAAAATGTTCAATCCTTGTTACAGTACAAACTTCCTAGTCAATCTATCTACGTTAGAGAAGGAAATTCAAACATAGGGGGTTTCCTTATTCTTTTTATTACATGTAATACTTCTTTTACAACAATTTTCACAGTATGCTTAATTTTGTAGATCAATCTGCAACTGATTGCTAATATTAATTGAATGAGAAGTTTTGCTGTGAATGCTTTAAATTATGTCCATTATTGATTTGATATTTTTAAAAAAATGCCTTTTTATGTTTTATAACTAACTTATTAAATAGTTTACATCTTTTGAGGTTAAGAACTCAAATTGCCTAATTGTGATATAACGAATAACACTTTTAAATATTCTTAATTCAGATTAGATTTAGATTTTAAGACAATTTCTTCAAACGTGGTGTAAGAGTAAAATTTTAATTATATTTTATATCAGGTGAGGTCTCATGACAATCAAAAAGCGGACGGTTCAATTATCTGAAAAGGTATTAGCTTTTTCACAACTTGGCGCAGCTGTTCTTGATCATCGTGCTTTTAATATGGTTTCTTTTAAAGAAACATCTGATCCTTATTAGTAACAAAGCTATATGGATAATCTCACTCTATTATACACTCTCTTTGCTTCCATATTCACCTTTAAAATGGATACCTAGGAATGTGTCACTGACTAAAAGAAATATAAATATTATAAATGGTTGTCAGGCTTAATGGTCATATATCGTCATCATGAACAGTTTCTTTGGAATGTAAAAAAAACTTCATAAGGCTACACGAATAAAATGAATATTTTAGCTACAATCCTGTGAAATCACCTGTTTTCTTTTTATGTTTATCGCATGCGAAAAAGTCATCATTACATTGTTTACTAAGAATAAAGAACGTTTACTATGCAAAAGTAAAATACCATATTTTTTATTTTGTGACACAAAATAAACACACAAACATTTAATTTGTTAGTGTTTTATACGCTGTTTCAACTTGCGACAAACAACACTGTCCTATTAAATAAATTTATGAAAATAAACAATGCTGTTATGGGTGGCTTTTCAATTCTAAGAACTGAAATTAAACTGCTACTTAAAAAAACTGTTGTAGGTAATAGTAGTTTACCTACGACCGTTTTTAAAGTAGCCGTTTCAGTACAGTTCTTAGAATTGAAAAGTATCTCATAACAGCATTGTTTACTTTCATAACAGCATAGTTTTACTCGTAACAACATGGGTAACGGACCAATGAGGACCAAGGATTGAGAGAGGAGAAGCAAAATTGTAATGATTCGAAATTCAAGTAATCAGCTGTTCGGGCCAATTTAATTGTTGATTGGTGCAATCAGTATTTGATACAATGTTTCGTTGTATCACTATCAGTCGCAATTAGATGTTATAAACAAAAACATAACCTCTCTTAGAAGTTATGAGTAGTGATTTTTAGTAATTAAAACACCGTCGTAGGTAAAGTAGTGTACGCAAATCGCGTAAATAGTGTTAACGACACTCGTAGAAGTTTTTAAGGCACTCGCCAAGGCTCGTAACTTAAATTTTCCACTCGTGTCGTTAACACTATCTTTACGCAATCGTTGCGTAAACTACTTAACGCAACGAATGCGTAAAGTAAGAGGTTTTTAAGGCTCGTACCTTAAATGTTCTACTCGTGTCGTTAACACTATCTTTAGGCAACCGTTCCGTAAACTACTATAATATATGTTTTTAATTTAATAAACAGTATCAGCATTCTGACACATACTTTCTCCCATAAGTTTGTCAACAAGCTTTGTCATGGGTAAGCGGTGAGAGTAAAATATGATATTTTATAGTTAAAAATCATAAAAGTTGCAATAACATTTGAACCAGAATTGTTACGATGGGGTGTTTTACTATTTTATTTTTAATTATAAGGACCATAACATATTAATTTTGATCAAACCAGCTTTTCTCCAAAAATATGATTTTCTCAAATATTCAGTGACCTATTTTATACTCTTGCTACCCCATTGAGCCCATTGGGTAGCTGAACTGTACCTTACCTTCCCTTTATCATATGTGACGCCAATTCAATCTGTTTAAATGGTATTATTTTGGAGAATCTTATCACACACGTGTTAAAGTAGACAAATATATTATTATATTATTAAAGTAATACAATCAAAATATATGTAAATGGTTAAAGCCATTTAACAAATACAATTTTAGGCATATGGCACATCAAATTGAAGCTTAGAGTGTGTGGATTTGCAGAAAATTATTGGTTTGAACAAATTTCTTATTCGCTCAGCCCCACAGGCCGATTTCCAAAGGGCTACGCCTGATATGCTTCCAAAGTTTAACTAGGTGTACAATGCAGTTGTCTGCTTGCAATATTGAGCGGAGCCAGCATATTAATTCAATGTTAATGATATTTTTGGTTCGCATTTTAAATAGAATGCCTATTTGCAGTAGGTATCCAAAGTCAATCATAAGTCAGGATTAAGTTAATGAATTGTCTACTTGCAGGAACCATATTCTATGTTTCATCTGGTTCTCATAAGTTAAATGTCTACTTGCAGTATCCAATGATATCTTTGGTTCGCATAAATGGAATGCCTATTTACAGATTCTAAAGTAAATGGTACGTCCGGTTCACGTAGACCGATTGTTTACTTGTAGTATCCAAACTCAATGGTACATGTTAAATGTCTACTTGCAGTATCCTAAATCAATGGTCCATTTATTTCGTTCACTTAAATAAAATGCCGAATTGCAGTATCCGAAGTCAATGGTAGGCTTAGGCCTACTTCTGCTTTACTTATATGTGATGTCTATTGTCTATGTGCAGTATTCAAAGTCAATGATACGTCGGGTTCATGTCAACGAATTGTCTAATTGCAGTATCGAAACTATGAGTGTTACTTCTCCTTCTCCACGCAACATAGGCTTAGGCCTAATTAGTTGACTATTCATTGTTGTTAAAAAGAAAAGAACGATTATACAATTAAATATAAACGTCATGATTTTAATCACTCAATATAGAACTGATTGTTAATCAATCCGTATTACATGCAATTAACTAATATGCTCTTTTAGTATTCATCAGATTTTTTCTTTTGTACTGTATTTATAATGTGGTAGATTTGTCGACTAACATATGTTGAGGCTCTTGTTTACTTTTTAGTGTTTACTCGCAAATAATGTCATGGCAACCAATTAACCCATAAGGCCCATGTTAAATTTCTAAAAGTTTGCATTCATGTAGGGAAAAGTCCTATGGTCCTATTTGTACCATTTCAGATTTATACCTTCCCATGTTTGGGTACTATGACTGCGTTAAATTTCGTGAAGATCGCTTCAGCCGTTCAGGAGGAGTATTTGTAAAACAAAAGCAGGAGTGTAGTATAAGAGCTTCGCTCGCTTCGCTCGCTCTGCTCAATTATTTAATTTATGTAATGAAACAGTTGGTCAAAGCAATAATCCAAAAATATGATTGTAATGCTTTATATGTAGATTGAGGCAATAATGTGCATAACTTGGTAAGTGGGGTATGTTTGATTAAAAAAAAGGTTGTATAAGATTTGTAAAGTATTGCTCAAAGTTTCATTTTGTAATGTATATAGTAAGCTACATGTAAAGAGGCTTGACTAAAATTGAAGAATGATGGTAAAACATATATCAATCATGAAGCATCAATATAAAGCAATTGATGCTATTGCTACACTAAGGTATGTTGTGATATTCTTTTAGATGTATTAACATAAAAAGTAGGGGTTTGAATATGAGTAGGTTTGCAATTTTAAATCATTTTTTATTTTTTTAAATTAAGTCATAGATTTTATGTATTAAAAAAAAAAAAAAACATCAGTACCACTTTTACCCTTCATTGGTTGTTTAGGTCAAATTTTCATCCCGTTGCAACGCACGGGTATTATGGCTCGTTTTCCTATATTCATGGTGAAATTTTTGAAATGATTACCAAGACAACGGTAAAAAAACTACCATGTTTGATTATCAACGTTTCTCAAATGCTATTGCTTTTACAGGTCTAAACACCTGCTTAAGACAAAAAATATAAAATGTATTCTGTTTTATAAAAAAATATATACAACAATCAAAGTTAATTATAAGGTTTTAATGACACTATTGGCAATGGGAAATAAAGAAAGATATGTAATTTATTCGAGTTTCTATGATATAATTTTAAGTTTTTTTTGTTAGGGAACAGTTCATTTTATGGTGCTGTTACAATATAATGTAAAAATTTTGTTCATCATTAGTTTATGGTCCAATGACAATAATGGAATCCGGGTTTGGGAACGATCCATTTTGGAATCGAACCTGTGACTTTCAGCTTAGTCTTAGGCCTGCTTACCCTGTGAGCAATCCATTCAAATATATTATATTAAATTTAACGATTAGCTAACTGTACTCATACAGATGAGTGCATTCTCCAGTATTTAAACGTATATGGTAAAATAAACTGTTGCCGTACCAACTTAAGATCTGCCTGAGGGTTTAGAGTACAATGTTACGTATTGAGAATTGTTTTTCCAAGGAGTCAACATTTTAAACTATCTCGATAGCCTATTTGTTTGTAGTTTTTAACAAATGCTTGTAATATGCTTTCGAAAATAAGTTCATTTGATGACAGGGAGATGCATGTCAATTTTTGGAAATTTTCTCGTACTAATATTTACACCATTTTCTGTATTATAAAAGTGTGTATTCACAATGTTTTACTGAAGTTAAAACTATATGGGAGTTTACCTAGAGGTAACTACTGTACTCATATATTATTCTATCGTTGACATTTTATACTCTAAGTGGCCTTTTCATCCTGTTTAAATCACATTAACAACTACAATACTATGAAAGAATGTATGATGTCAACGATAGCATGCTCTATGAACGAGCTGCTGTGTTCCATACTTGAACATTGACAATGCTCCCTTCGAATAAACGTTTGGTGACAGTTGGTCTTTATAGATGGAGTGTGGATATCTATTGCCAAGGCTATTCGTAAATTTATATACATCCAAAAGTGGATTTAGTTTTCTTACAATCCTGGCATGTTACAAATAACTATCAGTGAATTGTCGGATATAAGTAATAAAATACATATAATTATACTTACCCAAGGCGACATCTCATGGGTGTCGGCGTTTCTATGGTGGTAGTTGAGGATGAGGATGGTCGACACCACAGAAGACGCAACCATGAACATTATACAGTTGAAATATGTACCTGTAGGAGCATAAACATGCGTTAGTGTCTGAACACGCCTACAAAACGCGTGGATAACATGCTAGACATGCGGCAAGCAACATGCAGTTAACGAGCTGGTAAGTGGTGAATGTGAATAATCGTGTATGTGGCAAGTAATCGTTGTAGTTTTACCTAAGAAGCTGTTCAAATACGATGCGAATCTCGAACGAAAGAGTTTAAAAGTCGAGCAGACAGAGCCACCTGTGGAGCTCCGTTGCAACTACGTCCGACTTTGCTATTCACAGTACCAGTGCTTACATTCTCGTGCGGCCCCAGCGTTCTATCAATGTAAGCGTGGTAAAACTAACGCGATCTAGGCGGGTCTAAATAGAAGGCACATTGCGGAAAAGGTGAGTTGTTTTCTAAAAGCTGGGATACTTTATAGTTATTTGGGCTAAAATACCTATGCTCGAAGCCAGAGGGGTTACAAACTACAACAAAATTACTCGGATGGCATAATGTAAGGATATGAAACATTAAACACCAAACTGTAATTTTAGCCTTACAACAATCAAAAGAGAGTGCAAACATGAGTTTGGACTGAATATTATTGCACATTCGTTATTTGTGTTCTTCTACAATTTTCGAGGAAGATTTCCGTAATCGATTATACTATATCGATTACCATGCAGTAGCGTTGTTATGTCGTTGTTCTTCATTCCTAGGGTTCATTTGATATTCTGTTATTGTGTTGGATATATCTTTGACATTGCATGTTTGTTTTATTGTCCACCAGTGCCTTCATGCGGATGTTCTCGGGCAGATGTCGAAATCGAGCATTCCATGCGACTCAAGCCATGCCGCAGTACGAGAGAAAGAGATAGAGACAGTAAGAAATAGAGAAACAGACAGTGAGGCAGGGGAGGCACACATCTGAAATCCATACACTTCACACATTAAGTAATGAAATCGAAATAACTTAAAATCATTTGTTATTTTTATATTGAATCGAACAGCATTATAAACGCTTATGTTATTTCCTAGTGACAAAGTATACTGTTTATTTCAGTCGTTAGTTACCACCGTCGTACTGAACGAAACACATACTTTGTCTGTTATATTATTACTTATATTAACATGTATTTATTTATATTGTTACTTGGAGGCAGAGGGGTAAACAGTTAGTTATTGTCTCGGTTTACGTAACATCATATTAAACATTGTTGTTTAAAGGAGTTTATCTTGTCATTAACTGGGAGGGGGAGCGGGTAGGAGAGGAACATGTTTAGTACATATTAAAGTCACTGCGACGGTTACCGTAAAGGTTAACTCCCAGAAGCATGCCAGGTCGAATCCTCTCTTCCATCTGCAAGAAACTAGATTAACTAAATTATCACATCATTAGTTATTCACAGTTTTAGAGGAAGGATAGGTTCGGGGAGGAGCCAGTTTTATTATACAAAGTTTATTAACACATTACAATTCTTACAGTATCTTAAGACTAGTTTGATTTACAAATTTGTCTAAGTTTCGAGTGATTTTAGTCATCATTAGGTATTTCATATAAAAAACGTTTTATCGGTATTGTATGTAAACAAATCATAATTGACGTCACTGAAATACCTAACAACTCTTTAAAAATATTCAACTGGTTTAAATCCAGAACAGTGACTAGAGCATGCTCTCATGCACTTTTATTTAATAATTTTTTATTATATTTGGTTATTTTAGTCATTCGGTTTAGTTTTGTATTAGTCTGTGATATTTATTACTATTTAAGTGCAAAAATAACCTTTTTACACAACAAAAGGCTCAAAGAGACATTGAATCAACTAATACGGAACAAAACATAAAAACATATACCAGGCTAAACAGTGATAGTCAAACTTAAGGAGAACTAGTTACATTTAAAATCAATCATAAGCCACGTTCTATGTACAAGAACAATTTTTTTACTTTCGTTTGGTGCTTTCGTCTACTACGAAAAACAGGGAAGAGATTAAAGATCATGAAACATTTGTGTTATCTTAAGTAGTTTATGATTTCGGTAAAAAAATCACCGTGATTGGACATAACCTGCGAAGTTGAGTATTAAAACGTATGATAACGACTGTTTAAACATACCTTTATATTATGTGTTAATGTATTATTACGGTTGTAAATATTTTCGAAAGGTGGCATTTGTATATAGATTTACATAACGGGTTTATGTCTTATTTAATGTCCGGATCGGTTGAATTTAAAGCAGTTTACCTCAGTTTTAGACATTCAGTTTATGCAGATTATGTCCAGAGGAAAGACGAAAGTAGTTCTAACAAGCAAGGTAGTAGATTTGCTTTGAGCTGACCTAGTAGGGGAATAGCTTCTGATGTCTGCGGTAAAGCATCGGCAATCATGAGTGAAAAGACAGAGAGAGATAGGAGGATTGTGACCCCTGCAACACCAGAACAAAGTTCAGGGTGGAGTCAAGTCTGGGAGGTTCGCGCGACAACCCTAGCTGACTATACTCATCCAGTTATTCGTCTAAGCCCACAACTTATAGCCAGGTAACCCCGTAACACACTCTCATCCATTATGAACGGTATACAAAATTAGTAAGACCTTGATCCTTGAAAATTTGAACCTTTAAAAATATGAACCCGAACATACATTTACCTACTACTTGACATAGAACCTTCATTTGCTCACTACTAGGGTGGTCGCGCGAAAGTGGTGGGGAAACGTGACCAGCGCAGCCTTGATGGTGTCGTAATGAGCAACACATAGCACACACTCCAAATACAAACCATAAAATCACATGTTATGAGAATCGTTCATAAATTGAAAACATGAGCATCCACAACGTTCATAGGCAACGTTGTGCATGCTGTACAAAGTATTTAATATGGTGGCCGGAGCCCTATGGTAGTGATTCATTCCCTGTATAATAATAAAAACATTTAGATGATTAGTTGTGTAAATAAACTTGATATCAAAGATTACACAACCCTTTGATATTTTTGTTTATGTTGATGGTATTTGCTGCTGTAGGGTTTAGTAAATGACTTTAAACTTAAAAAGAAGATATGGGTTTTTAGCGGGAAGTACTGTTTGAATTAGTCTTTTGTGGGGTTTTAAACGATGAATCACCACAGTCTAGGGCGAGGTTTAAGGCGCACCTAAGACTGGCATCGCGTCTGAAACCTGCGGGAGAGTCTCAGCGACCAAGTTATGAAACACTGTCAGGGAAAGCAAGATAGTCACTCCTGTAACATAAAACCAGTTAAAGCACTTGACTTGGGACTTGTCACATTAATTGTTATTGATTGAAAGCCGTTTTAACAGGTTCGTTTATGATATTGTTGTTTAGCTTTGAACTAAAAGTCTTTGTGGGTGGAGAAAGTGAAATATATATTTTGACAGATTAAGATGTTATTTATCAAACTGATTTGTTAGACTGCAACGTAGAAAAACTAAAATTTGTACATTTTGACAAAATATTTCTTTGCAAGTAGACTAATTTTTAGAACTCTCAGTGTTTAAAAGTTTTCGGTTGTGATTCATTCCGAAACGAAAGATGTATATCATCCGTCTAGAGTAGACGCATAATTTTATACAGCTTAACATAAATCTCATTTGTCATTGCAAGGTGATTATAAAAATTAAGCGTGATGATGTAAAAAAGAAAAATATGGAGGGATGTCAATATGATGATGGTAAAGTCCAATATGATTTATTATGATGTAGCTTAGTGACTTTCCGGGAAGTGGCAGACACTGAAGATCTCTTGAAGCCTGAAACATAGGATAGGGAGGGATTAGGGAGGAACCCCGAAATTTGGGAGTAATCCAGAAACTATCAAGGAATTAAAGTGGCTTAGACGCGAACCGCGTTTTGGTCAGTTAGTAGTGGGGTTTTGTGCATTTAGCGCTTTAAAAAATATTACCGAGGGATTATTTTCCGCAAAAGAATTTTATTTGTTTTGATATTTTCCGTGTGGATATCGTTTGCAATGTTAGTTGAGGCAACAAAAAGTAAATAGACACGAGAACATCAAATCGAAACATAAACACACCTGTAGACATGGAACACCGTACTTGCTGCATGCAGAGCAAGGATACAGGTTTTTGGTGCACGATTCCATGGAAATGCCTCAAATATCTAGATCTATTCAACTACATAGTTCCCAAAGACTGACACCCTGGTTTGAGAATTGTGTACGACTCGTAGAAAACTATGAATAAATTTATCTGTTGTGACATTATATGTATCCAATTGTTTTGAAAATTTATATATTCATGCAATTTGTACCGCCTGTATTCCCGTGATGTCCGCTGTGCTTCATCTAAGAGGCTAATAAATACAAAACATGCGCCCGACCTGGTGGAGGAAGGACTTCTGAAGCTTTGAAGTGGGAAGTAGAGTGGCTCACTTCTTCCAGTATATAGAAGCAGAAGTCTTTTCACAGATACACTCATTGCACACAAAACAGGTCCAAAAACCACGCACTAACTGTTTGTTCGAGGCTTGAAATTATCTTCTTCACACAGCCGTTTAAATGATAGATGTTGTCCTTTGTGATATTTAAAGATCGTCTTATTAGCAAGTGTGTTAAGTACATTAAAGGTTTTTGACATTCGTGAGTTCCAATGGTAATCATGGTCCATTCACAGGTGAAAACAAGATACAACCTCGCTACAACACTTTAAAACTATTGTATGTATTAGCTTATTTAAATACTTAGAGGCTACAAAGGCTGGAGACTTACACCAAACTCAATTTGTTAGGAAAATATAATTAGTGTAATTAACAATACATTTAAATGAGTTGATGTAAAAGCTAAAGAAATATGTCTCGGGCGGAATTCACAGCTTTAGGTTGCATGAACAAATTACAAGAAAAAAGAAAGAAAACGACTTTATGTTCATTGATACACGTGCGATATTTATCTTTATATTTTATTAATCTCTGAATAATTTATTTCTTTTAACTGCCAACCAATATTAAAATAACCAAACTCATAAAACATTAAATAATCATGACTTTTCTTTTTCATTTCAAGAAACTCCATAAGTTCAATTAGTTTTAGCTTTTTAATTGACAACAGTAGTTAAAACGTTTCCAAATAAGAGTGAAGTTTATCCAATCTATGTTTATCCATTATTTGTTATTTATAACGTTAAACATGTGTTTGTTTTTAATGTAGGCTATCTTTTGGAGCTTTTGAAGTAAATGGTAGCTATTGCTGTACAATAAATATGTACCGCTGTTGCAGGGATGGAGCCCAATTTGTTTTTGATTTATAAAAATTATTTAAAAAAATACTAGTGAATACCCAATTTACTCAATTCTAATCAAATTAGGAAAATCAATACAACATACAACTTATTTTCATACGATAAATGGAAAATTATACCTCGTCACTGCCATATAACTGAGGTAGGTTTTAATCATGAAAATTAAACGAACACTAATGAAATACTACATTAAAGCCAAATTCTATATAGAATAATACTTAGTTTAAATGTATAAAACAGCAAAATAGAAAGAACGAGATGTTTTACATGTAGAACCAATATTTTCGAGAATAATTTCAATCAGTATAACCTAGGAAGGTTCTTTATTATCGTTAAATATATCATGATTTTACTCCACTAAAATTATTTAAAACTATGTTTTCTTTAGATTTAATTTAAAATGTATTACATTTTCAAAAGTTCACATGGACGTTTTTCCATTAACGTCTCACTCCAACTGATTCAGTCTTGGCCTAGCACATGAGTATTTCCTATATTCAATATTAAAAATGCAATAAATCAGTCATGGCTGAAAACCCATCATATATTAGCAGTAAATGGTGTATATTTTTAATATTAATAGTTTAATAATTTAGTTTGATTAAGAAGTGTTAAATTAATATTGTTTCCAATCAACTATTTTTAAGAAGAACTTATGAATGAAAAAGTCATGGTATTAAAACAAACTAACACAATATTACAATGGGATCTCCAAAGTTAAACTTAATTTAGAACTTCATTGCAAGGCATAAAATAAGTGCATAATAGTTCTCGTAATGTAATGTTGATTTCATTAGAAAGAAATAATTCGTTGTCAATATTGTCATCAACTAGCTTTATAAAGTCTCTTCTTGGCAACTTGATTCCAGCCTTTCACCTAAATGCACCCAAAAAGGTTGAAGTCCCATTTCTTTCCCTTGCAGCTTCTTACCTTTCCTTCTGTTCCACAGAGCTGTAAAACTCGGCACACAATATACAAATATACATTTAAATTTAGAGTGTACAGACTACTTAAATTACTTTACACATTAGTAATTTAAGTTGTTATTTAAATTGGTCATTTACTTAGACACTGACTCTTTCATTTTCGACTGTTACTAACACTCCAACCAGGGTCCCAGAAAGCTCTACTTTGGGAAATATATAGTCGAACAGAGGCGATGCATAGGCTACAGATGCAATATGGGGTAGCACTACATTCAACGAGCTAGAAAATCGCAAATTCCAAATAGTAAAACATGTCGGACGGAAAATATCAGGAACAGGTGAAAGAGGACCAAAGAATCCAAGGCAATTTGGAAAACGATCGGAAGCTGCGTGAAAACCCAACCCTCTGCGATCCAAGTAGCAGTTAGGGGAGTTAAAGGGGTACAACACATACTACGTGTTACCTATAAGGGGGCGCTCTGACGTCGGGGGCATAGTCTCTGCCACCATGTTTAGGAAAAACGTTAGAGAGAGCAACACGGTGACATCTAGAACAAACAGTTGTAGTTAGGAGAGGATAGAAGAGGGGGGGGGGGACGACAAGATAGATACCCCTGATTGGGACTGTAAGTGTTTTGCCCTCTGCCTCCAAGGGTCGACTAGAGGCATACCTAGCAGGGGCACGGCGTCCGAAGTCGCTGGCATCGTTTCAGCTACCATGTTTAGAAATACGGTCAATGAGAGTAGGATTGTCACACCTAAACAACAATATCCGTTCAGATTTTTAACACAGTTTAATTATTTGAAAGCTTTTTATGTGGTTTACGAGGAACCTTTATTATCGGTTTAAACTTAAAATAATTAATATATAGTTTCCTGTATATAATAATGTGATTAATACTATAATATAGGAAAACTAATTTTGAGGGTTGTTTTAGGGATCTCATAGTGTAAATCTTTTATCTAACTAGTGGACTTAAAAAAAAAAACTCTTTCATGAATAAAACAGATTGAAATCCATTACTGGTTTGCTGCAAATTAAATTGCTTGGTCATCCGGGTCATCGTTATAGTAATAAGGTTTATCGTTATTTTCATGAGACCAGGAACACATTCCATGGATTTTCCTAACCTATAAAGGAAGTGGGGGTAGAAACATAAACTGTAAAAATAAGCAAAAAATTTGAAGTTTTGTAAATATCTCAATTGATAGCAAAATATAAGGTAATGTAATAAATTAAATACATGATAAAATTCCATTACTGATTAGCATTTGCGTAGACAACATTGTCTTTCAATAAAATTGATTTGATCTTAAACTGATTGGATTTATAATTCATTTACTTCTCGAGCGGTAATGATTAATTGATTAACACAATTCCAAATAGCGTGTTATTTGTTGTCTGGAATTTCTTAAGCAGCTTGCAGAGAAAAATAATACTAAAGGAGTTTGGAACTTAGGATGGGAAGGACTAAAGGAATCTACCTTTTTTTCTATTAATTATATGTGATATCCCTTTCCCCACATGAACGGTCTTTTTTATTCTTATAAACAACGCTATTATGAAAAGTAATATTTTTATATTGGCAAGATATATTTACCCTCCAATTTCAAAGCATTACTTTGCGACATAAACATTTATTATAAACTGTCGGAAAGATACAGATATGATTTGGATTAAATTCGAATAACTCAAATGTAACAATTGCATATGCAATCCACATTAGAAGATTTAAATAAGATCTATTGTACCTACCTATTTTATCTTCCATATGTTTACTACTAATTTTACTTGATTTTACTGAATCGAAAGAAAAATTAAGTGCTATAAACGATGTTATGTTGACTATTTATAATGACTTCAAAGTTTCAAACAAAGTTACTAGAGGACAATGTAAAAAAGTGCAATTAATTATGGACAAATTGGGGTTTTTAACAGTCATAATCCTCTTTTAATTTATGGAATAAATAATGAGTAATTAGCTAGCCTAGTGGTTAGCGTTAGAACTGCAGTGCGAGGTAGATGGATTTGATCTTGGTACATTTATCTTTGAGATCACATTCCCTTAAAATCCTTAGTAGTTGCTTCATTAAAAATTATCCTGGTCATGACACTGACCGCAACAGTAATGCGTTGAAACTGGAGGCGTAAAAGCTGAAAATGACTACCTAAAGTAAGCTTTTCGCCACACTCGTGGGGGAGCGTGAACCCCAAAAGGGTCATTGAAGATATCATGACGCAGGGCACGATCAAGTTGACGGTGTAGAAGAGAGTCCTTCGGCGAATAAGGATGGCGAAAGTTATGTCCACGTAGGGCTCTGGGCAGCAGGCGTAGTTCTTCACGTTCTTCACTCCAGGCATGCCTGCAACAATCACAGGAACCCGGCCCTCGTGATAACACCAATCAAAACCTGACGGAATCATCATCGACATCGCAACATTTTTGAAAAAGAGAATTGTTCCAATGCAGCTCCCCTGAGGGATGCCATGGCGGCTTTCGCTTTGCTTCAAAGTATCTTTATTGATCACCTCGCCATCGTCAGGTTTTGTGTCAATCCTTATGGCTAGATAAGATGTAAAAATGATAGTGTGAATGTGTTACCTAAAGATAGCTTTTCGCCCGAGTCCGGTGGCAGTGTAAAGCCTAGCACGGCCATGGAAGCGATGAGTACGCACGGGACTATTAGGTTGAAAAAGTAGTAGAGAGTCCGTCTTCTAATCATTATGATAAAGGTGATATCAATGTAAGGTTCTGGGCAGCAATTGTAGTAAATTTCGTTCCGTTTTCCCGGAACACCTGGAATAGGAAGGGACGCTAAAGAGGATGAACAAAACAAGCAGATAGACTTTTATCATCACTATTAGCATACATGTTCATTCATTTGTTTTAACAGTTTTGTTTAAAGAAAGATCTATGGTTTGGTTTAGTTAGTTTTTTTAGCATTTAGTTTTAGGAAAGCCACTAAGGTTTAGCGAGTTTGGTTACAGGTCTAAGAGGAGAAATCAATTTAAATTGGGAGAAAGGACGGGACTGTAGGACGGAGAGAAAAAGAGAGAGAGTGTGTGTGAGAGAGCCGATGTTGGACATATTGATTGCCGCCTGCCACCGGTAACTGCTGCTCCTTGCGGCTTTCCTATGAACTAAACTTGAACATCAATTTAATATAGACTGTTTAATTAAGGAAAAAACTCGAAATGATTGATTTGACTTAGAGTACGTGTTACGATAGAGTGACAGATCGAATTTTTGAAAATTACAAAACATGTAAATATGTGTTTAGTTAGAACAAATATCGTCCAAAGTTTTTATACTTCGTATTTTTGATCAGGTGAAAAGTGTAAATTATTGTATTAGATCTGTATTACACGCCCTGCCGTGATATTATACAGTGTAAACTATTTTCGTTTTTAGAAGTACTTTATGATTTTAATTCTAACCCGTAAAAATGTATCTGTGTTTATTGTATTTATACGAATGAACATGAGCACCCCATAAAACATAAAATCTTTAAATTACATTACAAATGTTTGGACTGGTTTAAACTACTTATTAATTTATGTTTCAGAGGGTGCTTTTTAAACACAATTCTTACTACATATAAAACTAAAGAATGCACTTATGTTCCTAATGTCATAACTGCATTCTCGTAGGTATTCTGAGTAAAACAATCACAGTATACATAATGAACTATTTACATCTGCACATAAATTAAGAACCTCTTCATTTCCCTACAACTATACCTAATTAAAGTATTTAATACTTCCGTCGATATGCTTGTATGTTTTTCTATTAGCCTACCCAGACAAATACAATGAGGCTATGACAAAAATTAGATATTCAGTTGTCTTTAAATATTTCGCTGAGGCAACATCTTAACTACTCGTCATCATAAAGTTTCTTTATTAGTTCTACATTTTATCGAATTTTTCGTGTGTAATGGATTTACAAAGGTACATAGAAAATCAATATGCTCAATCTGATGTTTTCAATTTAAAAAAAAATTATTGGCACTTAGTTAAAGGAATAAAAGTAAAAACTATCCAATCCCTTGTAAACATGTTAAACAACTTTTAGTTTGTTGTGTAGTTATTACTTTGTTGTAATGCAATTATTTTGAATCGTACCAAGATTTAAATTGGACTATAACCAATCAATCTTTTGGAATATTTTACGGAGAAATTGCTGATTTTGAATTTTTGGAGGAAAGATTTTAGACTAATGTTGGGATTAAAACCTTCAAAGGAAACTGTAAAAAATATAAGGTAAGATAAAAGGTGAGTTCAGAGATGCTAGAAACATCGTATTTCATGATAGGGCGATGTTTTCTGCTTTTAAGATGTAGTTAAGGTTATCTCTTTACTTTAGCTTGTTACCGTGATTTTTGTGTACATGATTTGTAATTTACATTATACTGTAAAAATATTGATTGTCTTTTACTCTTAGTTTAAGCCTACCAATAGATTGTGTCGTAAAATATATTTTTAATAATTTATTTCTACGATTCTGTTATTAAAAATTCTAAGAGCTTGCTTGAATATGTGATATAAATATACTTCTCTTCAAAATTATAGCTATACTTACAAGTAAGTTATTAAAAATGGGTTATATCTTTTTCAATTTTTTTTTACTCACTTATTTTGCAAAAAAATTAGGCTTGCAACCTCAATACAAAACCCAGACCGCAAAGAGCTCATGAAAACTGTACTTTGTTATTCTAAGTAATACTTGTATAAAAACCCTCTTACCTATTAATTTTGTAAAAAACATTTAACCTAAATTCCAAATATAACTCAAACAAAAGATGTATAATATTTGTCAGTTTTCATTTCTATCCCAACTGATATTTAGAGGCATTCATTAGAGTTATCTAGGTAAAACATACAATATGTAACTTGTCTTGTGCATTTAGTTAAAGCTGCTCTCGTATATAGATTTTGTGAAAAAAATCATGCAGCCATATCACACCAAAGTGTTTATATATAATAAGTTCCCCAGAATTATCCTCCTGACTAACACTTTTGTTTCAAAAAGCTAACATGACTATACGCTGTAAATAAGCTTCCCTACGTTCAGTTGAGTCAAGAACTCCATAGAAGTTACAAGTGATCATGGAGCTCTTGGTAACAAGACTTTGGGCCTTGGTAACCAACTTGCCTAACTATAGTTAGGCAAGTCCTGGGCTTCAGGAATCTTGTTACTCTGCCAGCTTACCTAGGAGATCCCACTCCCCATTGGTTATAAAACTGCTGATATCCCCTCCACCATCGTCCTGCAGCTGAAGATCCAACTGAAAACATTTTCAAAACATTAACAACTGAGTAATTGATTTACAATATCTCTGTAAGAATATTTCATATTTCAACAGTTGTAAAGTTATATTTATCCTAAAGTTACAAAGATCTAATGAAGTGCAGATTCTGATTCATAATCCACATTTTTATATATAAAACTAATAAATTTAAAAGCATAGATCCATTTTTGACCCACTGCGTTTTTTACAACATGTAATCTACAGTCCCTATTATCTAAACTCCTGTGTTATATTATTTAACAAATTCAATACTATTAAAAAAGTTTTTGATTTATTCAAGTAAAATAATTGCTAAAAAAGTTAAAAATGAATATTTTTTAAGGTTTAAGTCGGTGTGATTAAGCATGTTTGCAATATTATAACAATCAAAACTATTTATGAATGGAATTCTAATAGTATTTTAGTATTTTATTAGTATAATAAATCATGATGATGTTGTTATAAATATTTTTGTCCAAAAGTTTAGTTTCAAAAATACCTTGTCCTTAAAAAAAAGGTTAGGTGGTATTTGTTATTTTTCAAAACATAAAGTTATGATCGTTTTAGGTTAGAAGCGAGTAATAAAAATATTGAATGATGATAGAAAATAATATTAAGAAAACCTAAAGGAACTTTATTCAGTTTGAGCTATTGGAAGTGTATAAATAAAGGAGTTATTTACTCGTTCTTCATATACCCTACAAGAAAAAAGTGTAACGGGGCTTGTGTTGAATGGAAAATACTAATTTACTTTTTATGAATTCATTCACAAACTATGACAACAACTTTATTCTATCAAGTTAAAAATATTTAAAACAGATATGCGTTCAACTCAAAACCCGGAGACATTTTTTCGTAGTATGGATCATAAGGTGATAGATAAAGTTACTAAAGCCATTAAATAGTGTTATGCATGGATGAAATTAAATATTTGATATCACATCGCCCCCTTAGAAATACATACTCATCATAGTAAGATGATTATTTTAGTTTATCCATTATGAGCAAAACATATTGAGCAACGTTCGAAAAATTGTTTCTAAAGGAAGCAACTGTGATATAATAAAAAAAGTAACAATCACGCTTTTTAACAAATACTTACCTCACAGAAAATTTGTATCTAATACATTATTTCTCTTCTACATATGCCTGTCCACATTTATTCTGTACTACGAATGCTTTAACATTCAATCATCAAGCCATAACTAGAAAGCTTGTGTCAAATATGTATATGCTTATGTGACTTTATTGTTGTCTGCATAAGGAGTTGGATAAAATTGGAATGTGGAACGTATATTAAGTTGTTTGTGTAAGACTTAGAAAATTATGGTAATTTTTGGATTAACTTGCACCTTTTGTATGTTTGAGGAAAATATGTGGCGGTATTGAAGTTGTTAAAGTACATAAAGAATTTCACGAAATCTAATTTATTTAATATAGTTTTCAGTTTAATTCATAATGCACATAAGACTAAAGAACTTTATTTACTTGTAACTTGTATCTGGTTTTTAAGTACTTCGTTTCGTTTCCCTAAGTAAAAAAAAATCATCAAAGTCATGCCCTTTTCATAAAGTTAAGTTAGTTTTATATCTTTGACGTTTAATACAAGTGGACAGCCCATTCCCATGTTAAAGGGGAAGCCAGTTTTAGAATACACATTGAAGTACTATAGTAAAATGAGCAACCACGAGAGTGGTCTGATCAAATATTGTACCAAACATAATTAATTAGAGGACAAATTCGAAAGACAGCATCACACTCCGTATCTGGATCAACCAATGATGTCCAATTTGCATAAAAACATCAGTCACAGATCCAAATGAAAGGTATATCTACTTATTAAAAAATAAATGACAATGTATAATTCATACATAGGATCAGTATCACCAAAAGTGGTTGGCAGCTGATCCTAAAGATTCAAACACAAATGCAAAATATTGGATTCCAGCAAATGACTGATGAGGACAAGACCCACAGAAACTTCACGTCACAGAGAAGTAAGGAACAGAGGATACACTCCATGCTACACTTAAGTGGTGTCTAGCACTAGTCCTGGTGTATAGCACTAGTTCTGGTGTCTAGCACTAGTCCTGGTGTCTAGCACTAGTTCTGGTGTCTAGCACTAGTCCTGGTGTCTAGCACTAGTTCTGGTGTCTAGCACTAGTCCTGGTGTCTAGCACTAGTTCTGGTGTCTAGCACTAGTACTGGTGTCTACCACTAGTCCTGGTGTCTACCACTAGTTCTGGTGTCTTAGGACAAGTCCCAACACTACCCTCCTCACCATCATGTACTACAACGCCTACGGCCAAGGAAGACATTTTGTCCCGATAGGAATTTCCGCACAGTGCTCACCGTTTGAACTCTTCCTTGCCACAAGTACATTTCCGGCACTAGAGCTGAAAGTGCACTGATAAGTGTTCCTCTGTACCTTACTTATCTGTGTTCTCCTTCACGTTTACTCATACCCTACCTTACGCATGCTCTACCTGAAATCCATCATAGGTCCAGCTACCGAACTTCATCTCGCACTTCTGGTCGTCAAAGGGAAACCAGGTAATGTCAATCTTGCAAGTGCTCTTGAAGATGCCAGGAGGGACGTACAGACAGCTTCCGTTGTTTCTGACAACAACGTTGGTCGGGTAAGTGCCGTCGAACCCCTCGTCGGCACTGGACAAATAAAAACCCCGGGTAAGTCAGCGTACGTCACTCGCACTTCCAAAAAGGGTTTGGGCCGATCCCTAAATTGTGTGGTGTGAAAGTTTGCGTGTGGGTAGTTAGGGTGATGACAATGTAAGTAACTAGTAGAGTTTAATTTTTGGTGTCCGCGTCGTTGGTTGGTGATTGCAGTCAGACGGTTCGTCACGTTTAAGATTCACGTTTTGTAATTAAATTGAGATGTATTATCTTTAGTAGCCAGGCTGATTCTCGGTGTTGCCTGTCCAGGCAGTTTTAAATATGACGTGTGAATGTATCATGGAAGTAAAGATAAAACGTCTAGGAAATAATCACCAAATGACAACGCCGTTGACACCGATCACAAATTTAGATTGTACTTACACCGGCTGCAAAGATCCTACGAATAAAGATTAGAAAAGACGTAATCTTGACGGGAATATTTGTGCAGTTAGCCTCTAAGCAGTGTAGATTTTGATCCAACACTATTTCAATAATGTAGTTAAGTAAGTGGAGAAGCCAACTTCTTTCTCGACTTCAGTTGATTCTGTATTAAATTTTCATGAGAGTGACAAATGCTAGGGTTTTCATCCTATTCAAGGATTGTAATTGTATATTTACTGTAAAACTTTTACTCTTTGTGGTCTCAATATACTCCAACTGTACGTAAATCAGTTCTTAATTTTCAACGGAAAACGTTAGTTTCTATTAAGATCGTTTGCTTTCGGCCATAAAAATCCTATATTTTTTGCAAATTAGATAGATCTAAATGTAATTGAATACTTGATTTTCAGTTAAGTGGTTGTCATCACACAAAATACTTTCGTCGTCGTCGAGTTTCAGAATAAAGTCTTCAGTTATCACAAAAACTGTAAGTTTGTTTTGTATACTAAATGAGGATGGTTTCAGTCCTTCAGTTTCAGCAGGGCTATGCCAAATTTGACAATTCTAGGTTGTAAATTTGTGAGATAATGTGATCATCTGCCAGTCAGAGAATTTTCCTTTTTGTGAGTATTAAAATAAGATTATTAAATGAAATCATAAATTTTGTTATTATAATTGTATGCAATGTTGTTGTAAACAATTTTGGGCGGAATCTAATAGAGTTAGCATTCCATCAGTAAACTTTAAAATGCAGAGGTAATTTGAGCTCTTACTATTTGACTGTCAATATACAGTATAAAAAAAAAAAATAATTAAAAGCTTTGGAGACGGCAAGAAAGGAGATAGTTTGGATTAATCAGCGTCATTGTTATCCATCTCAAAACTTGAAACATTTTGACCAGTTTTAAGAATAGCTAAAAGGTAGTTGCACACATAAATTTCTTGATCCGCAAACCTTTATAATTCTTCGTGAAGAATTAAAAAAGATGATCGATTCAGAACTTAAGTTCCTAAAAAACTACTTTAAACATATCGAACAATTCCCAATAGTTTTTTAGTGGAATAAATATATATTTAATACTGTCTCTAACAACCTTGTTCCAAAAGGCTTGAAATGAAACCTTTAGTGATATTTTTTTGTTAGCACGATTCTCCCTTAGTAAGTTATAACAGATAATTTCCCTTCATGATACCTGTCAAACATTGACTGGTGAAATGCGAGTGACGCCAAGATCGTTAAGAATGTTGAGGAAATCTAACACCAAAACAGGCGGGAAGAGGTCATAAGGAACATGCATAATGATCGGAGAAGTACTGAAAAGTCTACAAAAACTCGTGTAAAATATCATCCAATCATAGTCTACATATTATGTTTATGCCAAAATTATATTCATCATAAGCTGTTCTTAAATATTGTTTTATACTTTTTCACCAATAAAGGTGTTAAAGCTGTTGTTTAACTACAAACTCGTGAGAAATATATAGAAGATTAAAGTTAAACCCCTCATTTGAATGTGCTTTTCAATTATTATAGTCATGAATGAGATTTCAAAAGTAAAAGTAAGAATTTGTAATAAATTTATGGTGTAATAATTAATAAGTCCTTTATAGAAACATTTTTATTTTTTGCTGTAGTAAGTGATTATATTAGTGTTAAACGTTTTTTTAAATGGTTATTTATAGACATTAAAAGCCATGTTATTCTTAAAATTGTATAATCTCGATGAATCATAAGACTTTATTTACCAATATTAAAGAAAAATGATTTACAAATGCATTAAAATTCGCTTCAATCGTTATATTTTAAGTTGCGTCTTACAATACTTAAAATCATGGTTAAAAAATTGGATCCAAACATTTCATTAATTAGTTTTAGTTTAAAAATTATAGCTTAAACATTGATAAACTGAGTACCCTTTTAAGCATAAAGTTATTTATTAATATACTGACCAGGTTTCGACAATTAGGCCATTTTAAAAGATTTTTCGGAAGCTGGCCAGTATATTATTAAATAATTTTATGCTTAAAAGGTTACATCACTTATTATGTTATAATGTTCAATCTAACTTCATATGAAATAGCCCTATGACTCTGCTTTTCAAACTTAAACCTATATTTTGCAAAGAAAAATATATTTATCAAGATTTAAGAAACACCCATATTAGGAAAAAACCCGGATTGGTTTGTCATTCAATAAAGGTTCCATGTTCTTATGGGCCAATTTTTAAATTTAAGAAATGTAATAAACATTCCATAAGTTTTCTATCACAGTAAAAAAATGGATCAAAGTTCTGCAAAATGTAAAAATTAAATTGTTATCTTGAACTTGGAGTTTTACACAATAAAATACACACACACTACCATTTAACTCGGTGTAAAATTTGTGTAACGTAGGCCTAAATGGAGTTTTAGTAAAATACAAAAATAAAAAATCATCTACCTTTAGTTATTTTCAGCCTATAGTTATGTAGTGAAAATGATTCAACTTATTCTTCTTAACATAATTATATTAATCTTACATAGTATTTTACAAATGATTTATTTTTATTCTTTTCTACATGAAACGTAGGCGATCTTTTAGCTTAAAACAAATTTAAACTACCAACAAATACACCAAAGAAATTCAATTTAATAAATGAACTAAATTAACATGTAAATCAAATTAATTTGAATTTAAAATGTTTAAAATATTGAAACATTGTGTTTTTAATGCCCGTAGGCCAAAAATAAAAATGTCTTTAACAGCAGTTTTATTCTAGATCAATTACTGATTACCTGTATGTAATACAAACTCAAATCTTATTTTAATAAATTTTACAAGAAAACTGAAGAAGATAAGAAATTTTTTTATAATTGTATTTTCAGAATATAAAATCAAATTGTTATGTTTTTTAAATTGAGAGCCATTTTAAGAAGACTTTTTTCGGTACTAAAAACTACATTTTTCATCATTTCTTAAAGTGAAATTAATTAAATTAAAAATATAGGCTAGATAAAATTTTAAAATACTAACATTTTTTATGAAGTTATTGAAACAAAAATAAATAATTAAAACTACAATACTTGAATTTTAATGTTTAAGCATTTGCATTAAAGGAAGTTACGGAATAGGAACGTGAAGATAGGATCGAATGTGGGAAATGATAGTATTTGGAAGCTACATACTATTTATTCGTTTTGATTAAGGGTTGTTTTAATCGGGGTTTATTCGCACCAAGAGGTTGAAACCTGGGTTTCGCCCCCACAATGCTGAAGTTGTCAGAACAACGTTAGCATCTGTCCGCCTCGAGGCGATTAGTGGTTAGTTGTGTTGATTAGTAGAGAGTAGAAATCTGAAAACATACTTGCCAAATGTTATTTATTTCGGGCTACACTTTAACACATGACCGTTTGCTGTAATATTTCAGTTTACGTTTTTAGTTTTGAATTGTTTATCTGAAATATTACAACTGACGTGTTTGTTTATCGTTTTGTTTACAGTGTTTACATGTAGAAGCGAGGAGAGGAGTATTCGCATGCAGGAGGCGTGCAGGGCAGCAGTTTAGGTCCAAGCTTGTTTCTATGCTAGCCACTGAATGTGCAACTCAGACTGATTTAATACGTTTTTGAAAACAAAAACAAAATGCAAAGTCTTATTCTATTAATATTGTTTTAGCATGTTTCCAAAAAAACATAAAAATGAAATTGGTCTATAACTGTTAGAAGAATACTTTAAACCTCTTTTGGAATTTCGAAGGTTAAAATTACGTTTTTACTTTGTTAATATTTTTTTGAATCACAAACTTATAGTGCTCAACAAGCTGGGAAGGGTGGTTTACCTGTTATACATCAGCACGTCTGGTTTCCATATCCTGTGAGGTGGTATTCTTAAATCTTTGACGCCTCCGTATTCTGTTGAGTTCCACCTGAGATTGACATCGTTCCATTCCTAACAACATGAAAAAGTGTGAGAAATCTGGTAAAGAATATGGCAAAGTCCAATTTTAATTTGAAAACAATATGTCTTTTTTACAGAAAATACTATGCTTAGGCATACACGTTTCTCAAATCTGGATATTTTGATATTTCAAAGAAAAAAGTAATGCAAATTGAGCTTCTATTGCATCTATTGCAGCATATTAAAATTAATGAAGTCATTGCGCATATGAATGGATGATAAACTACAGTTTACTATGTATTTAATCAAATAGTAATTGACACAAAATTTGATAAAAAATTGTTTCAATTTAAATAAACATCTTCCTAACTAAACCATTGTAATATAATATTATAAATACCTTCATGAAACTACTTTACTGTAAAGTTGTCCCTATTTACCATACAATTTTTCATAGCTCTGAATAGGTGTTCATTTGAATCTTATAAATATCAATTTGGGAATAAAACATAAATATTCCTTTAAAAAATATATTTTAAATACTAATTAATGGAGTGGACAGTTACTTAGACATTCGTGCAAAATAATATTGTAAGTTTATTACACGAGGAAATTTAGTTTTAAATGTTAAAACAAAATCAGTTTTTATTAAAAAATAATACTTCAAATTGATTTAATTGATTGTTGTGCACACAAGTCAAACAATCCAAAACTGTTACAATTAAAATCCACTCTAGTGTAAAAATGTAATGTTAGAACTACTTTTAAATTCTGAACACAAAGACATTTCTTATTATTTCGTAAGAACACGCTTGGCAAATCTTCTAAATGTAAAATTAAAATTTGAGCCACTTACCTCAATCGGTATTGTCAAAAGAAATACACATCTAACAATCACAATCATTACACCACATATAAACGATCTTAGTGCTGCAATCTCTTAACATTGGTGCATGTAAGAACATTAGGAAATATTCACTCCAATTATTCATCAGAAAATTACAACAAACAGCTACCATGACCCAAAAATCTCTCCATATAACAAAGAAAGTGTTTTCATACATTTCATGATGTATATTGAATATGTTAAGGTGTTCTTTGATATAGTATATTGTGAAGATGTATGCAGCGTGAAAACAATTATATAAAGCAGACACAAATCAACAAAAAGTAGAGGAATGTGAATATGAAATAGGCGTGATAATATTTCATTTTAATTTATGATTTACATCTTATAACTATGTACGAGATGATTACATAATTATTTGAGTAGCTAAATAAATTGACACAGTATTGGAATCAGTTTTAATAGTGATTTACAAAAATAATTATTTTTTATTTTTTGTTTGCATTTTAAGAGCTTTAAGCACGTTTATACAACGCTTAAAACAAAAGTAGCAAATCTTTATCTTTTTACTGTCCAATAATGTATATGTTAAAAAGAATGAAAAGGGAAACTAATTCAAATCTAAGATTTAATTTCTAAGGGGGCAAAACACAAAGAAAGGATTTACTGTTTTGAGGAGTATACTACTTTATGAAAAAAACTCGCTATTAATTTTGTATAGGAAAATTATGAAAGAAAATATATTAAAATTCGAATAGATAAATATATTAAAAATTACGATTCGAACTAAACACATAAATTTTAGGTAAAACGGAATAGTAATTCTAATTGAAACAAGACTAAATCATTGAAATATAGTTAACTGCAACACAATATGTTCAATTAAACCCTCATTTCACAAGAGTTGTAGTCTATACTTTTGTAAAAATTTAGTAATGGCATGATTATTTTGACAACCAACTCAATTGAATAATACTTAACAAATACAACTTTTTTGAAAAGTAAAAATTGGTCCGTACTTTACACATAATTTACATAAAATATTTAAATTTATTCCGCCTTTATACTTTATTCTGTGATTTATCAGGTTGGTTTAGAAAGTGGTTTGAGTGTAAAGTGTAGAAGAGAGCTACAACAACACAGTCGTGACGTCATCAAAGCCGGGAGTCATGCATCAGGACCATGCTCGAAGATCAACTCTCATCGGTTTACATGTTGTTTAGTAAGTCTTTTATCAGTGTAGATGTTAGGTTCTGCAGGTTTATCGTGACGACTGAGGGTGTTTAGTCAGTTTAGGGGGTGATTCTCTGCCCGAATGAGGGGAGGAAGCATGCCCGGGTACATACAGCTAGAGAGAAAAAAAACAAACAGATCCCAGACGTGTCGGGGTATTTAGATGTGTTTTATTAAATTTAAACACAATTTAAATTCAACAGTTTAGGAATATTTAAGTAGATTATTTTTATTTTTCGTTTTAAAACAACTCAAGTGTTAAGTCCCAGCAGTTTATATCTGGGCATCGTATTTGTTTTTTCCTCTGTTGCGACAGTAATTTATTAGTTTTTATTAAAGTTTATAGTTTATTGATCGACTTACCAGTTTTAACCAAATGTTTGTTATTAGTAGCTGATTCTTCTCATCCTATCAAATCCATGCACAAAAAACAATGCGATTAATAAAGGGGCACACCAACATAGTCACATTCTGGACGGCGAACCGCGGCAGCCCCCGCGGTATCCAAAATTGGAATGCTCATCAAAGAATCCACAAAAATGTTCTAGGCAATGGAAATGGTGTAAATAAAAACAACTGTGACATTACAGAGGAATAAAATACTCATTGTGGATTCATCTTGTAAGAATATGAAAATTGAGAATATGAAACAATTTCAACACTGACGCCTAAAGTCTCTGCCGAATCTCCAAGTCTTCAAACGTGATTGTGACAAGAAAGTTGGTGTGCTCAATAGACTCCAGGCCTGTGGTACTAACGACTAGTATATATATATAGTACTGTGTGGACTGCCGCGTTCCCTCGACCTTGCATACACTAAGACATATTACACATCCACATTGGTACGACTGTACCACGCTCTGTGGCTGAAAGCAAGAACTAATGCCTTGCCCACATCTTTCAACACACTTACCAAGTTTAACCACGCGTTTGTGGTAACTATTTGATTCTTTTCGTCCTGAAAATCAATTATTTCCGGGATAAATCACTAACATTTTAGAACCACATAAAAGGCATTCGTATTCTAAGCTCACACTAACAGTAAAAAGATCTGGATGTGAAAAAATGACGAGATTTTTTAAATTTGGTGTACTCGAAAGAAAGGTGTCAATGAGAGTTTCTTTAAAATTGGAGAAATGGGAATGGCTATTATTTTTGACCCATTGTTGGTGCTAATTTAGTAATAACAAATTTTTCAACCGAACAAATATTCTCGATTCTACGATTTTGTCTTCGTTGGATATAAATAGAACTTAAGTGTGGATTTATATTTTGGATAACACAATATGCTTAAAAATCATATATAGAAATGTAAAAAAATCCCTAGAATACCAAATAATAATCATATCGTCAAAAAACACGATTGTATACCTTAATCATATTTTTAAATTTGAATACTATATATTTCATAATTTAATATCACATAATTGGTGAGGGTAGAAATTACACAAGATATTAAAGCCTACTTAGCTTAAAATAGGCACCTCGATTTTTATAGAAAGTACATACTTGTGCTCCGTAAAGTACGAAATGAAAACACGAAGATTTAAAGTGTATTCTATCAATATTCTTTGTTACAGCTGTAGTGCTTATGATAATTTTTAGGAAAGTGTACACGGACAAAAGGAAACCAAGCATAAGCTGGAAACAGTCTCAAGCACTCGTATTATTTACTCGGTTTATTCAGGGATTTGTTTGAAAAAGTGGAGATGAAAACGGCTGACCACCGAAATGTGATGCAGAAGACGAAGCAAGCAAGATTGATCGGCGAGACGCCAGCAGGATCAGCTTGATGAATAGTGTGGCTCAAAGATGGCGTCGCTAGTCTGGGCACGTTCTGACAAGAACACGCTTCCACGCGCTCGAGCCTAGCAGGCCCGAACATGTATGAACACGTTTTAGCATGCTGCCCCACGTGGCTGTAATTGTGAGATTTTGAATTTTTGTGAAAGAGTAGGAATGTAAAGCGCATCAGTACCATATACATGTGTGTTTAAAAATTAAGTTTTAATGCTCTTACGAAATGGTTTGTTCACTCTCTACAACTCTAAGATATTTTCGGTTAAGAAATCAACGATACATAATTTTGATCGAAAAATGAAACTAAAAGGGCTCGGTTTAAGTGTTTTGGAAGATTTTTTCTTTTAGGCTTATTTGTTCAAATTTGATACTTCAATAGTGTAATACTTAAATTGTGCAACGGCCTTTCCAGTAATCGTTTGTATTGAACAGGATAGGTACCTATTATTGATAACGTTCAGTTAATTATTTCGTTTCAGTAGTGTTGTGAATGAACTTTTGTTTACAGAATAGTCAATAGTCAAATACGTATCAAACAATTATGGTAAGACGTCAGCATTTTTTCTCATCAATGTTTTGAAAACGAACACCTTACATCACGCAGTGCTATTGGCACTTCAAAGCAGGCAAAGAATTATATAAGTAAAGGAAAACTTAAAAACTAAAAAAAAAATATCCTCCTCAGTTGTAAATCCCAAGACCAACAAATTCTTGAATTTTGCTAACGTTTTTATACGCTAGTTAAAAAATAACGATTTTAACGTAGTCTTTGACACATAAGATGATTTACAATATTATAAAAAGTGGATATAAAATACATTTTCACAAAACCTATCAGAAAGTATTTAAACACAATAAACTTAACAATTAGCATTAGTGCTGGGTGAATCGTCCGCATGCTCGAGTGACTTACAATCTAACAAAACACGATCACATAGTGAAAGCAAAATGTGCTTGTGAAGCGAGTGTTGGAAGAGTTTCTTGTTGGTTTTCTGCACAGCTGATGTTAAATGCGGCGTTAGACTCCATCACATCCTCCAGTGACAAAACATAGGCTTCAAATGCTGTGATTTTATGCCAATCCTCCAACTTACCAAATTCAACCAAGCGTTTGAAGTAACAATTTGGTTCCTTTCATCCTGAAATGAATTTTTAGCGAGATCCAATTACTAATTCTATAACAAAATTTTGTCCCCGGATTTTTACAGAGTTTAGTATTTTTGAATTTTTCTTTTAATTTGTTTTAGTTGTGGTGATTTTTAGGGGGCTTTAAATACTTTTAAATCGGTTATTATTTGTTTGGTTAGAACAGTTTAGTTTTACTTTCGTTATTTTTATACATTTGAACAATATACCAACGTATGATATAAACCCTTGCACACAATATTAAAAATAAGTTAGCCATATTATTATAAATACAACTTAAATGTGAATAAACCATGTTTACTTGTTAGTTGAACTTTTGTATTTAGTTCAATAAACAATTTTCTCCTAAAGCTCAGTCTGCTATACAAAAAACATAAATTATATAATTTATTGAGCTGCAAATTTTGAGTTTCAACAACTTTATAAAACACTAGCAATTTAAGTTATATTTTAACACTAATATTTTTCTTTTTTTGAATGATTTAGAATAATATATTTTAGATAAAGAAATAAGAAGACCTGAACACCATGGATACAGCTAGATTTTGCCCTTACAAGTGCTGCTTTAGCGGAAAACTCCGGAACTATTTCGTGGTAGTTCGCCCGTTCTCCCAGCGTCTGCAGCACTGTACCATTCCGTATCGATCCAAGCGAGCATTTCATCACTTTAACACTTTCATTCAAAGTGAAACGAGGTAGCTAACGAATTAATGTGCAATATGTTAATATTGTTTTTATGGTGGCAGAGATTTTTTATTGACGTATTTGTATGAAATAACCAATTTTATCTTTTGATTATTTGTTATCACTCTAAATCCATGGGGAAATATTAGAACTAACTACAAAAATGCCATTCGAAATACAAGGATACGTTTAATAGTTAACGTTAATGGACACATTAAACTACTTGGTATTATTTAAATTCAGTAAATTGAATCAACATATGATATTTACGGTATGAACAAGTAATTAGAATAAAACTTACATTCAATGAGTAATTTAATCAAAATATGGGGCCTACATGATACTACATAAGCTATTCTTGATACTATCAAATGTCCATCTTACAAAAACAATTAAATTAAGATTTAAAAATCAAGATATGGGAATTTATGGCCCATAGTTTGGCTGTTTACTTACGGGACACACCTGTATATGAACAATGTGAACATATGATTAGGCTGATCTTTAAAATTTTACAATGTATAATGTACTTTTTATATTGAAAGACAAGAAGGTTTTGGTCAACAGGATGACTAAGCTACAATCGTCGTTTGGTGGAATATCACTTGATTTATTTATATTTTAGCCTGAATACAAGCAACGACTTTTGTTTGAAATAATTCAGTTATTCACTGCTATTAAATTACTTGGAAGAATATTTTCCATACAATAAGTAGGCTATAATAAAAGTATCAATAAGTATATATATATAATACGTGAAGGCGATTTCTACGAAACACTACTCCTCCGTTAATAATGGACGGATTTTACAAACAATGTGTAAAAATAAAGTATTTGTTGTGTCCCTTTCACCAATTCCTGTAATAAAAGTCCTCGGGCTTTGCCCGCCATCAAAATCCCAATGTATTTCTTGTAAAGAAAAGATTTGGTTTATTTAATCAGACGAAAAATTTTTATTAATTACAGCTGTTCATAGTAAACACATGATACACACAAGAACCTTCGTTTTTAGAGTGAGTTCGGTTTCAGTTTCGATAACTGGAGTGGAGTGATTCATTTCATTATCCTAAAGTTGACTCTTTTAAGTCATCGGAAATTATGACTGTTATTCGTTTTGAAACTGTAATACTTTGCAATTGCTCGAATTCGAGCAACATGATCACTAGTATAAAAATAATACTTGCCAAGTCATAAGGCTTGTTTGGAGACTGAGAAGATCGATATGACATCCTTTGGATATCCTTATTTGACAATTGGTTAGTTCCGTAACTTTCGTGGGCCAACAATATTATATATATGATTTAGTGTTTCCATTGTAATATTTACGCCAACCCAAATTCAAATAGTAAATATTTCATTTCTACCAAGTCAGTAAATGTTTGTAGCAAACTGTTGAATTAGCAAACTTATTGACTGTTTACAATTAACATATGTTCTTCTCACTTTTAATTTCTGACAACAGCTGGAGTTTTATAACAATGTTTGTTTCCCATGTTAATCTTATGGAAAAATATGAAACTTTAAAGAGCCCCAGGGCCTCACTCTCTAATTATTTCCCTAAAAAGAAAGTTTCCTGCACAACTTCACGTTACGCTCTTTCCAACGACGCCAAAAACATGTCAATCGGTTCAGTATTTTCGGAAGAGTAATTGTCACAAAAAACCTGCTTGCGTATTAAATAAGTATAGATTAACTGTTCAAATAATTATAAAAACACATAAACCACAGAATCATCCAACACGAATCTATCAAAGAAAGTAGAGGTCAGATACATTAAATGGGAGTATAATTAGTTAAACAAATTTAAGTATCGCGGGAATGATTAATGTGTACACTTCAATGTTTACTTCGCAACTATTTCTCTTGACTGTTGTATCGAGTATCGTAGATACAACACGCCTGTTTGTCCTGATAATTACTTTCAAGTTGAGGTGAAAAATGGCGGGGAATACTGTCAGTTTGTAACCGCGATCAGAATACCACCTGTTTGATATTTTCTTGTGGTCATGCCGTTGTGTATTTGCTTATTTACACTAGGTAGTACAGTGGTAAAATGATTTAAACAATTATGTTCCGCTGAGTATATAAGAATTTGCTAAGATCTTTGGTATGCTACAAAAATCCGTAATGTATGTATGCAACTGTATAGGCTTTTAAAATTTATAGTTGTTTTCGAAATTTTTGCGTATCCATATAACATACAAAACGCTTTAATTTAATTGTTTTTAACCTCTACAAAATACTGTGAGAAAAAAACTGCAAAGCTTTGTGTTTCCAGGATAACAATAGGAATAACTACTTTTTCTCCCGTAATACATGGGGTTTACATTAAATTTATATATGATCAAATACCAAGCGGATGGTGATATTTGCTTTTGAAGACTTCAAAAGTAAAAAGTAAATCCGTCCCGAGCCCAGGTATTACCATGAGACCTACGGTAATAGGTTATTCCCTGAATGGGAAATTTGCTAAAACGTTAAGTGAGTAGATTGTACACACGTGTGTTCGTAATAAAATATTACAATGTCTTTTAAAACATAAAAATTGTATCAGTCATTAGTAAAACTAGACAATGGTCGTAGTATGTTTTACAAACATAATAAATAAAAAAAAACTTTCACAAAACAACACAAACAACAAAACAACAACAAAACACAACAAAAAAAAAGAAACAAAACAAAAGGATATTATTTATGGTTTTAAATATCTTTTTTGTTTCTTGAATCTTTTAGGTAGTGAAAGATTACTTGAGGAACTCAATCAATTCAAATATCTCCTGTGATTTAACGAAACTACCAAAACGTTTATACTTGATACAAACAGAAGACATGTTGTCAGAGTGTCTATTAATAATTCAGATCTGTTTGGAAACTTCAGCCAAATCCCAAGTGCAAGACAGATGTTAGCACATCGTATTGGTATTGAACATGGGAAGTTGTTGTTAACCCAAATATACAGGATAAATACAAGGTTTATTTACAGCTCATGATGTGAATGTAACGAACCAATAAATTAATTGAACCCTGAGCTATTAAGACAATTTTAGGGTGACCTTGGTCAAAATAAAAAAAATTATACTAAACCAAACCACAATAATAGTAACCGCATTAAAAAAAACAAAAAAAAACTAAGAATAATAAAATGTTTAGCTTTATTTTTAGAAAGCTTTTTCTTGCAGATACGCGGTAAGTTACAATAACTGTTAGGTCGTAATTTTTACAGCATTGAGGGTTGTACCATTTTAATTAAGGTAAAAGGACATTAACATACTAAATGTGCATAAAAATCGTAAAAGTAGCTTTGGTGATCATTATGATTTTTGTTATTTTATAGATTTATTTTTAAAAGATCACCATTAAAAATCTGAATTTAAGGTGATTCCCTACTGAAATCGCTAAGATAATTAATTATTATAACTTATTTTTACTTTGTAACAGACTTTTATACTTAATACCAAAAGAAGAAAAAAACTTAATTATAAAAAACTTTTTTATGCCCGTCCTTAAAGTGGGTGTTATTAGGTTTAATGGAAGATTTTCAAAATTGATATTTTCAAAGAAAACTATAAACCTTTGAAAAATAGAAATGTTATAGTTTTGTTCAGCAAAACATTCACTTCAATATCACGTATTTAATTGTATTACAGAAACATTCAATATGTTTCAAATAACATAAACTTTTAGGAATTTATTCGATTTTTTGTTAGTTTATAAATAAAAATGTATTTTACCAAATGGAGAGCCATGGAAGGACTACTAAATCTCCTTAAAAATCGTAAACACTTTTTAAATAAAAAATATGATTTTCCGTTATTTCATAGATCTTTCTGGGAAAATCACAATAAAAAAACTTAATTTAATAATAATTGAATCATTTAAGCCTAGTCGGATTAGTAGTTTTTGTATTATAAAAAAAAGACACACAGAAAATGTAATTTTAATACATAAAAAACATAATCCGTAAATACGATAACAAAACTACACAATTGTGTTTCATCTACTCGCCTTTAGTCCAGTTTCTATAACAGAAATTAAAGTCTGAATTTATATGTTACAGATTTTAAATACTAGTGAAAGAATGCTTTTTAGTTTCCCAAAGTGGTATATATATATATTCTATTAAATCGATTGACGAGTTGAGGTCAGTCTAATATAATTTTAATATCCGCCATCCCACCACAGATGGAGCCACAGCTGATCACGCCGGGTTATGTTGCGGCTCTCGTCTATTTCCCCGGGGGTTCGTTGATGATAGCTCCAGAATAATCACTTGTAAGGTTAAATTACTCGGGAGTTAACAATCAGTCTGGGAATACACACTTTGTTAAAGTATTGCTGCTTAGAATGACTTAAACAAAATTTGGTATATCAAAAATTTTAAAATAAAAAAAACTGAAAAAATGCTAGGTTTTTTAGAGCAGTAAAAAGTAGAAGATAATTTATAAATATGTGGAGAGAATAAATACTTGTAAGATTTAAATCGAAGAAGTGGGGCGCATGCAATAGCTGATTTACGATTTTCTTGACCTATTGAATTATTAGCTTTTTTAACCTCAATTAAAGATTATATATAAATAATATTTCAAACTGGATGTACTGTGTGAATACGGTTGTTTCCTATCGACAGCTACTTACTTTATTACTCACTCTATTACTTTATTATTGGCTATTGCATGCGACCCACGTTTTTCGTTTTATATCCCACAAGTATTAATTCTCTCCACATATTTATGAATTATTTTCTACTTTTTAGTGTGTTTAAAATGTGGTATTTTAAAAAGTGTTTTTATAAATTATTTTCTATTTTTATTTTAATATATTTTAGTGTGTATAATGTATTTGTATTGTCTTTCAAGTTTCAAGTCTCTAGCTCATCATGAACTTAGTTTAAAATCGATTGCAAAATTTGTACAGAATGGAGAAGAAAGCAAGCTAATAATAATAAAAAATATAAAAAATAGTAAAAACGTGTTAAAACAACCTTTGGCTTAACATCAATGTGTATGTTCAATAAGTTTGGTACATATCGTGGAAAAATCTGTCCTTGCACCAGAGTTTAGTCTGAAGTTTCCGCATAGACCTGAATTATTAATAGACATTGTGTCGTATTGCCTTCTGTTTGTTGACCCATTCATAGAAGGTTTTACAATAATGTATTATCACGTCATAAAATGACTTTATTTTTTAAATAGAAAAAGTAATAAATTAAAAGCTATGAAACAGTTGCTAATTTTCGTTTTTATAGTGCACGTTTGTAGGATTGAGAAAAATACTGACATGAAGTTAAAAATAAATTAGTAACAGAAAGTGAGATTTATAAAAATTTTGTTAAATTTAGAATTACAGCATATATCGTCATTGTTTTAATTTTAAAACGTCATTAAAGCCTATGGTTGAATATACAAACGATATTGGTTTATCATAGCTCAACCCGATTCAAACGCTTTTTTCAAATGATCTAAAATACCTCAAATTATGTAAGTAATTATCAATGCTCTGACGAGAGGATCTTCTTTTATAGTAATAAAAAATCTTTTATGGTTCTAATATACTATTATAGTTTCATACTTGTATATAGCTAAGGGGACAAATGAACATCAAAGTAGTGTTTTGAGGAATATGCCAACATCAGCAGATGCCACGGCCCTTTGAAATGTAATATAGACTTTGGTTGTCTGAAACAACAAGAGAGTGATATCATCGAGGATTGCTATAAGGTCTTCAAATCAGGTATTATAAACCTCGTTTGAAACTATTTCCTTTTTATATAAAACTATTCAATAAGTACTATTCTTTATTCTAAAAAACCGTAATACATTTAGGGGTGGTCATAAATAGTGAAATTAAAAATATTTACAAACGGTTGCAAAAAATACATAAAATTTAAATTTAACGGGAGTGAAAAATTCAAATCTGGCGCTTGATTGTTGAGATAATTAGTGAGAGAATTTAATTGAATTCGTGCTCCTAAATGGAGAGCGTGCATTTGCATGTCTTCCCTCTCTTTTGAACCGCCTCACGATTTTGGCGGGAAATTACTGGTTAAAACAACCTGAACTTATAGTTATCAAAATGTTTTATTAAAATACATGAATTATGTGATGCATCGATAATCTGTCGACAAAAGTATAAATCTTATTTTAACCCGTGCTTTCTTTAGAGTGTGTGTACGACAGACGACTCATCAAAGCCCAAAGGATTGAGATTGTGTTCGACCAAATGAGTCAACTTGAGTAGAAACTTAAACAACTTATTATTAGTTATTAGTTCTTATTACACGTTGGACCTCGACACCGGTTATACCTAATGATTACAGCACGATTTGTTGTATTGTACCTAACTAGGCTGTATTTTTGTAAGAAACAAAGCCTGTAACTGTATGAATAATTATGCAATGGTTTTACCCGTTAGAAATAGGGGGAAAAACCCCCTTATCCCCCTTTGATAAATAATTGGTTGAATTTTGTTGCTATTTTATCATAGCTGTGTATCCACTGAAAAGTTTCCGAAATACGTACTTTAACAAAGTATAGTTCTTTATTCACAAATCATTAGATAATATAATAAGATAAGATAAAATATATCGTAGTATTATTGTACATCATATCACAACCCAAACATAAAATACAACGTTGTTAATTACTGTAAAAGAATCTTCAAGAACAAGATAATTTTTAGTAGATTTAAATTTATTTACTCTATGAACAATTACTTCGATATTAGACAAAGGCTGACTTTGCCAGCGGGAGTAGTCACTACCAAATTAACACAGAACATCTGACAGCCTTCGTGTTGGGGGTGTTGTTGGGGGGGGGGGGGTAAATTGAATTTCCCCGTCAAAATATGGCACGTGAGTTTGCACCTTGCAGTTCTAAATCCTAAACTCTGTTGACTTACTGGAAATTAGATTCTGCCAACGTTCTAAAATTGTCCAAGCTAATCAATTTTATGCTATCAACTCGTTGTGTCAACTACAAGCGTTTTATCTCTTTAGTACATACAGTATTGACAGTGTATACTCGTTATTTAGTTAGTGTTTTGTAAGTTACAACTATAGAATATTTTTACATTGTAAAACAATCCTTTTTATGTTACTCTACTAATCAAGTTTTAGTTATCATATCATAAAAAACAATGAAAACAGTTGGATGTTTCATAAACAATGTGTATTTGACTTAATTTATAAAAATATGTTTTATATTTACTTATCAAATTGCAGTAAAGTTACGATTTAGTTACTAACAGGCTGGTATATTTTGCTTTAGATTTAGTAATTATTTAGTAAAATGTCTGATGTTTTCGACTGAAAATAATTTAGAACGTAAGTGTTATCACTTGATTAATTACCAATTGTAGTTATCTGAGACTTGAAAATGAGCCTAAGGAGGGTAAAATCTTGATCACCGGGAGTGACCAGGTTGATTACATAAAACGCTGATATCAATGTACTTTTGTTTAATAATATGTAGCCTTGGTTACACAAAACACTGATACCTGCGTTGCAAGATTGCATGGCAATTCCAAAAAAATTAATGAAAATGATGCGAATAAACCGATTTTAATAGAGAAAGTTGATACACAAACGTTCTAGACCATCTTTATAGGTATAAGAACCATACTATGTAAAATTCAGTCAATATATCTTGTTTGATAATTTGTTACCAATTTATTCGTTAATCATGTTAGTAACCACTGTTAACTTCCAGTTTAGTTATTACCATGGTGACTTTTGTTAGTTTTATAACTAATCGGCAAATTTAACCGTACTAGTTTTTGTGCTAATAAAGCCTGTAGAATGCCTATATTATGAAAGCCTATAGAATCAGATAAAGAACTCTGAATTTTTGTGTTCCACTTTAAGTATAATTTTCATGATGAAAAATAAAAAAGATTTTTCCGCCTCTTGATTTAGTAAGTTTATAAAATTACACATTTTGTTCAAACAAAGGTAGATAAAATCGAAAAAAGTTTCTAAAAATGTTTGTGAATTTTCTACCACCCTAAAATATTTTATGAGAAATACTCAAACGTGTCGGTTCAATAAGTTACATATTTTGCAAGTTATGATATTCTCAACAGTTTTGGCAAGATGGCGAGGGAGGTACAGAGGGTTCTGCTATCATACTGTGTAAATGAGCTGTCATGGCTCCTACAGTCTATTGTTATCTTGCAGTACAATACAACACTCGGCTCATACTGTCTACCATTGTCCTTCTGATGAGAAATACTCATTCACGCAACTTCCGAATAAACATTGAACCAGAAGCAACTCACGCAAGAGGTAAAAGACTAAAACTACCCCCGCCGCAGCAAACCTGCAGACTAAGCGAATTCCCATTTGCCTGATTGGATTTACACTAAAATGTCTCCTTAAAAATATCAACATTTATTCCCTATTTAAATAGAATCAGTTTAACACTTACTTAGGTTTGCTAAAACAGGGAGGGTAACATGTTTGTTTAAAATGTTTTTTTATGTAAAATGTTAATAGTTAGTAAGAAATAAAAACATTTTCCAAATTTGGGCAAAAAATGTTAATAAACAAGCAAACTACAACAGTTTACTTATTCTCCATAAGAATAACATGGGAATTTTAAATTTAAAATTTTTTGGAATTTTCTCCGTAACCATTAGGTGCATTATAACGCTTCAATATACTAAATTATTTGTTTTTTTAAGCTCTACAAAATAGTTTGGAAAGAAATTGCAACATTTTATGTTTTTTGAGTCAAAAGTGGGAAAACCCCATTTTTACCCCATAAAACCCCCCATAAACCCCCGTCCCCATGGTCCGATCATGCTGGTTCGCGAACTCGTTCGAATAAACGAAGGTTTACATGTTTGTAACAAATTTCATCAAAATCGGATCGTTTTTGCTCGAGTTATCGCGCTAACGGACATATATATAAATATATATATATATATATATGAATTTGAACGGATGGTGTTTTTGGCCTCTAGGGACCTCAAAACAAAAAAAAAAAAAATCGGTCCCGGGTCTAGGTCTTACCATGAGTACTACGGTAATAGCTTATTCCCTATATGGGAAATTTGCTAAAACCCTCTAGCGAGTGTTTAGTAAACATTGTGGTTACACAAATTACGTTACTTTCATTAGACACTTTGATGATTCTTTGCTGACGCTGCTTCTAAATAAACATAGAACTGGAAGCAGCCTAGGAAATTTTGATGTAAAACCCAAACAAAAATGTTTGTGGTAAACATAGTTTTTTAGTATAAGTGGGTAGTTATTTTAAACTGCGGAATAACCTAAAATGAAATAAATTGTAATAGATAAAATCTAAATCTAGTATCTAGAAAATATATAGTAAGCTCTTTCTATGCTTGTATCTTGGCCTATGAATACAAATATACATTCCATCCTTATTTAAAATGCGTAGCCATTATTTTAATCAAAATCGTCGTAGTTGATGTGAGCCACCTACAGATTGTGCTGATCTAATCACTGATTTCTGTCAAATATACAGACTTTTTAACAACGTCAATCTAATGAAATGACTCATGGTGAGCTACAGTAACTCTTATCAACTTGGTCAGACACAATATAAATAAGGTCGAAAATAGAACTTTAGACCCTAGCGCATTCTGTGACTGGCTCACATAACTATGTTCTTTTTTATAAAATAATTGGCTACAACTGTTCCATTTAGAGAGATCGATGATATAGATGTTAAGTCTACTTCAGTATCCAATAGTCAAAGATTGTATTTAGCTAGAACTATAACTTATGCAAGGCACATGAAGCCGATAATAGTTATACATTCTGTATTAGAAGAAGGAGCTATTTCATAGAACTCTTTTGTTTTTTAGAACCATGTTAAATAATCGTCATGGGAATCAAAAGCATTCATTTATGCTGCATTCAGATAAATATTAACCTTGACGTAAGCTAAATAGGTCTGAGGAAAATCGAGAAATTTTGAACTTTAGATGCGAAATAATTTAAACTTAATATTCACCTTCCTTAAGCTTCAGATAATGGTTAAATCAACATATCTTTTTAATAAACACCAATAACTTGTTCAAAAAACCTAAAACACTTTTAAATCAAAACTATACATACCACACTTTACTTTGCAAATTTAAGGGACAACAGATAGTTACATTTTATTTTGAAATACTAAAAAAGACTTGCTAAATAACTGGTATTGGTTGTGATTGGCCATAAATAAATTAATGACAATATAACTATTTATGGCTAAATGTATCAAGTCTTATTATAAGGCAATGAAAAACCAATCAGCAAATGCCTCCTGTTGATATAAGGCACAATCTGCAATTTGAGATGGACAAATCGTTGAAATGCACGCCACTATTTGAACCCTTTGTGTCATGAATTGGATGCCCTTCAATGTGATTGGCTTTCTAATCGCCACTATTCTGGTTTTGCACTGATTAGTCAATCAATCTGAGTAAATATTTTAAATCTATTTAAGTTATTTACTACATATATTCGAGTACATTGTACTTGTATTAAATGTTGTTAATTGAGTAACTTAATCTTAACAATGATGAATCAACATTGGATCATGTTTAAAATCTGTAATTGAAGTATTGTGTCAATTAGTTTCAGAGGAAATTGTTAATTTTTTTAAAGCTTATATTAACAAAACGCGATTTCTAATGAGTTCCTGTTTAGAGATTTGACATGTTTAATAAGGTGTTTAACTTGACTGAAATAAACAACTTTACCTTTTAGAAACTATGACAAAGTGTCAGAACAGAAATGTCACGAGACATTGAATTGGATTAGGCCTATAACTTGTTTTGTTGCAAGTTTAAAAATACTAAACGGTGAGCTTTATTTATTACATCTTAATTTCGATTGGTTTCTTCATTTGGTGAAAAGTTATGACATGTGAGAAATATAAGGTAGCATGTTTAAGACTAGTTATAAGTTGAAAAATTAGTATTTTATTATTTTGAAGTAAATATTTTAAGGGAAACCGGTAAAGTAATAATATTCTGTGACCTCAATACAATTTTAAGTGTTATGTTCAATTTTGGTGAGTTGAAGGTTAAGTTGATAGAGCACCATAACGCTAAACCACTATGTTGTGGGTTCGCATTTTGGTTCTCCATTTCCACTTTTACTTTCTTTTTCAGTTTATTACCTCTACACATATCACCATATATAACTCAAATGGTCACAAACTCAAAGACATGAATGACTAATGGTACGGTAAATACAAAGACAAAACATTATCATCAATTTATTAGGTTGGCTCCTTTTGGCCATTCACATATACATCAATTGAATAAATTTTATCGAAAGATGCTACAAGTCTATGTATGGATATATAAACAATTGTTTCTATTTGTATTGTGCTAAGTCTCATCTGTTGATTAGTATTTACGCTTTCCTAAGGCCCAGGTAAGTGAATGGTTGTGGTATTTGTGTTGTAGTGCGGTACTCGGGGGAAATCTAGGGTACACCACGACCAATCGGAACACCGATAAACCTACCCTGGTCGCTCTATTGTTGCTGTGCTTGGGCTGGCCACTATATGGCCAGTAGATGTGTAGTAGGTTCATTGATTAAATAGACTAGATGTCTTACTTCTGTAATTTTACTTTATTTTAAAATCTGTCTCCAACCACGCAGAAATGATTTTATGGTATTATGTTATGTAATTTCGAAAACATGAAAAAAAATTAAATATTTAAATAATATTCTCCACCGGAAAATACGGAAAACTTAACTGATATAATAGTGTTAATACTAAATTATTGAACTAATATGAATTCATTATTCCATCCACCGTTTACTATATTCATGTTAATGAGAATAACATGCAAATTAGGTGACTGAAAATCCAACCAGATTTGTCATCAAGCATAAACGATTACTGGTAAAAATACACATACCTTACATTTTGAACTAAAATATACATGTAACTACACAATAACCAATAACATTATTCGTTAAAATGTTATTGTTTAGAATGATAGTCATATGGTTTTTGTGTGATTTATTACAAAAACAATTCAGCAAGGGTCGCATACAGTTATATCATAAAGGAAACAATAGACCCGTGACAGGTTGACAGTTTGTGTAAAATAATACGTACCTTAGTTGTTACGATAACGTGGAAAATTACAGAAAATACTGTGTTGGGCACAGCTAAATGAAAGAATAATCATTCACGTTTCAATGTTTGTTAAATATCTAATTTTTTCTTTCGTTTTTACATTTCATTTATCTGTTATGTAAAGTAAATATTTTATATGTATAGTACTTATATGATATTTTTCTTGTTAGAGCAACCAATTAATGTGTACCTAAAAATTGGATTTTATTTTAGCTATTAGGGGAAAAAAGGCATTACAGTAAGAAGTACGGCGAGACCTAAACCTGGGATTGATTTACTCTTTCATCTTGAGGCCATGGGCCCAGAGGCCAAAACCAATATTAGTTAAGTTATTTATGTAGGATATGTATATTTGTATATTTGTGTGTGTATGTAAACACGACAACTCGATTAATTCTGGTTTGATTTAGATGAAATTTGGCATAAACGTGTAGGGCTGAATCCACTTAAATCAGCTTGGGAGCCAGCAATATCGGATCACGGGAACGGTGTTTAGGGTTTTGGAAGTTTTAAAACCTTTCAATATTTTACCATTGAAACATTAAAATGCCCGATATCCATTAAAACCATCGCATAGAGCTCAAAAATAAAAATATTTTCGTATATTGTGCATTGTTGTAGGAGTAATGGTTAAAGATAAAATGAAACTGACCATTTAACATTCCCACAATAGTTTTTAGAAAATATTTAATTAAAAATCAACTGAGACCAATAGAATTTCACTCAGTCTGTAGGTTTGCTGTGGTGAGTGTATTTTGATTCAAGTGAAATTCCATTTGAAAGGAAAACCATATGTTTATGAAGAAAAGCGACCCAAACTCCTCTGATATATTTTGGATACGTTGGGGATCGAATCTGTCTTCCTCCCGCTAAAGATGCTAACCACTGAGATAGCAATACCGTTATACCTCCTAATTTGATGTATGAATTAGATACAAGTACATTTCATACCAAGTAACCGATTACTTTCGTGAAAAAAGCGAACCACATATTTTATTTCTTGAAAGCCAATGAGGAAAAGAATCTATTAAGTTCCAATTTTGTGTACATCTACGTCTTTGGAACTTTTCAAAAATCTTTTAAAGGGAACGGTCCAAACCTTGTTACCATAATACATAAACGTAATGTCACAATATAATTTAAAACCATGGGATCACCTAGGAATTGGAAAAGTTGACGCAAAATCCACACATTTAAAAACCAATCCGAGATTAGCGTGGAAAATATTTTGGACAATTGTTTGAGTAAAAACCAATAAGCATCGATGACAATTGAGTGACAAATCCATGATGATTGGATGGTCGAGCGGCAGACTGATTGGCTATGTATAAAGGGTGATGAGACCTACGGGTAACAGGACCAATCCAGCCAATCTTGTCCTGCGTAAACCAATGCCTCACTGATTGCGGTGTTGTGATTGATTTGATAGAATTTCACCATTTATAACCTGCAGTTTACGATTAGTTTCACACACGGTCTCTGTATGACTTTTTTACATTTTGTCCGTTGCCTTTCGGTGTACAACACTACTAAATTATTTGTTTTTTAAGCTGTAAAAAAATGATGTAGAAATGAACTTCAAACGTTTATAGCTCTTTTTCACTATACACGTCATTAAGACTCTTCCCTTTGTAACAACAAAAAAAAAAAAAAAAAAAAACATCAGTCAATATTTAATACCCACACTATCTGCAGTACATACTCATTACGCACATCTTACAACTTGAAAATTTCATTTAATTTCATTTTTTCTACAAAAATATGAAGTGTTCGTGTTTCTTGTCTGTATAAAATTCACAGCTAATTACTAATTTTATGTTAAAAATTTAGTTTCGTATTACTAAATGTTGTACTTTTAATTGTATAAGTGAATACATGTTATACAACTTTTTAACCTACTTTCTCAACTGCTAAAACTGGAGACTGATTTACTCAGGTTTAGAAATAAACTAAAAGCATATTAATTGAAGAAGATTACTACAGAGTACGTGATTCCAGTTCTATTCAACCAAAAAGTATAATTTCTTTGGTTAGTAGTTCTTTTACCTTAATTAAGAGATGTTCAATTCCTCCATTGTAAAGTGACGTTTCCAATACGATATATTTTGTAATTAAGGACTTATGACTCATGTTTTGGAGTTAAACATAGAAACCCCAAGTGTACCCCATGAAACCCGGTTACCATAATCCGATAATTCTGGTTCGTGACCTCTTTTGAATAATGTAGTAGGCCTATTACACGGGTTTTACCGAATTTAATCAAAATCGGATGAATTATTTCTAATCGATTTATTGTGCTAACGGACACATACACACACAACACACACCAACACATTAAATTTGAACACATGGTACTTTTGGCCTGTAATGACAAAAAAATATTTTTACGTTATGTTCCAATACATCATGTTTTATTAGCTATACGATGTTTTGTTATAGTTTTTAATTACATGTAGCTATACGGCGTGTTATTATGCACTGTATGGTGTTCTTTATAAAAGATTTTGTCGCGAGGGCATGGCGGCTTTGGAACGGCGACAAAATGCAAATGCAGCCTCTCTATTCATCGTCACGAACTCAATTATATTCCTCACTAATTATACTGACGATTCAGAGAATATTTTAAACCTGTTACTAATTGGTCGGTATTATGGTTCAATGTTGTGATTAATACGCAACGTTGACGATTATATGTTTAACAAGAGTTGTTCAATAACAAAATTTATATACATTATATGTTAAAAAGAACAAAAAATGATTTTGAAGTTTTATAAATGCACATTAACATTTTATGAAAAATTTAAATTGTCTTTTGAAAAATTTGAATGATTTATTGAAAAATCTTTTAATTATGACAGCTAGAGGAATTTAGTAGTCAATAAAAACCTTTTTTGTTTGCAATAAGTATGATGGAAATAATCTTGTACATATTGATTGACATATCTTATACTTATAGGGAATGAAACCTCTTCAAGTTTGCATCAGTACCTGATAACACAATTTTAATTCATTAACAAACTTGCATGCATTCAGGGACGTATTGACATACGTACTAGAACAAGTGCCAAATTCGAAATAAGATTGTATTTATTAAATTTTGCGTTTCAAGTTTAAATGCACGTATCTTTTACGTTTTGTTTACGAATTCTGTACAAATAGGAGGACGCATCGTTCAGCTACAGTATTTCCAAAAGTAGTTAGTGAAGTTGAAAGTCTAAGGCAATACTTTGCTATTTTATGGCATATTTCTTATGTAATGGTATATTTCGTTCAGACATGTAAGAAAAGAAGTAGGATTGACCTCAGTAATACATGTTTCAATTTTTGTCGTAAATCAATTGAGAACAGTGAAGCTAAGCAAAGGAGAATTCAATGGTAATATGTATGAAATTTCAAATTGCTGCTCTGTTTAATACAATAGTCATTTCCAAAAAGAACATAGTAAAAAGCAATCAAACAACGTTATAGATGATAGAAGATGAGTGAGTCAGTCTTTTTTGCATTGTAATTAACGAATTGTACTAATTATCAGAAACGTACTGTGGATGGTCTTAGTACTCACTAGGGCGGACGTTAATCCACACCAGGAAATATCGCATCCACAGATTATACCTCAATATCCACAACTCGTGACCTCCAAGTAGCTAGGACGATAATATACTGAAATGACGAAATTGTGAGTTTGCACTCGTATAAAGTTGTCAAACCACCATAAAACACTTCAATAACAGATTGGAAAGTTTAGTGTAAACTTCAATATCCAACGGGAAACAGTTCACGCGTGGATGGCCGCTGGCTTGGATGCTTGGTGCAGCATTTCACCATTTCCAATTTAAATTCTTACGGACGATTAAATCTAATTGGAAACTCGGAATAATGACTGTTGCCATTAAGGCTGGTTTATTTGACAAGATCGACGAACGCTTCGGGAACTAGATAGAAGAATTTTAATTCTGGATCAATGGTGTTTAATTTTCTTTCACGACTTATTTTCCGTAATTAGTAAACTTAACTTTGCCACTCCGTAAAAACCTGGTATTGTCAATTAATTGAAACATTTTAAATTTAATTTAGGTGCTATTGCTTACGTTTTATCATGTTAAATTATATAAGGATTACTAAAGATTCATTTACTGCTACAACATGTTACTGTGTCTAGTCAAATTACCTTTTCTTGTCCAATAAATGACAAATCCACTTATTTTAAAAAATTCGAATTTATTACTTTATGCAACACATCATTTTGGTAGGCTGATAAATATAAATATAAATAAAAAAACATTGTTCATTCTGTATACAAAAAAACAAAAAAACAAAACGATTATCGATGGACTATAAAGTTACAGCACTATTACTAAACATATTAAATATATTAACTATTCAACTAGTTAAAAGGGATTTTTAAATATTTTTTTCTTTCAAAGGTACTTAAATATTACAAAAATTCTTCATAAAAAATAAGAATACGAATGTCTTTTATGTGATAAAAAATTTATTGTATTAAAAACAGTGTTTCAAAAAGTTAAACGGCGTTCGTTTACATTTACCATAAAATGACATAACAATATATGTAAAGCAGATTAAACCCATTTTGACTTAAAGTAAAGCATACTTACTAACAACAGTACACCTTAGTTTCATTTCAAAATACTAGTTTAAACCTCATAAACACCGTTATTGTCAGTATCATTGACCTTAAATGACATCCTTGAAAATTAACCAGTCTAACAACCGAATCTTTTTTTGTAACTCGGTCCAAATATAACGAATAATCCAGGACCAACGTTCTAGTCTTACACCATGGCTCAGATACGATTGAAAGTCTATGACTTGGAGATCTAAACATATATCTGCAACCAGATCTACTTGTATATCCAAACGTATATTTACGATAAAAAGCTATTTGTATGATTTAAATTGAATGATTTAAATACAATTGTACAGCCAAAAGCAGATTTTATAATGCAGATCCAATCTTATATCTACGACTTGAAACTGAATGTATGTCTATGTCATGATACCTATAACTCAGTATACCTAAGGCTTTTGATATATAAGACTTGAAACTGATAATACAACAAACCTATATGATATAAATTCAGTTTTTGAGTTATCGCACTAAGTAAAGTTTTCATGGCGAATGTCACTCATAGGTAAACTAATAGTACACTTATGAGTGAAATCTGATATTATGTCTATGACTCTAAACAGATCGAAATCCATGACTCAGCACTATTTGTATATATTCAACTCAGATTTGATAGTACGCACATGATTCTGAATGTATATATTACTCAGAACTGGTTTATGAAGTAAATATTACGAATCAGACCTGATAATATATGCATGACTTAGATCTGATCTTAAAGCTAAAACTCAGGACTGACCAATAAGAATATGATTTATGATGCCTTTTATAACATTCATGAATCAGAACTTATAATAGCAATAATGAATCAGAACTGACCCATGCAAATTCGATATGTGGTAAATCTTATAGCATCTATGAATCACAACTAATATTATAAATGAGTGAGATCTTATCAGGTTTTTAGAAATCGGATCTGATTGTATATGTATGAGCCAGAACAGATCTGTAAGAACATTGTCCATGAGATAAACTTTTTGTTACAATGAATTAGGTTTGGTTAGGTTAGGTTAGGTTAGGTTAGGTTGGGTTAGGCTAGGTTCGGTTGGGTTAGGCTAGGTTCGGTTGGGTTAGGTTGGGTTAAGTTAGATTGGGTTAGGTTAGGTTGGGTTAGGTTCGGTTGGGTTAGGTTGGGTTAGGATGGGTTAGGTTAGGTTAGGTTATGTGGGTTAGGTTAGTTAGGTTAGGTTAGGTTAGGTTACTGATGGTATATGTATGACTCAGATCTCATCGTATTAAGTGGAGATTCTATCGTACACTTATGACTCAATAGTGGTCGTACATCTAGGTAAAGTGAGTGAACGTACCACGTCTATGATCTGCATTAGTGTAAGGCCGAAACTCAGCTGCAGAGGGTCCGACTCGTTGGCCACAGGTCGCTCCAATACGTTGTAATGGTCAAGGAGGTTGTGCAGTAGACGTTTCTCGTGAGGTCCTTGTAGCGATTCTGGAACAGATATGGGTAAAATTAATAATGATTCAGAGGGAAATAGTAGGAAATAGGGAATAAATCGAGTGTGTTGCTAGCCTAGTGGTTAGCGTGTCGGACTTCGGTGCAGGACGGGTCCTCCGGCACATCCACTAAACATTTATTTCTCGACCTCTCGTAAAATGCCACTGGCGTAAAAAATAGTTCTAAGATGGTTATGATGGTAAGTTATCCTTACTTAGGTTGTCGAACTTTTAATTGTAGCCACGTCGAAAATATAAACTTCTATCTCACCACTAATGTCAGTATTGAGAAGTAAGGTACAGAGGAAACATAGTCATTGGTACACATAAGCGGTGTCTAACACTGGTCGCTGGTGTCTAGAGCAAAGTTCAATACCATCCCCTCGACCTCCTACAGCGCTCATAGTGGAGATCCTGTGTCCTGTGTGATAAGATTTCCAACAGGGTCGTCTTATAAGCGTGTTACCTTCACTTCTCTGGGGTGCTGTTCTTTGTAGTGTAATTTTTAAGGAGCGTAACTAGTATGTATGTAAAGGACAAACTACACAGAGCATTTCACTCATTTTTAAATTCACTTTATAACAGTTTACGGTTTAAAATACACGGGTGTGCGATGATATCTATCTGGTAGGGATAATAACGATGATTGTACATGATCTAAGCCATCAAGATAGACAAAATTAAATAATCGATGAAAATTGCTTGGATTAAACAATTTGTAAATATTCTTCGTTGTAATTTAAAAATAAATAAAATCATTGAAAGCAAAAATTAAGAATATCAGAATAATTGCAATGAAAATAGAAGCAGGTAGGTCCCGTTCTCATTAGTCCTCCGTTAGATTAGGTCGGGATGGTGGGGGTCCACACAGCCCTTGATTACTTGTAATGACTTTGTTGTTACGGGACACCCTGTATGGTGTAACAAAGCAAGCCTTTGTCTCTCGTTACCTTAAGTCATAGTTACAAGTCATAGTTGCCAATTATACTCTTGTCTTCCGTTGTTGTTAAACATTGTTTATAAATAAACCCGTTTGTCAACCGCATTCATTAACGGTTGACATAATTACAATATAATTACAAGGTTACACATAATTACCCTTACAACATAGGGATTTAACGATTCTTGCAAAATCATCTTGCCACCCTTATCTAATACAGTAGAGGCATTTGACTTTATAGGTGCAGTGAGGTAGTTTGAAAATATGCTAGAAAAATGTTTGTAGCTCTTGGGTTGAAGTTTGGTTGTTTCAAATCTATAATTGATTGTTCAATGAGGAAGGGTACTTTATGGCCAGAATAATTGTATAATTGTATTTTTAGACTCTAAGGAGAGGGGTTTCAAAGTGTTATCAATCTAATATGAACTTACCTAGCAAACATACCTCAGAAAAAGGATTTTCTTTTAAAATATTTTGTATAGCTATCTTATATATCACACCAAATAGTTTGTATAACAAAATGTGAACTATATTTAATTTTCAAAAGTAAAACAACAATTTAATTTTACTTTTATAATTTTAAGGATGACAAAAAAAATGTTTTTGTGATATACATATACATGATAATTAGTCGTAACAAAAATAGTCAAGCAATTCAAAATTCAAAGGAACTCAGCATTAGAATCACTTTATACAAAACACGATGTTGAAAATTAAAATATAAATATTGTATCTTTTGAAAACATAAAAATATTTACGTAAGTTCATAAGAATTTGATGACTATCAATAATATATACGTTTGTCATATTTGTAAACACTATTTTTAGAGTAATTGTCACACTTCTACTAAACATATGACGAGCTACCACATAATTAATATGCGGAAAAGTTACATAACTAATGCACGTGGAAACTGATACTTGTGCTTTTTGTTGATAATGATGTTGATTAAGAAAAACAAATAATGAAGAAACAGCGAGCGCATAGAACCCTAGTGGGTGATGAGTGTGTAACGGGTGGTGGGGAGGGGGAGCTCTCGTTAGAATCACATTTACAACAGACGTCAACGAGCGTAATTTTCTTATTAAATTTATGTAGTTATGGGCCACCCTGTGTGTCATAAATCCTTACTTAACTATGCAGTGTTCAGCGATTGCAGCGCTGTAGCGAATATAGTTCAAACTAGTAGTTGTTCAAATCAAACCTCAATATTTTGATACTAAACTTCCTCCTTTTATATCAGCTGTAATTGAAAATCCTCCCCCTTTTTATACAGAGGCGTAAAGTGACTCTTTTCGACCCGAGCTCAAGTTTAATGACCGAGGCAAAGCCGAGGTTGGAAAATAAGTGAGGGTTGAAAAGACACTTTTTACCCATGTGATGAAACTATATTTTTTCGTCATTGCACTATCATATAATCAAACCAAGTTAGAAAACGAAAATACTTGTCATGCAAAGGATAACCCCTCAACGACTGCTAACTTTAATGGAAACGAGTTGCTGATAAGTATTCGATTGAATCATTTCGTCTATTACGATTGTGTTAGTGTACTATCGATAAGTCGAAATATTGACAAGAATGCAAAAATAATCACGGATTGAATCAATTAGTACCTATTTTCGGTACATGCGCAACTACAATCAAAGTATACAATTGATTTTGCATCATTTGAATTTTACTCCCTACATACTAGAAAGGCCTTTTACTCTGTAGGGAGTAAACTGTTTAGTTAAGACCAGCATCGAATGTGTAAAAATTACACTTTTTTGCTGCACTATGGCTTCTCTGACTATAATAAAAAAAACAATTACTTATACGTTAGAAACATAAAAGCTAAAGTAAATCTACGAAACAAGGATAAAGAAGAGAGAAGCTGGGAGATAGACAAGTCAATTTGGCCAAGTTAGGCAAGTGGGGCAGGCTAAGGGAAGTTTTAAACAACTTTTAGAAATTGATTTAGTCTCGAGCCGAAGGACGCTTGCTAGGGAAGGGATTTTGATTAATAAAACATTGGTTTGGGGTTTTTATATTTAACGTGAAACCATACAAATTTTCAATACAAGATATTTGAATAAGTTACTGCGAGTCACTTACTGGACTTGATTCTGCCAAAAAAGCTATACATATAAAATACTCGTACATACTGTAAGATTATTATTTGAATCATTCATTTTAACTGGTTTTAAACAGTTGGATCAAGATCTTTCCATTTGCCAAGAAGCTTATGTAGTTAACCAAGGAAAATTAAAGCAATGTATCAGACCTTTTTGGGCTAAATGTTCTCAATTGTTTCCCTGCTTTCAGATTTTGTCTTAATTATCTCTTTACCACAACCAGGTGGCTTTTGTTGAAAAACATCTACAAAAGGGAGAAAGTTCTTTTTACCTTGTATACAATAAACACATTCTTATAAGATTCCCAATAATAATCTAAACATGGATATCAAAGTAGTAAGAAAATAGGCTCTATTTTGTGTTGGTCAAAGAAAAGCATTCTCTCTAACAATGTAAATGCAAGGAATAGTGTTTCTAAGTGAGGAGACCGAAGGACTATAACGTCAATAAAGCAGTTGGAATATTTAAAGTTTAACGTGATCACTGCTCTACTTTCGTAAACATGAATTTACATAAATTTGTACACTGGGTTTATGTATGTAAATTATTTTCTTTAATTCAACAATTTTCGTAGAGGATGCAGGATAATAATTACCCTCTAAAGAACCACATACAAGTGGATAATTGCTTATTACCATTCTCTTGCCTCCTCCCCTAATAATGATTATTCTCTTGACAGTGGTAGATTGTTCTACTGATAACATTATTGTATGACTAATTAAAAATGGGGGAGTTCCTCAAGAAAGAAAGTCCTCATCACACCCATTTTTTACATAGGTGGTCATAAGATTTCGTCAGACCCCAAATAATTATATATCGGTCTTCCCCACACATATCCAAAATTTTCCACCAGGCTGAAACCACTGTACTTAAATTCTTTTTGAAACCAAAACCGAAATCTCTTTCAAACATTCCATATTGAACAAACATAAAAGTAGATCATTGCTAGTTAAAGTTAACAAGAGTATAATTGGCAACTATGACTTGTAAAGGTAACTGGATACAAAGGCTTGCTTTGTTCCACCAAACAGGGTGTCCCGTAACAACAAAGTCATTACAAGTAATCGAGGTCTGTGTGGACCCCCACCACCCCCACCTAATCTAACGGAGGACTAATGAGAACGGGACCAAACTGGTGTTCTACCTTTAAGACTGTTTACAATCCAGTGCTTTTTTTTATAAAACTTTGCTTTAAAATTTGTTTTATTATATGTTTGAAATGATTAATAAGGAAAGCTTTTAGCTTTCGTTAATTGTAGATCACGTGTCTATATAGGTAAATAATAAGTAGACATTAGGCTTGAAGATGTACGTCTGAATAAACTTTAATGAGTTCGCAAACCAGCAAGATCGGGTTATGGCAACGGGGTATTCTGTGGTTTTGAAGTTTTCAAAAATTAGTTTTTCAAATTGGTTCTCTTATAACATAAAAATGCTCAATTTTTATTACAATCATCTTGTATGGTAATAAAAAACAAATAATATTGTACATTGTTACAATAGTTTGGCGAAGCTGCGTTCGGAAAATGTGCGACGGTTGAAAAAACACGTTTTCCCCTCGTGATGAACTATATTTTTCCTCATATTGCATAATTAAATTAACAAATCTACGAAATAAAAATACTTTTCCTACAGTCACCCGACAAAGTTGGCTTCCTTGTACTGTTTATAGTACAGAAAGCTGCTAATTGCTGCATATTTATACTTTGCCGTACGGTTTATACTTTGTCGTACGGTTTATACTTTGCCGCACATCAGGATTCCAACGAAACAACACAAAACAGCGTGGTCGACAAACCGATTATGATTTTCATAACCAGTGTTAACCCAAATGCAACAACAACTTGATTATAAATTAGTTGTAACCTTATCTTAAACCCCTACAAAATCGTTTGCCAACAACGTGTTTTCGGGGTAGATATATCGATGTTCTTTAAGACATATAACAATCAGGTGCAATAACTCTTCCACCGCGTTCCCTCCGCGACCCGACACCAAGTAAATCACTTTGTTGCGATAGTTTGGAACGAACTCGTGCCACTTAGCACTAACACTTGTCAGAAACAACTTTCAGTTTATGTTCTTAATGGAAATGTTCACGACACAAATAACTTAGATTGAACTGTCAAAGAAAGTCTAACAGATAAGTGGAATTTTGTAATAGATTGTGACTTTGTAGTGATGTATGGGCTGATGTGCTACGAGTGAAATTTGAAAGTTTACGTTGTTTCGGATGGAACTATTTAATGGGTCTGAACGAAAATAAGTATCGTGATATGAAAAACACAGATAATGTATAACATGGCTTAATAACTTTTTGGTGTTCATAGAACATTGACAATACTCATTAAAAGGCTTTTGAGTTTAAGATTCCTATACGATAAATTACGATTTGACATGCGATTTTGTGTACTTGCCACTAAAGAAAAGAAGGAGAAAAGTTAAAGACTTTTGAAGACATTTTGTTATCTGGCTCCCTCAATCTGCAAATGAGTGAAGATTTCCGTTCTGCGTATTTTTTTACTATTATCACAAGACATAAAGCTTCAAAAAAGATTCTGAGTAAAGATGGTTCATTTAGTATCTTCCTGTTATCTTTATTTGCCTTCAAGTTTCTTCGTACACTCTTAGTACGAATACTATTTTTGCTCCGCATAAATTAGTTCCAAAATGCCTTGCTTTTCTCCTTTGTTTTATTTCATTGTAAAATTGTTTGTTTTATAAAACCGTCTTCGTTTGTAATTTTAACAAGTTACGGGCCCTTCTCTTCGTCTGGTGAATTTTCTTCTCAGTTAACCATTGATGCAATAAAGTTTGCGATCTTCTTGTAAGTCTGTAGTCGTTGATGAAAAGCCTTATCATGGGGTCATCAAACTTATTTTTTCTTATTTCAGTTTTGATAATAGTATTCATAAAATTTAAATGAATTTTCACAATCTGAATTGTGTTTAGTGCATTATAATCGTGTAATGTTTAATCATATTTAAATTATAAATATGATTATGATTTAAGGGAAATCCGATTCTATTATGAGTATTTGTAATTACATTAGTGACTTGCCTTTTCACAACACAAATCTTCCTAAAAATTTTAAATCTAATTTTATCATTGCACCTATGATTTAAACCATCTTCTGCCATGAATTACATAGATGTGTAAAAACATAGATGTACGCGTGTATGAGTATTTAATGATGAGTCAATCATCTACCCAAGTAGTTCGCATGGCCTAGTTCAAAGTATGAGAGCTGCGTAATCGTCTTTAGTCTAAATAAATTAACTGGGGGGCCAACGTAATTAAATAATAAATCACTAACCTGTGAACCTTACTGATTATGTGATTATGTTAGCAACGTGGTTTAAGTAGTATTCACCCCCAAATACAAGAAATTCACAAAACATTGCAATACTAAACGTTTTTATCCAAGACTTAGTCACACTTATTCAAGGGGGTCAATTAATTCAAAAAGAGACTTAGAACAACATTTAAAAGATACAATTATAGCAGAAAGACCATAGTCTGGACCCTAACCTGTGAAAAGCTATGAGACACCGCAAACATAAAGTCCCCCACAGCTTCATGGATATTTCGGGATTTGGCCTTATCTGGCGTTTTGAAAAAAAAAAACTGGAAGATAAGTAAAACAAAATCTACAGTACCTCCTATTACTAAGGTTACAAGTAAATGTACAATGGAATATAGATTACAAGTAAACAGAATATGGTGGCCTAGTGTTCTTAGAAACCTTCCAACTTTCCATATTCCCTCACATAATCTGGAGCCAACCAATACGTAACTAAAGATTTTTTGCGATAAAACACACAATAAATACCAAAACAAATAACTGCCAAGATCAATTTTATCAATACATAAAATAGCTTTTAGGCATTACAGATTTTAGTTGGTAAAAATTGAAAAGTTTGCAACTGATGAAAAGCTCGTTTGTTAGAGTGAGTTATGAAATGGCACTTGCAGCCTTGTAAGTTAGGAACTCTGTGTTTGCTGCTCTACCAGATCTACTCGCCTGAGGAACTTCTGCTCCTCTTCACTACAAATTTCAAATTATTTTTATATCTGGATGTTTATAAATTCTTACTTTGTTCGTTTGAGAAATATGAGTATACGATACCCATGGGCGAATTGCACATTTCAACAGAGTTCAACACTTATGTCCAATGCAAAATGATGAATTAAATAACTACCTACCTTTAAAAGATAATTTTTGTTTACGCCCATTTTTAGGTGAATAATAGGCCACTACTGATTTAGTGTAAACTCAATTTGTTGATTGTAGTTATCTATATATTAATAGGCGAGAATGTTTCAAAACATTTTTTCTCAGCTAGTGTGCATCGCAGGGAAAATCGACGCATACTGTTAGAAAGTTATTTGCCTGTAGATGTGCAGAATCCCTTTATAAATTAAAACAGTCTAAAAAATAACCACACAAAATTAATTCAAAATTAAAAAAAAATTAACATGGGCCTTATGGGTTGTCAAACTGGTGACGAAATAACAACAATATATAAACAGAAAAATCAAAATATCAAAATTTATTCAGTTAAAGTAGCCAAAGATATTTATAATCCATTTTCATAAACGGTTTGTCTCTTGTTTACCTGACTGTGGTTTACCATTCTACTGAAGGATTGTATGTTAATTAAAATGCACTTTTAAATTCGTTATAATAAAAGATTATAATAAAGATTGATAGCATAACTGGACTTTAAAAGTGAACTAAAAGTAAAGTAAATCAAATGCTAGGGAGGCGAAGCACTGAATAAAATCACTTTTTAAACTACTATTTCCTCTTCTGCTAGATCATAAGCTTGAAAATCTCACGTGAAAAAAATTTAAAATCGGCTAAGTAGGATGGACGGAGCTAGATTTGATAAAACAATTTTACTTTAATGGCGAAGACCTATCAAAATTACTTTCCTCAAAGTCATATCTCGAAGTTCATCACATTATACTTATTGAAATAGCTGCTCGTTTTATATACCGTACTTGTTACACAAAGCCAAGTATAAACCTTGTTCATGAAATTCTAAAATGCTATATTCTCCGTCTCAAAGCTCTGGGGTTGAAAATAATTAATTTTTGATATTCGTAGTATCATTGACTATACATGATAGACGTCCAATGTTATATAAACATTTGAAGCCAAGAAAATCTAATAAGTCCAGGATTATCTCACCAGAAAATACAAGTGTATTGGGTTAAATAATCAACGCAGTATCATAGCAAACAGCTGATTGATTTATCACTTGACACAGAATATTGTCATTAGTTAGTAGATCATCTCAACAGATTGCACAACGTTTTTTGGCCTTTAAATATTTACATAACAAAGGAAGTCTGTATTATTTACTCTTGATAAGGTACCTTTAACAATGGATATAACTATACATTATTTCAATGATAAAGTTGTGCACATTTTCAGATCAAAATTATCATGGTTGAATTGAACCACGAAGTGTACTGATGTAAATTACTTATTTCTGTCTTTTACATACTTCTTAACCATCGTGTCAACAAAGAAGCAGAAAGAAAGCTAAAATTAAGTACAACGGTGACTAGTTTCAGTGACTATGTTATATATCAGAAATACTATATAAAGCTGCCAGTATTAAATAAACATGAAAGTCGATACTTAATTCAACAACAGTGTCAGACAACAATGGTCTTTGTAGCTATCACAATAGAAACTCAGAGACAGCTTAGTAATGCATTATTCACAATCTCAATGTCGTCTGCAAAGTACAAAATACATCATTATACTTCAAAACATAATATCTTAAAGTTTGTGATTTTCAACATGATCATTGTGTCACGAGGGAAATTAATAATTATTATCTATTTTGGAATATGATTTTTTTGGAATGTGGATGCAATTTTAAGACTTATTTGACTTATTTACTCTTCGCATTTTCGCTTAAACCTACTTGTTTAGGAGCTACATGAAGTAGAATGTACACCAAAAGTAATTTTCCATAGGCTGCAACTCCTATGCGAGTGGGTTTATCGAAAAAATGCCAAGAATAAAACAGTTTTTAAATTGCATGTTCTATCTGAAAACATAAAATATAGGGTGCTCTATAAGAAATTTCAAAGTTGACCGCCATATTGGAAAATGGCGGCCATTTACAAAAATTTTATTTAATTATTTTTGAACCTCTTCAAAAACAAGGGAATGTTCCCCATTTAAAGTTTGCTGTAAAATCATTAGTTACTGAGATCCCAATGGTAACACACTTAAAAAAAAAAACACCCTGTATACTTTCAACAACTCGAATACAAGTTATGATCAGTAAAAGTGAAAATGTAATGTATTTCTAAATGAAGCAGTCAAATTCTTGATTTAGCATACTTCTATATGCTATAGGAACATATTTAACTAAAATATCGATAAACCGTGAAATATGAGGCTTTGTGAAGCTTTGTAACTAACCAGCTTATTTCCCAGCTGGAGTTACTAATGAATACAACTATCAATAGTTGAAGCTGGCTTGAATCCCATGGAAAACATATTTTGGTCATTATGAACTTAAGCTAATCATGCGACTTAAAAACAATTTGTTTTTTTGACTAAATTAGGCAATTCTAGGCACTTTTGGGGCAAACGCCAATTTCACACCAAAATGTACGCTGTATGGTTGCATTATTTAGGCATTTGAGGGGGGTAGGTTGACCTTTATACGAATTTGGGGCTGTATTAAGTGTTTTGAAGTTAGGTTAGATTGGGAAGGTAAAGCTTATGTCATAAGGAACCGAATTGTTAGTTTATGTTATATGCAGACTGTTTTTGTACAATTAAAACACTGGATAAGACACTGCATAATACTGTTTCAAACATTCTTACCTTCAAAGGACTTAATGCAGTTAGGAATTTGCATAAAGGCCGACCTACCATCATGAGATGTCTTTTCTGACACCAAAAGGAATTAGCCAATGTAATAGCAGTTAGGTTAGCAGTTAGGTTAGCGGTTAGCTTAAGTTTTGTTAGGTTGGTTTCGGTTCAGTTAGCTGTTATAGGCCATTAAAAACTTAGGCTAATTTTAATACCCATATAGCCTCCTTAAATTAACTCGAATTGAACAAACTAATCGCGTTTTTGGCCGTTCCTTCAGGGTTTTGGCAACCTTAAAACGCAAATTTCGGGGTGAAAAATGTGCTTAGAACTGCCTAATTTAGTCAAATAAACAAACATTTTGTAAACATCGCATGAGTAGTTTAAGATCCTTACTATCCTTTTTTACTTGAAACAAAAACATACACTTTTCACATTCTTTTAAGTTAACTTACGCTCAAATCTTTTGACAAAATGTCACAATGATTCGAGCCAACGAAGTCATCTCACTAAAATATAAATCATTTTCATTGATTTTAGCTGAAAACGATAGGTTTAAGTTTGACGAAAATGTAACTTATGAAGTCACCTCACTAAGATATACAGCATTTTGATTGAATTTGCCTGAATAAGTTGATCTTTGACGAAAATGTATCTGATGAAGTCACCTCACTAAGATATACAGCATTTTCATTGATTTTAGCTGAAAACGGCCTAGCTTATGAAGCCACCTCACTAAGATATAAAGCATTTTGATTGAATTTGCCTGAATAAGTTCAACTTTGACGAAAATGTATCTGATGAAGTGTATCGTGCAAAGTAAATACATCTCTCAGCTACAAACAACGCTGGAGAGATCAAAGTCTACAGTTGATCAAACATCGTTATTGTTGTTGTGATGAAGTCTCTGAACCTCTTGGCTCAAAGCATATACTAATAAAATGAGGTGTTAAACTCATTAAAATGTTAGTTGAACTCAGTAGCGTGTAAAATATTTAAATCTTGACCTAAACGATTTTTGTACCTGTTACGATTCATCTAGATCAGCAAACGATTTTAATTTAGCACTTCGTTTTAAATTTTAGTGTTTACATAGAATTTTCTGTGATATACACTTAAGTGTGCTTAAACAACTTGACAAGTGTTGAAAATGTGTTTAAAAATATTAAATTACATAACTGCACAAACGTGTGTCCAACTACAGGCTACAACAAAAAAGGTAATCAGATATAATTCAAGTGCTTGAAACTGAAATGAGAAATAAAATATGCGTAATACTTTCCGCATCCTTCATTTACTAAATTTATTTTAAAACATAAAAGCAATCGTCGTGGAACAGGAAAATTAAGAGTCGACTTGTATTGTATAGTCAATTTTAGGAAGTATCGGAAGAAGTTTAAAACAAGTTTAGAAAGTTGTTTTACTTGGAGAAAGGGAGCTTGTTATAGTGTACGGTCTACCGATTTTTATAGAAACGTTTTATATAAATGAAACACTAGATACAGTTAGTTTAAATAATGGGTAATAAATCAAATCCATGGTTATGAATTGCCTAAAATCGAATATTTATGAATTAATTAATTTGTAAAAGGGATACTAATAATTTGGCAGTAAAGCTCTATCATTTTACAGCTATTAAGTTTGTAATACGAATCCTTTAATATTATTTAAAAATTTTAGTGTTTATATAACTCTACTTATAAAAATATTATATTTATTCATTGAAAGGAGGCTATACACCTGATTTGATGTAAATAAACCATTAAGAAGGGAGTTTCAAAATGGATGAAGGGTATATAGGCATAAAAATTAATGATTGACAAATTTAAATATGATATTAAAAAGCTAGAACAAAACGTCCAATTACAAAATTTGATTTTCTTAAAACAACTTTTGTCGAAATATGAGGAAGGTGATAGCCGTTAAAGAGTAGACTAATAATCAGAATTTGTTTTTTAACACTCAAAGTTCACCTTTTACTATAATAAATGTTAATTGGTTTAAAACTGTATAAGTTTAGTCATAGATTAAACAATCCTCATAGTTTTATTTATTTTAAATGCATGATTAAGCTAAAGACAGTAGGTTTATCATTTTGTAATATATTCTAAATATTACTATCAAACTATTTTATGTAGTTATAAAAATTAATATTTTAGTTGTTGATAACCTCATACACAAAGAAGTAAGAAAATAATGTTACAGTACTTTTCTGTGCCTCGTAGTATTGTAATTTAAGAGATAAAAGCTAACTTTAAAATAATTTAAAATAGTCATCACGAAGTAATGTTAACTATAAATTACCGTTATCCAAGATAATCACATCGTAACTATCTTTTAACTAACCTATCACGTATTTTTTCACGTTATATGAAGGAATTATTTGGAATCAGTGCACTCAAACGTCACCAAACAAATGCATACATGCAAAGGATTGTAAACTATGATAAGACAGCCTGCAGTCAATGGTAGAAATAAAACAGTTTTTCGATTTCAGTATTGAACGGATATGAATAATTACGATTTGACGATTTATATCAACTGTAAAAAGTTATTAATGAAACTTTCGAAAGAAATGTGCATAGAATAGGACTTACAAAATTCAATATTAGAGTCTGTAACCTCAATCTTCAGTTATACTCTCCAATAAACTAAACGCCTTAAACTAAGGATTCGATACACAGGACCATAAATAGACATTTGGACATAAAGAAGGTAAAAGCTTTTCCAACCAATGGCGCATTTGTTGCACAAAAAGCTTAATAAGTTTTGTGTTCGAGTTCTGAAATTGATATGTTGTTGGTCTTCAAACGACATATGTCGCTTCAATGTGTGAGAGCTTGTGTAAAACTGATGTTGTTACCTTTGAAGTGAGTTTTCAAAGAATTTGTATTTATGTTACTCTGTAAAAACGTAAGTAGTTTATAAGTGTCCCCACGTTTGAAAATCTATAAAAATTGTTATTTGAATTCTTTTTTAAAGATTATCTGCATTAGTTTCTTAAGGGTTTACTATACCGTATATTAATTTCAAGTCCTCATTCTGTCTTTTATTGTTACAACCCACATTATGTTGACCTATCTGGCATTCCAAATTGAAAAACTAAATTATACAGTAGACACTTTTATGTTTAAGTTTAACATCATGATCACCCCCCAATTGTTGTCAATCTTTAATATGAGTTTTCACTAAGGGAAGCAAAATTTATATGTTTTTTATTAACAAAATAATATTAAATTAACTATGTTAACAAGGAAATAAATCCAACAGATGCAAAACAAAATGTAATTAGTTTAGAATATATACAAATGTATAACAAATAAATACTTTATGACAGCGACTTCTGCAACGAAGACTTTTGCAATCGTTACAACGTCAGAAAGATGCTGAATTTGCAGACAGTCATTCATCTGAAGCTAAAACTTGACAGTTTTGCTTCATCCCTTAAAAACTTAAGACATTTAATCCACTAAAATATCCACAGATAATAACGTATATTACAGCTTGTATAATAGTAGATAGACTTAATTTACCAACTGAAAGTTTAATATAAGTACATAAGTTACAGATAATTGCACTTTAGGTGTGGATCGATGAGCTTACAGTAGTTAACGCAACGATCGCGTAAAGACTACTAATTGCACCAATCGTTAATAAATAAATTGGCAAACAGCTGATTAATTGAAGTTTGAAGCATTACGATTTTACTTATTCTCTCTCAATCCCTGAACCTCATTGGTCCGTTACCCGTGTTGTTAAGTAAAATTATGCTGTTATGTAAGTAAACAATGTTTTCTAATGAATTTAAATAAAAATAAATCTTTCGGATTGTTATTTTTTTCGTTTTTACCATTTATTTATCGTTCTTTGTAAGAGAACGGGCCGAGCCATGCACTTTTTATTTTAATAGCATTTTAATGTCTCTATTGCAGACATTTCTTGCACATATAATTTATTAATAGATCAATAGCAAAATGAGAAATATATAAATAGTTTGAACGAATAAAATAGTATGAAAGCCAGCAAATAACCACACTAACCGGGCTCCATGCAAGAAAACAGTTCTAAATAAATTATAAACAATTATCGTGCTGACGCACACATGAATATACGAATTTGATTGGGTGGTGTGTTTAACTTCTGGGGACATTTGTACGAAAACGTAAATCAGTTCCGGCCTACGTAGGCCAAGACCTGCGGTAATAGCCTAAATTCAATAAAATTGAAATAAAATATTTCATTAAAAATCTTACTAATTAGTAATTTGTCTACATAAAAATACGTACGTATTCTTATACTGGCACCCCTAACATCACTTGTTGAGTGTGACATATTTCAAGCCCAGAAGGGTAATCGGTAATCCATCACCCAAGGCTCCATCACTCTAATTCCTCAGAGTCCCTCACTTTACCCCGGCCTCAATGTTATTAATCGTTTTTTAACCCAAATTTGCAAACGATTTGTAGAGTTGAAATATCTAAAAACGAAGCCTTAAAATTTGAAAACCGATAACGAAAACATATTGAGCACGAATTTACAATTAGTTCAAGATTCTGGTTGTTTAATTGCTGATAATGATGGTATTTAACAGTTAAATGATGATTCGCATGACATTCTTACAGTAGTTCAGTGAATGGTTTGCATATCCCTTTAAAATATTTAAATAACAATTATTCACCTAACTAGCAGTGTGATTTACCAAACGAATATAAAAAGTTTTAACGAGTAAATGTAACGACTGTAGTTAAATTATCAAATGTATAACTTACTGTGATAAGTAAAAACCTTACCATTGCCACTATAAAAGATTAATAGTGTAAAGAAACAACCATATTCGAGTTTTCAAATAAATATTTCAATTTAAAATCATAGGAAAAATATTTCCTGAAAATAGTGTCAACAAACTGTATGAAAACAGTATTCAAAATTCAAAGCAAAATATTTCAAAATCACGTTTCAATATTGATATTTCATTCTAGCCAACAATTCCATACACGTAACAACTTTATATTCCGCCAACATCGAGGATATTCGTTATATGTTTTATTCGCACGATCTCTCCATTAATTGGGTAGTTGACGTTATTGAGTTACAATATAGGAACATTTCATTTGAGTAAATCTGTTTCAATGAGTTGCTTCAAGGTCTTGTTTTCAAAGAAATGATTTCATTACTACTAACAGTCTACTCGCAGCATACTTCATATCTGTAGCTTTTGATCCATAAGTTTATATCAGAGGCTTTGTAAGACATTACAGCTAAAATATTGATAAAAGAATCTACATGAAAATAGCTTGTAGAACTTGTCAATTTAAAAACATATGTTTTAAAACCTATATTACAAGATTTATCTAATTTAAAATGTACTTGTTCCATACACACACATACATGCTTGTTTTTGTAATATTTTCGGCTCATTGTTTTTATAATCGTTTAATGATCAGAACTCAATCCTGTTAATAATGATTGGGTTGAGACAAAAGAAGCTACCGAGAAAGACATTGCCCTGAACTTTAAATAACTTTACCTTAAAGTCATCTGACAAAGTGGACTTCCTTGCACTGATTATGGCAGAGAAAGTTGATAATTGCTGCATCTACTTATTTTCCGGACACACTTTTTACTTTTGGCACACACTTTTTACTTTTGCCACGAAACCTTTTTTGCTGCACACCAGTATTCCAACCGAACAAAACAAAACAGCGTGCTTTTATTAGGCACGTAATACGTTTACACTTGAAAATAAGTTGGCAACGCTTAAAGATATTACGACTACGATCAGCTGGTACAGCGTTTCCCATTTCGTCCAATGTTTGGATTTAACCCTAAAAACGTGTTGTACAGTGTTTGAAAGACTAATTATTTATTTGATTTATAGTAACTGTAGGAAAAATTTGTCTAGCCATAGAGTAAGGATTAAGGAACCAATTATGGGATGGTCTATTGTCTGTTGTGCAACGCAAGTGTAGACTGACTTTGCTGCACTCGAGAAACTTTCCACACATGTGCAGCTAAGTGCCACTCACTAGCTACACAAATAACTATATCAAGTCAACGTAAAAGTTGAGACTCGTTTCACAATTTACTGTCACATGTCTAAGTTATGGAAATAGACGGGGATTTAATGAAGCGAAAACTTTCAGAAAAGCTTTTAACCGTACTCGGTCGATTTTAAGTGCATTATTGGCTTCCTCACTTCTGTTGAGGTTTCCGCGGATGCAATATTTATATTTTACCTCAGCACATTACTACATTTCGTCTCTTTGCATCCATAATACCTGATATACGATGAAATAATAAAAAAAATTTAATGGTGAAACCTACTGTTTAAGTCAGCAAAAACGTGTTTTACAAAGCTTTAGATACTAACTATGGGGAAAAGGCTTATTTAAAACAGGTTTTAATGAAAAATCTACAATTAAAGTATCTCGATAATCATTCCAGTTAGAGAACAAAATCAAATCAAATAAAACAAATTTAAAAATACCCCCGCCGCAGCAAACCTGCAGACTAAGCGAATTTCCATATGTCTGATTGGATTTACACTAAAATGTCTACTTAAAAATTTAACATTTATTTCCTATTTAAATAGAATTATTTTAACAGGTACTTAGGTTTGCTGCATCAGGGAGGGTAAAACATTTTTTTTGTAAAATGTTAATAGTTAGTAAGAAATACAAATATTTTCCAAATTTGATCAAAATATGTTCATAAACAAGCAAACTACAACAGTTTACTTATTCTCCATAAGAATAACATGGGAATTTAAAATTTACATTTTTTTTTTTATTTTCTCCGTAACCATTAGGCGCATAGTAACACTTCAATATACTAAATTATTTATTTTCTTAAGCTCTACCAAATGGTTTGAAAAGATTTTGCAAAATTTTATTTTTTTTGGGTCAAAAATGGGAAAAACCTATTTTTACCCCATAAAACCCCCCGTAAACCCCCGTTCCCATAGTCCGATCATGCTGGTTCGCGAACTCGTTCGAGTTTATCCCGCCTTACACCTTCAAACCAAATTTGATTAAAATCGGACAAAAATTACTCAAGTTATCGTGCGGATGGACACACACATATATATATTTAAATATATATATATATATATATATAGATATATAAAAATTTGAACGAATGGTGTTTTTGGCCTCTGGGGACATCAAAATGAAAAAGTAAATCGGTCCCGGGCCTAGGTCTTACCATGAGACCTACGGTAATAGCTACTTCCCTATAGGGAAATTCGCTAACAAAATGATTTGAATAAGTCTATGGAAGAATTATGGAAAATTAGTCCATGGGTGTTTTCATGCTGGAAGATTAAAATAAATGAAGATAAATTAGTTTCTTATTTATTTAATAAACATATAAATACAGATTAAATAGAAAAAAATCTTATTAAAACATCGAGAAAGCTCCAATCTATTGAAATAAAAGAGAAATCATTTAGTAAAACCTAAAACTAAAAAATTATATTGTAATATTCTATTTTTGTTAATCTTTGTACAAGTTCATAAGTTTACATACATTGTACTGTAATGCAGACTGTTAAGTCAAATTAGGGATTAGTAAAATCAAAACCTGATCTCAGTACAGTTCAGCTGAGAACCTAAAATAAATTAAGAATAAATTAGGAAATAAATTAAAATATGTTAATATTGTTGTGAATAAGCCAGTGTTTTTTTTTCTTCTTAGTCAGTCTGACACGTGGGACATTTAGTTTGAATATAATATTGTATCAATTTCTTTTTATTGTATTGTGCATTGTAATTTTAATTATTGTAATACTTGTATTACTGGGAGAAAATAAATATTCTTATTCTTATTCTTATTCTTAATTATGGGGAAAAATGTCAACCACTATAAAATATCAATTACAAATATTTCATTCTATGTAAATATGTATTTTCCTTTATGTGTATTTAGGAAGACCCTACTACTGTTTTACAGAGCACTGAGCCTATATAATACAGATCATAATAATTTATGATAACGACAAACAAAATTTCATAAATGTGACCTTTTTTGACCTTTCATAACTTATGAACAATACAAATTGACAATTTTGTATATTTATCTCATTAACAAAATACACAGCATATCAAATTTTATTTTCATATTATAAATATTACCTTGTTTATTATAACTCAACTAAGTCAAATGGATTAACCTAACCTAACCATAACTGGCCAGTGTAAAAGATTCTTCTTACGTTAAAATTGTCATGGCTTAAAGTTTTCTTACTGAATACATACAATTGATTGATCACGTAAAAACAATACCCGATACGAAATATATTTTGAACTAATAATCATCCGATAATATATCGTAAGTTCTCTGCGGAACTGTACCCTTTAAATCTTAATATCAAAGGTATTAACTAATATTTTCCACCACATGCTCTGATCTTTTTTATCAATTATTTTCTAACAGTTAAAACAAGCTAATATTATCCCATTTTCAAATTTGAATTCACTAATAAATTGCCTGAAAGCGAAATACGTTGGATAGTCAAAGTTTACTTCCAATAAATAAATAATTATATTTTCGAAGTTTACCGATCTGTGATTTTAAGTCAAAGCTTTATCCATTTTGACAGTTATTTCAATCCTGATACAAACTTATACAAGACGGTTTGCACTTAAAATGCTCTGAGGCGTAATATTTAATCGCCAATTTAAAGGTATAATGCAATAAACAACACAAAATTGAGAGATTCAGGCACTTATTGAGGAAATGACAAGTACACTTCTTAATTAAGACCAAGCTTAAGAACACAATGAAGACAACGATTTTTTCCGTGGTACATCTGTGTCCTGAATATAAGTAATGTCCCTAAAGGGTTGTCACTATTTCAATATGAAATAAAGGTATAAAGGTATTCTGTTATGAAGGTAGGCCTATAACAAAGATTAGGAAGTTGATGATCTACAGAAATGTTGATGATGAGTGCAGACCAATGATGATTACATGATGATGGTTTATAATGGATGGCTTAGCTTTTTAAGTTCAAGCGTAATAATTTTTTTATTCTTGTGAAATTAGCCTTGACAGCAGTGGAAAATTTATATATAAAATTAAAACGGTAATGTTTTTGATTTAAAATATCGGTAAAACCGTTTTAGAAAATGGTGATGCCCGTTGAAATAAATAAATAACAATTGTTAGATGGGTCAACGGAATATTAAAATTACATAAAATTCCACTGTTTATTTCTATAAACAGGATTACCCAAATTATAGATGTGGCTATATACATGCATTTTCTAGAGACGTCCTTATTTTATTTACAAAATTTGATCTTATTAACTGTTTTTAGTTTTGTTTGGAAGAGGATCATATTTCTTCACGGATTTGTATCACGGACAAGCATATGTTGCCCAAAAAAGTCTCCCACAAAATAATGTCAGCTGAATAGATGTATACAGGGTGAGTCTTCTAAGATGTCCTAAACAGATTACAGACGAACGGCTTGACATACAGAGATGAAACAAAACTTTTCCCCACGAATTCATACCCAAGAAACAACGTAAAAATATTTTTATCATTTTTAAAATACAGGGTGTTCGAGAAACTGGGGGTCATGGGTTCAAATCTAAGAGTTTTCTGTATTCTGTAAATATCAATATTTTCCATAAAAATGGCCGCCATTTTGAAACGGACAAAGATAAATGAGTTCTGTTTTCACTAAATTGTTCGTCTAGTCTAGAGCTTTAAAATGATGCATAACATAGCATATGTTTACATTTGAAAACTCTGAGATTTGAAACCATGACCCCCAGTTTCTCGAACACCCTATATTTTAAAAATGGTAAAAATATTTTTACGTTGTTCCTTGGGTATGAATTAGTGGGGAAAAGTTTTGTTTCATCTCTGTATGTCAAGCCGTTCGTCTGTAATGTGTTTAGGACAGCTTAGAAGACCTACCCTGTATAGATTTAAATAACAATTATAGTTAAAAAAAAACCCAGTGAAGATAGACAACTTATTCCCCGAATAATGCTATATTTGAGAAAAAAATAGCCAAGGTGGTGTATACTGGTAAAGCACAAGAATTATTCTAAACTCACAAAGAATTATTCAAAATTCACAAAGAATTATTCTAAACTCACAAAGAACTATTCCAAATTCACAAAGAATTATTTTAAATTCACAAAAAATTACTCTAAATTCACAAAGAATTATTCAAAATTCACAAAGAATTATTCTAAATTCACAAAGAATTATTCTAAATTCACAAAGAACTATTCTAAATTAACAAACATTAATTCAAAATTCACAAAGAATTATTCTTAATTCAAAAAGAATTATTCTAAATTCACAAAGAATTATTCCAAATTAACAAAGGATTATTCTATATTCACAAAGAATTATTCTAAATTCACAAATAATTAATCTAAATTTACAAAGAATTATTCTTAATTCATAAAGAATTTTTCTTAATTCACAAAGAATTATTCTAAATTCCCAAATAATTATTCTAAATTTACAAAGAATTATTCTAAATTCACAAAGAATTATTCTAAATTCACAAAGAATTATTATAAATTCACAACGAATTATTATAAATTCACAAAGAATTATTATAAATTCACAAAGAATTATTATAAATTCACAAAGAATTATTATAAATTCATAAAGAGTTATTCAAAATCCACAAAGAATTATTCTAAATTCACAAAGAATTATTCTAAATTCACAAAGAATTCTTCCAAATTCACAAAGAATTATTCTAAATTGACAAAAAATTATTCTAAATTCACAAAGACTTATTCTAAATTCACAAAGAATTATTCTAAATTCACAAAGACTTATTCTAAATTCACAAAGAATTATTATAAATTCACAAAGAATTATTCTAAATTCACAAAAAATTATTCTAAATTCACAAAGAACTATTCTAAATTCACAAAGAATTATTCTAATTCTGCGTCCAATGAAGGGTGACAATGGAAAGATAAGAGGTATTGCAGGCTAGCCACGGTCGGTCTGCAGATTGTGGCTATTGTATTCGCAATGACCATTGTGACCGAATAATGGCATCGGAACACGGGCTATCGCTTTATCTATACCAATGGACACAATTCTTTGGCTTACGAATAATAGAGGGAACTGTACACTTTTATTTGTAATTAAAATAAATAATTTTTATTTATATAGACTGTTTTGCTATGGTTTGAGAGTCGACTAGAACTCATTTTACGTTGACATTTGTTCGTTTTAACACAGAATCATTTATTTTTCTGCTTGAATTTATTGCAATAAAGGTTTTAGGAATTTAACAATGTTTTATTTACTTCCTCTTAACAAGAAGAATGATAAAAGCTTTATGATAATAGAACCAATCAACGTATTGAAGTTATAAGACTTTTAAATTAACGACAAGTATACTTTGTGCCACAATGCTGAAGCAATGTGCAAATCAAAAATTTTAACATGAGCCACAGCAAAGCATAGTCATTTTTTTCAGTTCACAAATTAAACTACAATATTTACTTTAAAAAATGCCCCCAAAAAATTTTGTTGCTATTAACAAAAAAAGTTATGAACCGTTTTATAATTTGACCTAAATATTGTTTCCATGGCAACCGCTAACCCCACTAATGTAACCCGCAGTCCTGAATGCCATATGTAAAGCTCCAAAGGGGATTTAAGCTGCGGCAGGGAAGCCGCCCAACTCTGGGACCTATATCATCATGCAAGCTTAATCGAAAGCTTAACTGTTAGTTGGAGGTGTGTTTAAGCTGTTTTTGATTTCTAACTATTTCCTTCGATTTTTTTATAATTTTCCGCAAAGTACATTGTGTTCATCGGGACTGGATCTAGTGATACTTAAGTATTTACAGCTTCAAAATAGCAATCAAAGTACTCTAAATAATTAATTTACTGGCTGAAAGTTTGTATTTAGTCACAATTGAGACACAATTTAGACTTAACTGAATTGTGTGAGTTTCTAACTTACTGGTCACAGATTTATGTGTGAGACGGGTTTGATTCCAGCATGTCCAAAAAAGTTTGGACCGCTTTCCCTTGTGTATTGTGTCACTTTAAAACATCAAACATAAACATACAAAAAACTTAATTCAAAGTGCTCAAGTGAGCAAGATGATCAGTGCAGCTCTGTTACTGTCTAAGGCCAGCTGTTTTTGACTCAGGAGTATTTACGAAACTCCATATGATCGAGGCAAACAGAGTGCAGTTTTGAAGCATACACATAAACGATTATTGTCAGAATCGGAAATACCTTCGGATCCTAAGGAATGCAACCAGTTATGCATCCACCATAAGTAACCTATTTAGAAATATGAAAGTATAGTATGCATTTGAAGTTTCTTAAAATTATCTTGTTCTTAAAATCATACTTATCGCAAAGAAGTTGTCTATTGTTACTATTTTAACGATTTATTAGAAGGCAATACTATTTTATCTCTATTTATATAATTTGTTGCTTTATTCTTACAATCATACTCAATGATTATGATATAATTGCACTTATGGTGTATACATTTTTCACTAAACACAAAAACAACCATATTCGAGTCAGGGTTGTTTTCGTTTACGTACTTTCTCCTTAAAAATATTTGGACGAAGACTGTACTAGTGAAACAATTAATTGATATTCACAAAACGCAAGAACGTTTACCAAGTAATATTACTGAGATGATTGAATAATATCATGACATTAATAATGTTTGTTACTGTGATAATATTTTTAGAGAAAATATACAACTGTAGATTAATATATTTTCTTAATTTCACCTCAACTAATATTTTTCTTGCCAACGTTTAAAAATTGCCACAAGAGTTTGAAAGAGTATTTTCTCTAAGACGTCGGTCTTAGGAAATCATTTGTCGCTAGGCAACAAAAACGATAAATCAAGAAAAACTTATTTTACAAGGCAGAACGGAGACCTTAAGGATTTAATGCAATATACTCGTGTCATTAGGGTGACGGATGGTTTAGCCCCCGGCCTTTTATAATATTTATAGGGCACTTATTTTAAGCAGATTGTCCACTCGTGGTGATGGTTCATTTTATGTTTATCAATTTAAATTCTTCGTGTTTTAAGTTCATTTTTATTAAACTTGCGGAAGTTTAGTCATCAGTATTATTTTAAAATATCCCGAAACATTCCGAGAGTCCTTATATTATTCCGGATGGATTTCAATCGTAGGATATTTTATTTCTCATTGATAGCCTCATAACGTCTGGGTTTTTTCATTTTAATCAAATATCCATTTAAGTACTTATTATTACTTTATATATTATTATCAGGACATTATTTGTTAACATTTACAAATATTAGAAAATCTGAGTAATTTACTTTTTATCCTACTGGCACTGCGTTCAAATATTCAAAATTCATATCTCCAACCGGCTTTATAGGTTAATAGGCTTTAAATAGGTTTTGCATATGTAACAGACGCTGTAGCCTAGCTTAGAGTGTAAGACGGCAGAGATAATTAACAGTTCCTAACGATATTCATATTCACTGAATATTTTAGACATTAAGATAATAGCAATAGTATATACAGTACAATTTAAAATATAAATATTTCCCGTTTATTTGGTTGGAATCATTGGCTTAGAATGGTGCAAGTAGACCTTCTATTGTAAAAACAGAATTTTTCCAATGGGTACGTTGGTTGAAATCAGCGACCAAAGAATAATATTATTCTTGTATTATTCTTAATATTATTCTTTGGTCATTGGTTGCAATTGAGTGAGCTGATCTCATTATCAGTTTCTTTTATCAGATTGAATCTTATGTTTAGCCTATATGCTTTACTTACAACATCACAATGACTGAAAAATAACATTAAATTATCAGAGGGCAGGCAGTTAGCTATGTGAGAAAATAGCAAACAATTTCTAAACATGGTTTAAAGCTGATTAAATTACAAACAGTACCCCTGCCCGTAATATGCAATGAAAATGTCTTCAAGTGATCATTTGATAACGGGGATGTGATTAAACCATGATAATATCAAATATATGAATTACTTTTTAATCAAATGCTATTAAGCATAACTGAAATTGACTTTTCGACTGGCTAGACAAGCTGTTTAATAAGTAAGAGCCATTAGTCTTTACCACAAGGCCCATTGTAACAGGTAAGAAAATAACTAGAAATGTGTGATAAAAACTATTGGAGCGAAGTTTTCATATTTTTAAAGTTTGCAGGGGTATAAGTACACATTCTTATCGAAACATTAACTAAGATCTGTGTCTCCCTCATTGACCTACGAGCCCCATTGAAGGTTCATTCCCTATTTTGATCCACATGACCCGTCGTTCATACGTGGTAAGGTGTCCAATAAGTAAACAGCCAAACTAAAAGAAATAAAGAGAAAAACAAGAACATGTTTTCCACAAAAAAGGCTAAATGGTTTCACCTCATTATGTCACACTTAAAAACTAATATTTTATTGATTTCAGCTATTTTTCATTATATCTTTTTGAAACCTTGTCGTTAGATATAAAATTATAAATGATGAACAAAAATGTATTAAACTAATTTTCATAAAATCAGCCATACAAAAAATTAACTATAAAATATAAAATAACCGTCATTTTGAAATTTGAGTTGGACCAAGTCAACGGTTGATACATAACAATTTGTGTAAAAGATTTGTCGGAATGACTTAAAGATAAAAATGTTTATGTAAAAAGTAAAAAAATGGCGGATATCTGGTTAAGGATGTCACTTTGAAAAAATGGTATTCCCGATTTTTGTTTTGTTTTTACCCATAGAACCTGATAGAGGTTGACTGTTTACATACGGGACACTCTGTATAAACTAATCTAGACTACACTATAGTGTGAAGCGATGCACACATTTTTGCAGACCCAAAATGATTATTTTAGGTACTCACATAATCAGATCCAGCAATTTTACAATTTACCTAGAACAGAAGAAAGACGGATAAGTATGATATACGTGACAATGCAATGCTGAATGGACGTCATCTACGAAAAAATCTCTGGGATCTGGTCTGTTTTAGCTTTAAGGTAATTAAACCCCCCATAAAGGTGCGTGGAAAATAATATACCTAACTGCCTAGAACTAAAGTCAGTAAAACTCATCGAAATGCTATCTAAATATATACTGTACAACAATATGTTAACTAGCTATTTTTAATAATTTCTACCCCTTAAAATATCTTTTATTTTATAAATCTTTGAGTATGTAGCTTAGTCAATAGCACGACGGTTGTAAAACCAACACACCAATGGCGTGGGTTCGTGTGCTGACGTCTTGAAAAGTGATCAATTGACTTTTTGTACCAACGTCCACCTGATTTGTATTAGACGTTCCACGCAAAGGTCTAAGATACCTGTGGAAATACAAATTCAAGGTTAATACTCAATGCCTTCAAAATAGTGTTAAAGGTAAAGATAAAAAATTAATATTGTAATTTAATTATGAATATATTAATTTGTAAATATCCAAGTTTTCAATGTTTTAAGACACATTCTATTTTCCCTACCTCCTGTTAGTTTTAGAATGCAATACCTTATATTTAAATATATTTTCCCAGCATATTAATATAACAAATTCCTTTTAAAAGAGGAAGTTTATTATTTTAGGTAGCTAAGTAAAAATGCTAATTTATCTTAACAAGTTTGGAGTTATTCAATATTACTAAAAAACTGCATGAAATAATTCAAACTAGCGGTCGTCCAGTGGTTGCTCGGTGACAAAAAATATGTAATATGACTTCTCTATTTCCACCCCATGCTGTAAATAAAACATGTGATTGGAATTTATTCCATTTATTTTGATTTTTCTGTTTATATATTGTTGTTATTCACCAACATGGCAACCCATAAGGCCTATGTTAATTTTTTAATGTTAAAAAAATAATTTTTTTGAGCTCATTTTTGAGCATATTATAATTTTTAAAGGGATTCTGCTAATCTACAGGAAAATATCGTTCTAACAGTATGCGTAGATTTACCCTGCGATGCACTTGAGCTGAGAAAAAAGGTTTTAAAGAAACACGCTTGCATATTTTATTATTAATATATAGATTGTAACCACCCTATGAAACGTTTTAGACGTCCAGATACTACAGTTTAAGAGATTAGCACTTTAAATAATTGTACCACTAAATAAAATGGAAGAACTAATTCTCGATCTGCTGAGTAGTGGACGTAATATCTTACTAATATTACATATATTTGACATAAATAACGTTATTCTTATGAATGAAATTCAACACAGATAAAGTAACTATAAACATGGATATTGCAAAATATTTTTCGGTGAAAACTTTAAGCGGAACAAAATTGTTATTTCGTTGCTCAAACGATTGCTCAATCCGATATTGCAATGGAAATCAGATTATACATGAAAGGGTTGTTGAGCAGCACTCGAGGTCGTGATACCAGATACAGCTTGAGCTCAAGTACAATAGTATGTGGAATGCTACGGATCAGCGTACTTAAGTATAGTGTAATACACTTATCGAGTAACATACTTACCCTAAAGATAGAGCACTTACTTTCAGGGTATGACATATTGCTACATAATCACACTTGAAGCGGCACAATAAATTAACGATGAGTGTAAAAGGGTGCTTTTGTAGCTTTGTTGCTGACTAAAATCAGCTGTTTACTTAGTCTGGGTCATTTTCCGAAAGTTTAATGTTGAAAGACCAGCTGTTATGTAAACTATAAAAAAGGTACAATTTTTTTTTTAATCTCACCGGTGATATTTAGTACACTTTAATCTTGGCCGCAAGAAAATATTTCTACTCAATTTGCATTTAGTAGGCTTAATAAGGTCAAAACCATGGTCATGGTCACAATGTAACATCGATCTTTTGTCATCAATTGATAACCCAACAAATAACATCTATGTCCTTAATTCACGTCGTTTGAACTCTCATCCTATTCTAAGGACATAACCAATATTACTTGGTTTGAACAAGGAATAAACAAATCATTCAGCAAAGCCAAAAGGATATACATACTACAAACTACTAAGAACACTAATTTCAAAGGAACAAAACGCAGTAACAAAACTGGGTTACAGTAACAAATACAAAGTCCAAATTACAATAAGGACGCCATGTTAGCTCCATCAGTATTCAAGTCATTCCCGTCTCCATTGTCTGAATATAATAGGCTTCGGCAATGGTGTCATCGAACCATTTATATAATGGCCAGTATCAGAGGCTTATGAAAAATTAATGTTTGGGCTTAAAATACATTTTTATAAAGGACATTGAATGAGAATTGTTTTTAATAGTTTTTGTTTGATTTGAAATTGTTGAGGAGTCCTACTCCGTTGATTATTATACACAATGAAAGTTAATTGGTAAGATTACATATATGATAACTCCTTTACAAAGTATATTGGAAGACAATTGTGTTTTCAAAATGATTTCGGGTTTTTTTGGAAATTGTTGATATAGTAGTCAATGTACTCTGTTAATCTTATAGATCAAGTAAATTGGTAAACTAAAGATAATTTGTGTAAAGCTTATAAAATTAAGATAAGTGCCACAATAGTACGATTGGTATTTGGAGTTGATTTTGAGGGAAATATTTACAGTATTTTCAACTGTTTGCACCGTTCAATTCTTCGAACGGGTAAAAATATGCAGGAATGATTGTAATTGGGCAGAGGAATATTATTTAGGTCATACACACAATAAAATGTTTAGAGGTACTGGGGACATTATCTTTAACCATCGTTGGGAGTAATCCCACTCTATAAATGTGTACTAAAGCTCATGGATCAATACTGTACAGAGTATGAAATGGTCTGTTTTTTAAACGTATTAATTATCGTAAAAGTAGATAGTTTTAGACACATTATGTCCATTTAAAATATTAGTTGGTTATGCAATAATATTAGGAAAGTAAATAAAAACACGTCAAAAACACTTGAAACATGTATTTACACACTTTTAACACACAAGGTGGTAAAAAAGTAAAAAGGGTGGTAAAGTGGTGATCGATTTCAGTTGGAAACTTCAATGATCAAGATAGGTGAATCGAAATCGACCACCAGCTACCATCCTTACATACCACCTTGTTTGTTAACAGAAGTGTAAATATAGTGTTTAAGTGTTATTAGACGTATCTTTATATGCTTTTCGTAAATTAAATTACACGAAAAACGCTGATAAAGATGTTATTTAAAAATTATACTGTAAACATAAACAAACTGCAATATGGCTGATTGAAATGATTAAATCCTTTTGAAACCACGATTTCTATTTCAAAGGGACTACACAGACCAAATATTGTATTCAATCGCATTGTTACGTCATACAGACACAGCTGTGACAACAATGGACTGGAGGATGGTTAGATAACACTTATCTTCAACCAGTTCATTGCACATGACCGGTAGGTGTCAATAATATACAATTCAATTTGTACATCTACTTTGTTGAAATCTGTTTATTCGAATCTATATTTACCAAGGCATTAGGTCACTTTTTTCACATAATTATCTAAATATGAAAACTAGGTGAGTGTGTATGTAATCAATCTAAGTATCTTTAATACTTTTTATGTGAAAAATCTCTTTGATTCCACAAGAAATCTAAAACAATTAGAAAATAACAGAATGACTAACAATCATATTTATGGATTCTACAACAATGGTTTCACAAATTATCTGACCCCTCAGTAAATTTGATTTGACTGATATTTGCAGTAGTGGCTTAAGTCGTTGATATAGCCAAGGATTATTAAACTTGGCCATATGTTGATACTTTAAAGCACAGTGTGTGTAATATGACCGTTAAACCTTATACGCACAATCTTGGCTATGTTACTGCTATTTTGTAGTTTACATTGCTAAAAAAACATAAAATTATTCCTTATGAGTATATGAGTATTTTTATTCCTTGATACGCACTAGACACCCTTTATACTACTCTTAACTACATTTTGACAATTTTTAAACTCAATTCACAAGCTTTGCTTTCCAGAAACCTCACGCAAAACATTTACTAGTTGCATTTGATCAGAATTAATTACATTTGATTGTGCTTGGATCCTACAACATACACCGTCTATAAAATTGCCATAGTGGTGAAAATATTAATACATTTAATTGACAGAATGGACAAGGTTGAAGGGTGTGATGGCGGTCAGGCCAGCTTTGAACATATGTGGTTTGATTGTGGCTTGTGGTGCGCCTTCTCCACAGGATGCCTACTATACATTACACTGCAGCTCAAACATGTATGGTGCAATTTTAATACCTATGGGTGTACCATGTAATATTTTTAAGGATTACATTTATTTGTGTTTGAAATTAGCTGAATATATCAGTAAGGGCTTTTTTTCAGAGAGTTACTATATTTTTCAATGAAAACATTGAATCCTCGTATATTAGAAAAAAAATCATTTAGATTCTACCTGATTTGTTTTTATTATTTTGAACAATATACGCCAATTGGATTTAGTCCTGAAAAAGTGAAGATTATGTAATACCAAAATCAGTTTGTTAAAAAACACATGTAAAACGTATTGACTCTTTTTCCGTGAATAAATAAATAAACTTCATAAAAGTTAACATTTATACAAAGTTTAAACATCACTTCTAATTTTAACAAAATATTATTCAAGGGCCATTATTTTTGTCCTTTTCATAAACTTACTTAGCCACAAAACAGTCGAAAAAAGTTTATCTATAGACTTATCTATTTTCACCCCACGCTAAAAATAAAACATGTGATTGGGATTTGTTCCATTTGTTTTGATTTTCTGTTTATATTTCGTTGTTATTTTCTCACTAGCATGGCAATTAAGCTAATTTAATTTTTTTAATGTTAAATTAGATTTGTTGTGCTTATTTTTAGCATACTTTTATTTATAAAGGGATTCTGCAAATATACAGGAAAATATATTTCTAACAGTGTGCGTAGAGGTTCCCTGCGATGCACACGAGCTGAGAAAAATGTTTTCAATAAACATGCTTGCTTATTACTATATAGGCTATTAATATTTAGCTACTTCCCTATAGGGACATTCACTAAAAGCCAAATCTAAATAAAACATTTATAATTTTTCTCTGGAAAATTTAAAATGTACTAAGGTTATAAAGAAAATTAAACCCAGTGGAAAGTAGGTCAACGAAAAGTGAAGTAGGGAGATAAAAATGGAAATCCAAGGAATATTGTTTCGAAGTGAGAAAACTCGAAGACATTAGCGTCAATAAAGTAGAGGATAGAATATTTTACCCCCTAATGTGATCATTGCTCCACTTTCGTAAATGTTTTTGTAAATGTTTATGTATGTGTTTATGTAAATGTTTATGTAAATATTTACATAAACATACTTGACTGTTTTAGAGGTACGACTTGTTTTTTGCTAAATAACTTACATGGTTTCTTAGTGCGTACATCAGAAATCTATTAAACAATGTAAGCTTAGACATTCCTAAAACATTTAAAATTAAAATAACTTGTTGGTTACCCAGATATTAGAAAAATCTTGTCAATGGATATTTAAATTTTAATTTTTAACTATTCGCTATATTAATTACTTGAATGATAACTGTTATTGTAGCAGCTAATAGGGAATACTGTAATTTTCCCAGTATGACTTTTGGAGTCTATACCTCAACTAAAAACTTCAAGATTCACTTTTTATATAACTTATTTTTAAATGTAACAACACATACTAATTAAGAACTCTATGGAAGGTTAAAAGTTTTTGCTTCAACAAGCTTTTTTTAGTACAACAAAATGTGTATATATTTTTAAAGGAAGGTAAAGATTCAAAAATACGTAGAAATACAAACTTTACAATTGTTCATAGATGAAATCCTTGAACTCAAAAGTGTTACATTTTTCAGTGATATTCTATACATGATTGTAACGAGAGGACAACAATTGTGACATTATTTGTGGGGAAAATTGATGCTGCACTTAAAAAGGACTTTTGCAAAATTGTAGATTTTTAAAACACAAAAGACTAGTACAGATTTTAAATTTGTAATATTACCAGTTGAAAATGTCTCCTGAAGTTCCCCTGACCAAATAATACAAACATTTTTTTCATCATAAGATCATTTGAAATTTCAATTAAAATTGTAAGCATGTTTGGTGTCTATGCTGTCCTAACTACATAAACATACATACACAGGGTTTAAACTCAGGTGGAGGTAGCTACATAATTTATCCATGCTAGACACGACGTCTTCAGAGAATTCAAGAGTGATGTATCATCTTAACAGTGTTGCCACATGTGTCCACTCAACAGATAAATTCCCTTAACAGAATTAAATTTCCCTGAGGGAAACATTGTGCAATTACTGCAATGAAGTATTTCATGATAATTGAATACCTAGTAGAAAAATCTAAATGTTTGAGACGATATGGAAAGTTATTCAAATTTGTATATTAAAACAATAAGAGGAAACGTGTAGCAAAATAACTTTACTAAGCCAGCAACGTATTTTATGCATTTAAGACGGAGTATGTATGCAGAAAGTTTAAAATTAAGTTGATGATCTGTGTAAGTTGATTAGTAACAAAAAGTACTGTATAAGTAGTTTATTTTCTAATCCAGAGTTATAGCTGTGAGTTTTACAATACCTTTTAAAATAGAATATAACATTGTTACTTTTGAATATTCAATATTTTACAAATTGCAATATATATTGTAACAGAAATGTATTTCTAATTAACATGTACACCACTGATATCGATTTACAAGTGCTAAACTTTTATTGTCAACATTGTCAGGCTACCTATTTACAAGTTTTAGCGCAATACTTTAACAAAACTTTGATTCCTCAGGTGGCACAAAAAAGTAACAAAATGTCAACTTTATCGCAATACTCAATACAAACTAAGAAAACTGACAGAGGGATCATAAAAAAAATTGCAAGAAAACGGTTTATAGTTTTATTTTGTAGTGATGGGTTTGCAGAATGACATACTAAAAGTTGCTAAAAATTGATGCACGAAAAACCACTAAAATCACAAATTAAAATGGCGGCTTTTCCCAACATTGGAAAAATTTTGAAAAAAAGATACTACATGCATATTTTTATGAACACTTTTTTGAGCAACTGACTTGGGACCACCGCAGATATTTATTGGGTCGTTAGTACTTCATTTTGATAGGGAACGCGTTTTTGGCCGCCATCTTGGATCCGCCATATTGGACATAGACATATATTTTTAAATGTAATGATAGTGTATTGACGCATCATTTCAAACTACATGTTTACACTGATTTCAATGCCGGAATCAGTTTTTAAATATCTTTTTTTCGTTTAGAAGATATGTTCAAACGAAAACTCTCCCCCATACATTTCTTATGGACGTTTCGTATTTAGATAATTTTTTTAAAATTATTTTTTTTATATGGTGGTCCCAAGTCAGTTGCTCAAAAAATGTTCATAAAAATATGCATGCAGTATCTTTTTTTTAAATTTTCCAATGTTGGGAAAAGCCGCCATTTTAATTTGTGATTTTAGTGGTTTTCTCGTGCACCGATTTTTGGAAACTTTTAGTATGTCGTTCTGCAAACCCAACACTACAAAACAAAACCATAAAACGTTTTCTTGCAATTTTTTTTAAGGTCATATCCTATATTTCTCTGACTACAATAACATCAAGTGTTTACAATGAAACATAATGCATACAACATAACATACAAGTATCTCAATCAGCTTGTAGTTGGTGAATTGTCATGTTAATTGCCACGTATGATATTACAAATTATACATGTCACTGACTATTGATCATGCTAATGAGAAATGTATGTCTCTATTATCTATCCCAGTTTAACAGTGTAATTTGATAATTGGTAATTGGTGATAGCGCTATAGTAATTGCTTAGTTAATATTGACCAACATTTGTTTCTAAGTAAATTGATAACTAATTTTGTAACTGGTGTTTACTGTAATTGGTAAGGATTAGTGTAGGTTGTTTTTCCAACTCTTGGTATACCATTGACTCTTGAATACTTGGGAAGCCATATAGATTTACAATTGTTGCAGTTTTTTCATTCAGATGCAATAACTAACTGAAGGGCCCTTTTCACAAATGTTATTTTCAAACTTATATTTTGTTACTGAGATAGTAGTGTGCTTCCAGTTTTGTATGTATGTTGAGCATGCACCCAAAATGCCACTTTTAGGTAATAGTAATGAAATATACTATTATCAAACTTCCTTTTTAGGTACCTAAAACATTCTTATACTATGATGTACAACATTTAAAAGTCAATCGGCTATAGAGAAGAATTGCGTTAATGGAAAAGCTACAATGTAGCTAAACATCAATCATTAGATATTCTCCGGCGGTCCAAAGTTTCCATTAGCAAAGCTGTTATGGCCCAATAACGGGTTTGGTTGTAACTCTAAACTGTATTGACCACCCAGCCTAGCTTGTACTCGAGATTTAAAAAAAATCAAAATCTCATATCAATTGTAAGAAACGTATGAGTATATTTTTAACGGGTTTACAATTTAACCAAATAGATAACTGCCTATTATAATTTTGTAGGCGACAGAATGTGGTGATTTAAGATCACAATATGTTCTATTAGACTATATTTAATGATTTAGGGTTTATTGTACAAGATATCCAATTTTAGGGGCAGTTCTTTTTACCCAAAACTTAAGGTTTTTGCTTAAGTAAAGATTAAGGTAGACTCTGACTGGTCATGGCATTCGAAGGTTGTTAATTACACAACTGGAGACTTAGCGGGATTTGAACCATGCTATTTGGGTAGATGTCCACCACTTCTAGAAAGTTCTAGAAGTTTGAAGATTCAGAAATAATAATTACAAGCACTTCGTAAGCGAAAAACTAACATTATTAAATCAAATATTTAGGAGTCATTAATAAATTGTGTGAGAGGATATGTAGGACAAACGTCTGTATCCTTATCATGCGGAAACCCCCCCCCCCGTTTCGAATACATCACAATATTTTACCACTTAATTACATAAGGGATGTAAACTTTAAGCAGCGATGTCGTGGGTTCCACAATTTATCCGTAATGTTCACTTTTGTACTGTACCGGCACACCCTTTTGCTTTTCTTGATACTGTGAATCATAGATTTAAGTAGTTGACATTCTACTCATAACTCTGTCTACTACTTTAATTTATCGTTAAACTTTCAGCTCATATGAACGTGCAAACTCAAGGGTAAAATATACCACCATCTAATTTTGTAATAGTCATAGCTAGAACGAAAAAACCCACTCGCAGATACAAGTTATCTATAGGAACATTTGAAATAAGAAAACACAATAATTCACCGAAAGAGCTGGAGTGCTATTAAACTAATGCCTAATGGCAGTCCTCTATAAGTTAGAGGCTGTGAATCATCAAATAATTGGTGCGTTTGGCTCCGATCCTACATTCTCTCCCATAATCCACTGGGGCTGGACCATTATGGCATTGGACGGTCGATTATGCCATCTATTTGGTTTGTCCGTACACAAAAAAGGTTTTATGGCTTGTAACTATCGATTTTTCCATTCATCTAGTTCCTTGTACAAAAAAAACCTGTACATTCTTTCAATTTCTTTCCTGAGTAGAACCGGTAGAACTGACTTTGCTAATCCTGTCAAAAAATAATTAATTAAAATAATATATTATTCCATAGCTTTTTTTAACTTTCATAGCTATTGTGTACAATGAGTTATTTTAAAGTTTGTCGCGGTTGAATACTTCCATTATTAAATATGGCTTACAGCTTGTCATGGCAATGGAATCTACTTGTTTTGTTACAAATTCAAAGAACGGGGAGTGAGCTAACCTGGTGTAAGAGCATGAGCCTTTGGTCCCCAAGGTCCCGTGTTCAAAACCCAGCAATCACAAAAGGCTTTAGATATAAACTGCGATTCTTTAAGCCTAAAATTGTCCCGGCTAGAGCGTCCAAGGATTCAAAGGTAGGACTAAAAATATAGTCAACGAAATAAATATAGATCAATCTTAACTTAATGTAAAACCATGTAACACACGATGAGAGAAAATAAAAATAGTCTTAAATGAAACACAAAAAAGTAAAACACAGTATGAACTAATTGGTAGTTAAACAATTATTTACTAATATAAAGATAAACAACACAGTGAGCTTAATTATTTATTAGGTACCAGGTATTCCGTGTATAAAGAACAGAACGGAACGCGTGTTTATATAGAAGTATGCAATGTTTTTAATTAAACTCAGCGTTGTGGTTGAACCTTGGTTTACACACTCCAGTACACTAATAGGACAAGCTTTTTAATTACAATCCAAAACTAAAAGCAGCGCGGATCTACATTATACAACTCTTTTGAAAACCTTTTTCACTAGGTAGATCCCCGACGAAAACCTTTTTGCAATTAATACTTTAAAAACTCTGTTGAGATTTCAATGAAGTTTAGATAAAAATTAAAACTTGTTTTTAAGTTTTCGGACAAATTTTCCTTATTCTGTCTTTAGGTGGATCACAACTTACATAAAAGTTGGATAATCAATATATACTTAGTTGGTAAATAGTAAAATGTAGCGAATAGGATATAAGTAGGGATGCCATTCAAGATTCTTGTCATTCGCCTATTGGGTCTGATGATGATTGGAGTGTCCAATCGAAACCGATCACCACTTACCATATTTTATGTATACTTACAGTCTTTTGAATAACAGTATAAGCGTAAATATATGTTTTAAGTGTCGTAAGACGTTCCTTTTATTTAAATAGGTCCAAAATTCTTTTGTTCCTTACTTCCTGCAAATTATTCGAGCAATACAATTGCTATTAAGCTATCAAGCCAATACGACTGTTGTTTCTAATAACAATAACATTACCTTGTTAAATTGCAAAATAACATCAATGGTAAATTTTATTAATATCGATTGTTGTGAAATGTTAATATTACATCATAAAATACTTCTATCTATAGATTGAAAAGCCTTCTATAATGTCTAAGTTAATAGTTAACCATCGTTTTGTATTCCTTGTAGACAGTTTACACTCACACTGTTTTTATATTTGTACCTAAAACATAAAATGTTACCTATTAAACGATAATATAATTCTATTAATTTATTTTGAATACAGCACACACAGCTTTAAAACGAAAATGACTTTCAAAGTTGATATTTTAGTATTCAAATTGAAAATGGGCTTTTCCCTATGCAACTTCACGCAAAGAACGCCAAATAGTTGGACCAATGCTTCTTTGGAATGTCGATATTAAAGTCGCTCTCCACGTCAATAGCACACGGTTATTGGAAGGCTTAAAGTGTATTGCTTTAGGAATATTGTAGTGCAAAACCAACACGACCTTAGTAATATGTAAATGTATAATTGTATTCACGTTTAGGGGTGTAATATAGTAAAAATTAAATATAATTTACATTTATGGTATGTTTTCGTTGGACATTATAACGAAATTATATGACTGTAGTTTTAAAATTGAATAATTTGGAAATGTAACTTTTGCTCTCCATTAAATACTGCTTTCCATAAAATACTTTGTATACAGTTAACTGGTGTGTAGAATATATTTTTAAAGAAATACTAACCCAATTATGGTTGTATGGTACACTAGAGAATACCAATTCCAGTCTATTATAGTTACACAAAGTAATGATGTATTTGGATGGACAACTTCATACATATATTACAGTTTAAACTTCTTGCCATTTGGCGAATACAATTACAAACATCATGCTATAAGTTACCCTAATTATAAAATAACTTAGGTTTGGTTAATTTTATCCTGTTTTTTTAAGCAATACATTTGTTCACTTGTCAATATTAATGGCAAGTCTCTCAATTAGTGTTAAATGTTATTCAACTGTTTCTAAAAATTTTGCAAAGGTAAACGATTCAGCGAATGGAACGAAAACTAAGCTAACAATTTTGTTCCCACTAAATTTCCATCCAAGCTTGTTTATTCAAAGCTAGGCCTGTTTAAAACTGTCGACACTTAAGGGTAAGTTAAATAGGAATGAAAGACGTTGAGTCATATCTTCCATTCTGACTAGTGTTCTACCAGGAATTAAATTCTATGGTTATTACGTTTTGTCTAGTAAAGACCAACACACATTTAAGGAGTCAGCGTTCAGTAATTCATACGCAAGAAAGACGATGAAATAAAATTGGTAGTATCAAGGCTTTAAGTTAATAATTTTTCTGTGGTTTCTTTATCGGGATAGTCTATGGGATTCCAAAATACGAGTGATTTTCAAGGAATGTTATATGATGTTATATGAGTAAAGTTTTAACAAAGAACATAGACTTAAAAGTGAAAGTTCTATTTTAGGCAAATGTTAGGAAAAATTATATGTTAGTAAAATGTGAGTGTGTACTATAAACACCAAGGTCAATACAACCAGACATGAATCCGGTAGTTGCATTGATTACGTCACTGCATGTTTTATAGCAGACGCGCATTCGTTTATAATATTATAATAAAATGTATCCGTGTTCGTGTGTGTGTTAAGTGTTGTATTTTTGTGTATTGACGACGAAAATGTGTTCCAATGATTTTATAAAACTAGGGGTCTAGAAATGATACAATCGTTTCGAAACTGACACCCCAAGACTAAATTAGGACTAGTTATGTAATGTATCGTGAAGTTATTTACATTTTGCTTAAATGTATTTTATATAGATGATCCATCCACATGGAACGCTGTAGATAGGCTTATTCCAAGATAATATAGTTAGATGAACATCCTGCAAAGTGGTCTAAATTCTATTTCCTCCACACTTTTCCTTCTTTTAATATTAACCCAAAAGATGCAATAGTTACGTTGTCCTTGCACTTTGGCATAGTTAAACGTTGGTATGTGGGCCTACTAAAGACATAAATAATTGAGACCATCACAATATATTTGACACTATTACAGAAAAATGTCGTGTTAAACACTTTCGATGAAACAACTCATTACAGCCCTCGTTTTCAACTGAAACTATAGATTCATAGCATTCAACGTAGTTACAGATTCAATCTCAACTTCTATCTGCAGTAAGCCTTTACTAAGTCAATATGGAACACGTTAAGTCCCAAAGAGAAGTGAAGGGAAGCAACAGGGCGGAAAAGTGCAATTTACATAATAGCGGCACTTGCCAGACTGTCTCTTTCCTTAGGTCTCTAAACGCTGGCACTTAAAGACACTTTGCCTTGCACTCACATAGGGTTTTCTCGGTATTGGTGTAGACTAAACATACTCTCTAGTAAATATGTGCTAACTTAGTGAATCAGTTAATGAGGATTTTAAGGTTATGCAGGTGTTTTCCTGTTCGAAACCATTTTTAACTTAATGACAACCTTCCTGTAGCTCATGTGTGGTATTGCGTAAAGGGAATTCAGTTATCACCTAGTAATCAAAAGGTCTTCGTTTCGATCCTGAGAAAAATTAGAGACTTTGATGACCTGAAACTGAACCCAAATCTACTTGATCATTGGGCTTTTAGCAAATATTCCTGACCACAAAACTAGTTGATCTTAGTCAGGACAATGCTGTAAATGTCACCATTTCAACATTCATACTTAGCTCCACGAATGCTAGAACTGAAAAGGTATGGAACATAAACTTAAGCAAATTACGTCACTGCTCCAAATGACTATACCATACCGTTTCTGTTCTAATATTTGTGTTTGACTCCAAATATAGGAATCCTGGTGTCTCTGTGTCGTATCAATTACTTATTGCTTTGCATTTTGGAATAACACTATTTAATAAGGCCTGCGGTTATTTAATTTGCACTATTTAATTTGTTCATCCGCATATGCCTTTGGCCTGTACGTAGAACATTGTGAGAAAAGCATAAGGGCGGATTGGTAGAGTACAAGAATTGTATTTGAAATATATGTAATGCAAAATGCATATGAAAACTGGATCCATTACAACAAAGCACATCTTTGCACTTCAAAAGGAGGCTGTACGGGTCATTGCTGGCATTCGACAGAGAGGGTCTTGTAGATCAGCTTTCGTCAAATTAAGACTTCTTACTTTTCCCTGCATTTACATTTTCAATACCTTAATTTTTTTAAAACAAAACCATAGTTTTTTTTGGAACCTTTCATTCCCCAATCCAGATACTGTACAACATTAGAAAAAAATCCAAATTGAACATTCCATACCACAAAACCTCTTTTTTCAAAAAACATGCTTTTTACAATGCCATCATGCTATACAACTCACTGCCTGACAATCTTAAGTCAGTTAGTGATATTAGGGATTTCAAAAGTAAACTCAAACTATTTCTTTTAGAAAATAGTTTTTACAGCGTAAAAGATTATGCTAACTACAACTCATCATAAATATGTTATTTGTTTTAGGCATGATGTGTTTCTGTAATTGTCTAATAGTGTAGCTATGTCATTGTTTATTATGTATTTTATTTCAAAATTGTGACGCAAGCCATGCATGTATATATTATGTTAACTGGCAATAAAGGAATATTTGATTTGATTTGATTTGAAACTTCTGTTTCCAACCGAACAGTGTTAATCAGCAAAGAGTTAATCAAATGTGTTAAAGAATACATTATTGAAATATTATTTAGAAATCAAGGATCGAGGTAAGTGAAATATTTTGTAAGGAGTCAAATTCCATTATGAAAATTAAATAAAATATGCATTACACAATACAATTTTTGTGAAATGAAAAGTATATTTAGTGTTTATTCCCTTGAGCTAATGTTGCAATTCAGTTACGTAAACCTTTCAATATCCCCAAGGAAATTGATAAATCCAACTCGGTTCTGTTAATACCTTCAAATAGGCTATTTATGTACATTCACAAAATGTTTTGCCCCAATGTAAACAGTAATTTTCTGTTTAATTGGGTTGCAACCAACAATGTATCTTTGCTTCGTGAGGAAATTTTCTGAGTGGCATATTAGAATTTATGCAAAAAAAGATCCCTAATATTAAAAGTCTAGATTATTTTTACAAACCCTAAATAATATTGGTGTTAGTAATTCGTACTATTTCATGTACTTTGTCACAAACCAAATATAGAGTCACTCAATAATGTCACGTAATCCACGCCGTAATATGTGTCCGAAGTCTAAATTTGAAAGCAGAACATCTAAATAATGGAGTAGGTGACCTTAGGTGACTTAGTTATTGAATTAAATCAGCTGTTTTTCAGGACCATCATAGGAAAGAAAGGAAGAAGCTCAAGGACAGCTTCTTGTTTTGAACAATCAAAAACTTACTCATCTCTCAGAGTCAAACCCGTGACCTTTTGACAGGGAGGCAAGTTTTATAACCGTAAAGTTATCTAAATTTCATCAGCAGTTCAGCGGTGTTAATGTTATACAGGGTGAACATTATTTAAATTAGAGAGGATGTTAATAGATTATCATGGTGGAAAAAGATGTTTAAAGGTGTTGACAATCAATAACAAGTATTACTTTATCGTACTGGTTAAGCAGAGTTTATAAGAAGGTTAATACTATTAAGCAAGTTAACCCGATAACCTAATAATCCCTTTTTGCACACAAACTGAAGTGTTAAAGCATGTATGCTTTTTATATAATGCATACCTTGACTATAATAAAAATAATTTCGAGATTGGTCTTTTTCAAAAGAGGGAATTCTACTTAGCACGATAAATATGGTGGAAGCTTAAAAAAAACTGAAACAGGATTCGTAAACTTACCAAAGTAAACCAATAGTGCTAGTACACACGGAATGGCATGTTACCTAAAACAGAAAATAATCCGTTAACATTACTTATGGTGAATAAAATTACAAGAGATACAGTAACTGTTAAACAAATTAAATGTTTACAGTTCGTATTATGCAAAAAACAGTAGTTTTTCGTAGTAAATTATTATACGTTTCTGAGGAAACTAAACCTTTTCCAAATGAATACTTTTATCTACTGATACGTAGATTAATGCACACCAAGCTCAACTTGCACTGAAGTTTGAACTCTTGAAGATACACAAAAATAAATATAGTGGAAGAATATTAGGAAAATCGACCTAACAAATTCGGACTAAGTGGAAACCTTTCACAGTTGTTCAGTAAGCCTAAAAAATAAAATATCAAAAGTTCCCATAATTCCCGGCAGTAGGGCCTACTCGGTTTACTGCTATAGGGAGGGTACTAAAGTGTGCATTCATGTTAAATATTAATAGCTTAGTATAAAATAAATAAATTTGCCAAGTTTGATCAAAATATACCCATAAATAAGCAAACTACAACAATTATATTTCCCTTTATAAGAATAAGATGGGAATTTTAAATTTAATACTAACTTTTATTATTTATCTCAATAACCGTTAGAGATAGAGCAAACCTTGTTATATAAAAAGATGTATTTTTTAGACGTTCTTTAACTTGTGTATTTACGAAAATTCTCTAATACCAATAGTTTGTGAAAATTTTTTAAAAAAATTAAAAATTGGCCACCATTTTCCAAGATGGCGGCTGAAGCTCAGCAGGGACTTATGGGGACTTTTGATATTTTATTTATTTAGGCTTACTAAACAACTGAGCAAAGTTTCCACTTAGTCCGAATTTGTTAGGTCGAATGGCTTTTTTATCCCTAAAATTCTTGGACAAATAGGGCCAAGAGGAGGAAGAGGAATTGCGTAAGCCTTAAAACATTGGGCGTTTTCTTCTCTCCTGCTTTCCATCGGTAACCGGCAAATCCCTAAACGCTTTACTCTGAATTCGAAATTTAAATGTATATAAAGACACACTCTCCATAAATAATCTTTATTTTCCAAGATTATCTTACCTTTACTTTGGTAAGTCACTTAATTACTTCCTTTAGACAGCTTGTTCACACTGAGTATTGAAAATATGTGTATCATATTGATCACATTAGATTAAGGCATAACTTTTTTTAGGGACGCAGCTAAGGTCCTATTGTAATCCAAATTTTAATGGAAGATGAGTGTAGGGCGAATATGACCTCTTTGTTAGTTTTGTTGGGTCAAAAATCATCTGTTTTTTCAGTCAGGTCAATATGATGAGTGGAGTCAAGTAAGAAATATACTGACAAAATTCTATTTCCCATCATAATTATAGTTTCCTATACCTAGTTCTCCGATTAGAAAAGAACCACGTCGATCAAGAACAAACAACAACCTCCAAACAACCTCAGGGTGTTTGCACGGTAAAATCATTGTGTTAATAACCACAAAGCACAATTTTTACCTTACCAAAATTGCATAGTTTGATTAAGAATAAGCACTGACAAAAATTAAGCACATCTATTAATTCATTGTTCTATTACTTATCATGACAGCGAAAAATGTTTGAGTGTTCTCATTGCCCCATTCTGTATGATTAAATCATAACTAATAAAGAATCATAAGTATATACGGCAAAAGTATATAAATAGATAAACATAAGTTTCTCTACTAATTATTTATAAATTGAAATGGCCAAAATATTTGTTAATAGGTTTATACACTTTTGGTATAGTGAACTTCCGGAAGTTGAATAATATATATACATTTTAAATAATATAGAGTATTGTTTCATTATATTTTTTCTTTACAAAAAATTTTTATGAATAAGATTTTAATTATATTACAGTTAAAATAAAATAAAACTTTATTTTCCATTTAATATACCTAAAAAAGGTGGTTGAGAGTTAAATAATCCTTTGTAATAGCCAAATCAGAGACTGTAAGTGATTGTATGTTAAATTTAAAAACTTTAAATTGAACTTTATTAAATAACATTGTGGATGAAATCAGTTTTCAATTGAGGTCGAGAGAACACTCAGTTTGTTTTCGCCCATTAAGAGAAATCTGACTTGATGGTACTTGGTGATGTTCTTAATTACCCCAAGAGATTCAACATATCAGTTTACCCCAAAGAAAAATATATATTTTGTATAGAAGTAACTCAAGTTAATTTAGCACAAGCATAAATACAGTTTTCATTTTTATCTGTAATTTAGAATGTTTCATCTAGATGCATTTTTAAAGTTTTTTTTTTGTTAAGGAATTGTCTGGTTCGAACCCTGGCCTTGTTACCATCTAACCTCGAACTTTTGTTAAAATTATACTTGTGTTAATTATAGATTTTATAGTTTATTAAGGTAATGACACCATTCATAATTTAGTGATTTCTTGGTTCAAAAAGACCAACTAGAATCCAAGCAGTAACCTATGGATTATATTTTTTAAAGATCATTATAACCTCTTAGCTATCCAGACATTAATACAGACTCAAAATATTACAAAATTTATGTTGAAATATTATAAGTTGTAAAAAATAAAAGAATTCGCTACACAGTTTACTGATTGATATCCATAGTGTATAATTTAATCAGCCTATATGGCTTAACGAATTTAATTGTTACTCTAGGAGAAGTATACTTTATACTAGTAAAAATCTCTGTCATACTTCAAACTCAGTTTGATATTCAAATACACAATGGGATTTATATTTTAAACATACGAGGTCCGTTGTAAATTCTGGGGGATTTAAAAGGATTTCAAGCTTTGCCTGGACTCGCGTTTTTACTGCTGACATTTCTCTTGGGGATGGTTTATTTACTAGCATGGCAATTGTTTTGTAACTATGTCCAGCCAGTCACTTCCACTTTTTATAAACAAAATTACCTTTTAGATGTACTTTTTTTAATCGATGATACTGGAATTTCACTAAAAGGTTGAAGGTTGAAGGTTGATATCTTAACCTAACCTTTCAGGGAAACCTTGCAAGTTTATGCAATACAACTACACGTATTTGCTACACGTTCATATAGTAGGCTATAACTCGATATTACACGGAGAGCCATTAGGGTTATATTTTCAGATTTTATGGATCAAAGTTTTATTTTATATTTTACGTTTTAGAGGGTTTATTTTCGTACGATTGTTTCATCCTATTATTAATAGTAATTACGGAATGAGAGTAAGGTGTCTGTTTGAGTTGTATAATTTTTTACAAATTAAGTTTAAATACAAAATGAACAAAACATAAGAATGCATAGCAGTGTGAAACGTGCTTCTACAATTTTCCACTGTTTAATCCATAAATAAATCCCAAAGTACCCATGAACTTTTGAGAAAACTAAGTTACACCCCTATAAACCATATACTTAAAATGTTGAGAAACATTGCGCGAAACTACCATTTTTCATAAATTGCCCTTTAAGGCCGTAATTCCTTTATAAAGCTGGGTTTTCCTAGGCGCGGGAGCGGAGAGCGGAGAGAGGATCGCGGAGAGCGGGAAAGATATTAACATGGTGTTCTGCTCCGCTTCTAGGAAAACAGTAACATTAAATTACCTAAGACAAGAGGAGTCCGCTCTCCGCGTTCCTCTCTCTGCCTAGGAAAACCCGGCTTTAAGGGAACTTTCCACATAAATGTAAAAATACCTCAGCTGTACTTATTTGTATGTTATTCTTTCAATTTATTACCTTATAACATAAAAATCATGTGTGATTATTTGTTTGTATTACTGTAGACCTATTCTGTTTTGTTTATTTCAGCTTAACTTAACCAATCAATAGTTTTTCTAATACTTATGAAGACAAACGGGGTGAAGCCCTTCGGTAACAGCTAGTTACTTTAAGGTTGGGGATAACAGCAAGTGAAGTGATTTTTATGTTTTCAACAGACACCATTTTACCAAAATATATGATGAAGTAGGGCATTGCATTAAAGTTCACTTAGTTATTCAACATTTAACCAATAGAACGGCTAATTATTAAAATTGCATAGTGAATTTTATTCATCAATATATTTTTACAACGAGTGCTTCAAAAAACATGTGAAACGTCAATAGGACCAGTTGTAAAAATTACACAGTAGGTTTGATTCAGCAGTTTATATTAAGTAAGATCGACAACAGTTGGTTAGATTTATAACGTCCATTTCATCATGTTTATAGCTCCATAACATGGGTGATATAGCGTCCGCCCAGCAGGCCAATGTAATACGCTCTCGTTTCCCCACAAACTTATACTTTTACCATTATATCAAATAAGTTTCGATATAAAACTTAACAACTTTTATACGTGTCCTTAAGTTATAAAATTTACCATAAACCAAATGGTAATCTTCCTAGTTGAAGAGGAAATACCAAATATACATTGTTGTTAAATTTCGTTATACATATAAATATTAATACATTATTGAAATTAGTAGCAATTAGTAGTTACAGAACTATTTCATTTTAATGACACTGACAGTATTGATGCCATTTCAAAATATACTAGGTATATAATATACCTACATATGTATAATATCTAAAATATACTATCTCAAATATGAGAGTGTTTTAAGTAAATGTTTTTGAGTAAATTAAAATTGGAAACAGTATAATATTAGCTTAAACATTTTTTTTAAACATCTTATCTTAGGAAAACACGATACCTCAATATTTGGTATTTTGTTTACACGTTATAATAGCTAAAGGAAAAATATTTCTTTTCATGCAATAAATTGACATGCCATATGTTTATAATGTAGTAGATTATTTCGGAAACATTCTTATTTAGTTCGACAAACAATAATAACTTTATAAATATAGAATTATTTTATGATCAACAAAATTTTTTTATGAATCAAAATTTAAAATTTATTTAACATATAACAAAACAATAATGATCTTAATTTAGCAGATCCCAGTCTAGAGTAGACTAGCTTAATGTGTAAATACATTTTAAGGCAGCTCATTGAATCTCTTTGGGTGTTTAAGAAATGGCGTTTACAAATTTGAGGTTTAAGTATTAAATATTTAGATTAATATCCAAATATTTGTAAGAAGGTCTAAACGCATGCACTTAACGTTTACACGTAACACAATAATTCTAATTTATTGAATACACTTCTCTTTTACATAACCACCGTCTTATTGTGGTCTAATACCAAATGAAAAATAACTACATACAGGCATCCTTTCGAACCACGTGGGCAGTTCAGTAGGAAATGTACTGGTTCTATATCATGCTGCAGATGTGAGAATCGGGACGAAATATGGCGGGAACGTGGGCGAAATTTGGCGGGAAAGTGGGCGGGTTATATCGGCTTGCACTCTTTCACAATATGGCAGTAGGTTCGTTTTGATCTTTTGTCTCAAAAGGTTTTCAGAAAATGATAAACCTCTTTTAAATCTCTTTTGTTACAGTTGTGAAGTTTCGTGTTTCAAATGTAAGGGGTAAAAGCACGATTACTAGAAAAATACCGGTATGGATCATAAACATAAACAAAATGACGTTGTTGGCCCGAATCCTATACTAATAGCATTGAACATATGTTTTGGCAGTTCCATTTAAGCAATGTTAAATTATGTTTATTTTCGGGCCAAAAACGTCATGGTAAAAGTGTGAGATTTGCCGGATTTCTTTAATATTTTAATCTTGGTATTTATATAATTTTGAAAATGATTACAGATGGATAAACAATTTTTTAACCGATTGTGGGTTTAAGAACAGTAAATATGTATTCGAACATAAACGGTAGAATTATTGTTTTATTTACTTATCTTTATGATTTGACTAACGTTCAAATAAATCTCTCAGTTTCGATGAATTAATTTCTTCCGGTATAAAACGTTGTTTTTAAATAATTAAGGTGCTTGCTTTAACTATTGTGTAAACATGTAGCAATACCATGATATTTGGTCAGATGAGTTAACAAAAATATGTAAATTAAGAGTAGATAATAAATCTACATAGATAGTTCAAATAAACTACTGGATTCAAATAAACGCACTAAATAAAAATATTGTAGTGTTTTACTTCCATTCAATATTTGTGCAATAGTTATAATATTTGAAACGTAACTTAACATGATCAAATGAATGAAGACTTAGCCAATCACTTATATTTTTAGATCATACGTTCTAAGATTAAATAAATTAGATCGCTATGGAGGAATATACTATTTTGCAACAATAAAATATATTAAGCATATCTGATGGAGTGTCAGAACGAGCACAGCTTCAGAAGCTAGGTGGGTCTCGAGTTTTGTGAAGTGTAAGAGATAAGGTTCCTGGTTCTGACATACTTTATCATTCCAAGTCCACTGTCCACCGACATTTGACTGTTAGAAATGTCTGTTATCATTTGATAAAGGTAGATTTACTTTTTTATACCATTCACATAGTCGATCTCGTAAAATTGTTTCCAAATTAAATTTATCCTGTTTTGTGCGAAAGTTTGTTTCAGTGTACTGGAATAAGATGATTGAAAACCCTGGTCTTTTTTTTGTCCTAGGACGCTAGGCACGAGCCTGGGATTGTTTTTCACATTACTTCAGGCTAGACCTAGGGGTTGCGGCATTATCACTTGGATAAAATCCATGGGTGACTTGGCGGGGATCGAACCCGGGACGTCACGGACTGAAGTCCCGCGCTTTAACCACTACGCCAGCTCGCTCCCCAGATTGACCCAAATGGTCATAGTGCAGCATAGCAATATGAAATTCGTGAATTTGAGCCTTTCAAAAAAGTGAAGCTTTTTTTCCTAAATAAGGCCTAGATTCGACTGGAATTTTTCGTTGCGTTTTTAGTGTATTTCCCATATAGGGAATAAGCTATTGATATTTTTATATGATCCTGTTTTTGGTGGGATTGAACTAGGCCTACATGTGTAATTTCTCTCGTCTCACGTACAGCCTTAATTCACATTTAGGTTATAATACGCTTGAGTCCCCATCCTATAATTGTAGAAAACGTGATGCTCTTCAAATATCAGTAAAGAACTTAACTACAAACCTACTACACTATATTGTATACGGATTCTGGATAATCTGTTTAAAGGAAGAGTTTACAAACGGTGACTTACCAAAGTAAAGATAAGCTTAATTTATGGAGAGTGCGTCCTTATACAAATTTAAATTTCAAATTCAGAGCAAAGCGTTTAGGGATTTCCTCAGCTAGCGATGGAAAGTAGGAGAAAAGAATAAGCTCGAGGTTTTAAAGCTTGAGTAATTTTTCTCCTCTCTCTTCTGTCTATTTCTCTTATGTTTTCTCATTCTACGATATCAAGCTTCAGTGTAAGTTTCAATGGCTAATAGTAACATATTAATCTACAAATGAAAAACGAAACACACTCAATAGTCTTTTTCATAGTAATCGCCAGATGGAAGTTGTTTAGTCTTACCTTTCTAATCCCTAAATTACTTTGGGCTTCAATCTGATGGATTTTGAGAATCAATGTGTTTAATCTGGCAAAGCAGGTAGATAATATCACAGATACAGATATGGGTCACAACAATATAACCAATATAACGTGGAAGGCAGCAGTATATAATACTGTCTACTGTGATGGTAGTAGACCGATTACCTTTTACTATCTACCATCAATATTGTTCTGTTAGGACTTGCTTATTAAACATAATAATTAATAATTATAGCTATGTTTGAAATTAAAAACTACAAACATACACATTCTTACAATGTGGGGTATTGTATTAAATAAAAGTACAAAAAATATTTTTTTGTGACTTTTAAGATGTTATAGTTTTATTTGTAGTCACTGTGTCTGGAAATAATAAAAAAAACCTTTCAAGTCAACATTAATACTATTACCATAATTTAAGTTAAAGCACAACAAAGAGAAGAAAAAAAAATAATACGAGTAAGAACAGGGTCTACCCAGAAATAAAGTAATTACGAATTATTACTAAATAGTTCATTGCAATGCTGTCTTTCAATAACTCTTGTCAGAAAGCTTTATCGCTCATAATTTTTATATTTTTTTTATTCCAACTCGTAAATCTTCATTTTTTCATCATTACAAAACAATAAAAAAGTACAAAAACTCGGTAAAAGTACAAGATACGACAAGAACATGTGAGAATAAATATAAGCTGCATAGTAAAAAAAAAAAAAACACTCACACATGTTTTAGTATGTAAATGTTGTAGTAATATCAGTAATTTTATACAAAATCTATATAACGGCATCAGAGTTGGATACTTGTTTTTGCCCGTATATTGTCCCCTGTTTATGAACTATTTAACCCCTTATCTCGAAAGTTAACACCCAATAGTAACTTACTGTTTTAAACTCAGGATTTTAACTTGATTTAAAGGTTTTTAAGGAAATTCAATATCATTTTACCACCTTGAAAAGTATATTTTATATTTACGCATAGTAAACATGAATAAAATAAATAAGATTTTGCCTGCTTATATTTTCAGGATTATATTATTATCATTAATTCTGAAAAGAAAAAGAAATATTAGCAGATGACTCCATATTTAAAGGAAATATATGATTTACAACATATTTAATTAATTGGTTTATTTATTGGATCAAGAGGGACCATTACAAGTTGTTATATACATTTTGTAAAATATTTTAATTGGACAGAAACGTTCTAAAGAAATTGTCCTATTTGTGACATTGGAAACTTCAATATCAATCCTAAGAAATCATGTATACTTTAACTGATCAAGATCAAAACTATTGTGTGGTTTTAATTAGTTATTCGTTTGGTTTAGTCTCAATTGTTGTTTATTATCATTTGTGTTCAGCAGCTTGCTTGATGGAGCAAGAAAAATGTAATTTATTTAATAAATAAACTTCATATTAATTTGGGAATTATTGAGACAAAATGGTTGAGTTGCTAAACTTGTGTAGTCACTAAAAATAGGAAATATTTCTGACATAGTTAAAATGCATACCGACTCATTGAATTTATTATAAAAGAGTAACAAATAGGTATTTTCAAATTTTGAACATAAAATATATAAATGGACCTAAGCTGATATGATATAAGCCTTTTTCTTGCTTGCATCGTGGGTTCCCTAAAATATCATAATTTTATTCATAAAGTTTATTCATAAAGTTAAAAGGTTCTTCTATGTGCATAAACTTTTCGTCAAAGACTTGATGGTTAGTTAAGAAAGACTTGGTTTGATCATAGATTTACTTGGCCTTGCATACGAATGCCGCATCTTGGTTTATGAAGTCTTCAAAGACTGAGCTTTAGCATTGAAAGGCGTCTTTATCTTATATATTACACTCCATGATCCCAGCTAGCTTTGAGTCTTCTACTCTTATAAATTGTAAGATTAGTTTCTAGATAACAAGTTTTTTGAATTAAACATCCTGATGATTAAAATTAATTAAATTTAGAATCGACGAAAACACACTATCCTTGCTAAAACTCCTTGTAAGACAGTAACGTATTTGGTTTTGGAATGAAAAATGGTTTTATAAAACGAAATGAGACTTCAAACTGTTCAAACTGTATCAAACTGTTCAGATAGCTCCAATGCTAAATAAAACGAGACTTCTATTATAAGCACACAAACTTATTAAATATGTAACGAAAATGTTTTTCAATACTCCAATGGGAATAATAACCTAAATGTTTCGCTTAAAACGGCAAAGCAAGCGTTTAATATAGTCTATCATAATTGTATCGGTTTATTGAATCCAATTTAATCCAATCGAGCTAGTAAAACATTAACTCAATGAGGCTAAACTTGTAATAGTAATCATTCTGTCCCAACGATTATTTTGTGCTAGCCAAAAGATGAAAAATGTTTAAAAATGAAATTGCCTTATACAAACGATAAGCTAAATATAGTGTGCACGGTTGTACGATAGGTAACCATTAATATTAGCCCGTGGCCTGTTTGTACGTCACATACCACTAGTAAAATAATTCGATGTCTCGTTTAACATTTGGAGCTCAAATTACCACGTAATTGGGTTATGAATGTTTTGTTTGTCCTGTCACATATATAATAAAAAATCAACTGTCCATGTAATTAAAATCACACGAATCTTATACAAGATATTACTAGCTTCATCTGAACTAAATATAGTTGTTTTAGTTATTTATTAACTTTGAACACCAACACATTTCCTCGTTACATCGTTAGTAATGAATAAAATTATACAGAATGCCCCGGAACTCCCTACTAATATTTTTGGCCATTGTCCCTGGGTGAGAAACATATCTAAACATCATATTTAAATTGTCTTGAAGTTCCTAGTTACTCACAAAGATGCCATTTTGTTTTTTCACTTATAAATCTTTTTTTTAAAGTGGTTGAACATACGAAATTGAAACCTTACACAAACATTTATGACAACTTGATAATAGTCTATTCTGGAGAATAATTCCTTTTACTTACAATGTATTGTAATATTGTTTTTATTTTATGGAATAAATAATTTTGACTTGACTTGACTTGACTTGAACTAGGCAAAGCTACAAAGAATTATTACAATTTTCCAAATTCATAAAACAAAATGGCGGTTTTTTCCTATTTCGTTTCTTAAATATCGGAAAAACCGTAGATTTTACAAAAATGTTACATGAATAACTCTTTAAGGCAATTTGAATACAAATCGATTGACACCTTATTTGTTAAGATTGGACTAATATTAACTGAGATATGGCAGCTTTAGTGATACGTGACCGTATGCCTCGGTATGCACTGCAACTAACCTCATAAGTCGTTTATTCAGCAAAATAACAATAAAATGCATTATCTACGTCAAAAACTAAATAAATTACAATATTTACATAACAAAAAACTCTCTTATGTAAATTAAAACGGTCAACTATGCTACTGTGGTCACATAACACTTAAAGCTGCCATATCTCAATGTTCAGTTTTATTTTTGTAGCTTTGTCTTGTTGACATAAATGTTTGTGAAAAGTCTCAATTTTGTATGTTAAACCACTTTATATTAAACAAATATTAAAAATTATATAAAAAAAAAACAATACCAATGTGAAAAAAAACAAATGGTGGCTGTGTGAGTAACTAAGGACTTTTGGAAAATTTAAATATGATATGTAGATATGTTTCTTATTTCTTACCCAGGGACAAGGCCCTAAAATATTGGTAGAGAGTTCCGGGACACCCTGTATAGTTAAAAGCTTCTGTTAAATGTAAACTTAATCCGTCGTATGTTGAAGCGTTGATATACAAATATAGCGAAATTTGAATTGCACATATGAACTCTAAACCTAGATCAATTTCCGTTCCCAATGGTTCATTTCTGCTTGATTAAATTGATTGCCAAACTTCAATCTGTCCAATTTATATTGATATTGCATTTTACACATGTCATAGCACTTCCAAATATATTTGAAAGAATTTCATTTACTCAGGTAATATTCAAAGTCCACACGTAGTCTTATTTTATACACTAATCTTATTTGTAATAAAATAAATTAATAATGATTTGATAGTTATTTATTCACAAGGATTGAGATTCTTTTTACAATATCAGAGAACATATGTGTTTGGTTTATAAATGCTATCAAGGTAACCTTTATTTTAATTATTAGATATAACAATTTTGCTGAATCTACAGTAACAATCGATATGGATACAACTAAAACTATCAATCCTAGACGCAACTTCAGTATCAATTGTATATTCAAATCTATAGAGACATGTACTGTATGCATATATATTTAATATCCGTAGGATATTATATAGAAACTGGTTTGAAGTCTGTTTTAATCTATAGTACTTCTCTTATTTGTGTTCCAGTTATTAGTAGCATCTTTGACTACAACTATACACTCCATCCCCATGTTAAATTTGTAGCAAGTTTTTATTTTCTAAATCGTCGTAGTTGATGTGAGCCTCCGACAGATTAAGCTAATGTAAACTACTAAATTCTGTTGAATAAACAAACTTTTTACCAAGTAAAACTTAGAGAATGACTTACGGTGAGTTATAGCAGCTGTTAAGACCCATCAACATGGCCAGCAGCAAAAAAAAGGTATAAAATATAATTTTAGACACTAGCGCATTCTGTTACTGGCTCACACAACTACGTTATTTTTTAAGAAAATTTGGCTACAGCTGGTCCACATACATATAAAGTCTACTTCAGTATACAATAGTCAATGTATTCTAAAAACTGGAGCATAGTTTTAGATCCACTACCAAACTATTAACATTTATTCTTAGTTTCTCTACCCATATATTGTAACCCTGAATAGAAACTCTGTTTGCAATGGTTTAAATCCGCAGCAAATGTGAATTGAATTGTTTGGACAACTAAAGACATCACACTTTATATTGGTAGTATATTTCCGAACCAATCAATTAACTAAGGCCATCGTTACTTAGGAGGTCTCAAGAGATTGTCCCACTTGTTGGATACCAGCTTCGACTCAATAATTAAATCATTAGCCTTAATTGGAACAGCGGAATTAGCTAATGTATTAACATCGGAAGCAAACATATTACAAAATTAGAACCATTCAGTGATATCTAGTGTGATAAAACATAGGTAATACTTCTTGTTATATTGCATTTTTGTTACCTTAGGCTATTTTTGTTAAATTAGGCTATTTTAAGCACTATTACCTTTGGCACTTTTGAGGGGAAATGACTATGTCACCCTGAAAATCACGTTTGAACATCGCGAAAAGCACTAGAAATCTTTGGTTTTTTTGGGCTTGAAAATTTTATTTTTTAGCATTTTATGTACCTATTTGTTTATTATTTAAGTTGGTCCATTTTAAACACATTTTCAGCAAATGCGGTTTTTACCCAGAAAATAAGGTTAAAAAAGTGCCATGTGCCAAAAATTAAATATGATCCAACCTAAGTTAATTTGACCTAATATAATCTAATCTAACGTCATTTGACATAACCCAACCTAACCCATGCCTAGGTTAGCAAAGTGTCAAAAATGACCGAGTTCGGGTAAACCAAGGCTAGGTAGGGTTAGGTTAAGTTAAGTAAAATTAGTATTAGATTATTGACATATTTACCGGTCAAATGTGACAATATTTAGTGATTTTTAACGCTTTTCACGATTTTCGATTGCGTTTTACAGGGTGAAATAATTTAGGTGTTGCCGAAAAAGTGGAAGAGGAAAAAAGTGTTTGAAATTGCCTAATTAACGAGAAAAGTACGAGGCACGTAAAATCGCCGATTTCTAGCATTTTTCTACATTTTCAAACGCCCTTTTCAGGGTGAAATAGGCGTTTCCCCCAAAAGTGCCAAAGGTTAAATGGTGCTTAAAATAGTCTAGTTTTAGGAGATAAGGCAAAAAATGCAATATAACATAAGTAGTATAAGCTCAGTATTACCAAAAAGTACATATTCTTATATTTTTGTATTAAAAGTTTAAGGCATATGAACTAACGTAATAATACTCGTATATAACTTGGTAAGTTAGTAATTTTGCAACTAGGATAGATACTACAGCCAATCATAGAAATGTGCAATTTTATAATTTCTTTTCTTTCATTACCTAATGCAAAACCACAATATAACGTTTTTATTTATAGACATGCACTGTGGATGCGATACTCCCTGGTGTGGATTAACGTCCGCTCGAGTGAGTACTACAACTCTCCGCAGTACTATCCTGATAATTAGACCAATTCGTATATACCAAGGAAAAATGTGGTTCAGATTCCACTAAAAACTGTAGGTCCCTTAAGTTGCCATTAGCTGTATGGGCTATTAATTAACAGCTGTGTCTAAGGAATGTCGGCTTTAGTCACTAACAAGACTACAAGATCGCGCCACTCATCCTACACTCATCTCCATTCATACTTGGCTTAAAATACCTACTACTGTATGTATGGTCGCCATTTCATTGAACAGTATTAACAGTTTCCTCAACTGTAACTTATCTTATAAATTCCTTTCTAAACAAAATAAACTTCAACCCCTTGAATGCATTTATCAATACGTTTATTCCACAGCGTAATATTTCCGTTAGTGTTTTTTTGTCTCCAAACGACGAAGAAATCTTCAACACTTGATTGTTTGCGGACCAAATGTTGCTGATGAATCTACGAACCATTGTTGATCATCAGTCGTGATTCATCTCCGACTGATGATCAATCATCCGTCTGTCTGAGAATACATTTTGTCAACGTCATCAGGCCATCTAATATCGATCAAGGGGGTGAAAATTAAATTTCGTTGTCTCATCGATTTGATATCAGATATTAATTTTGGAAGAACTTTTTTGGTTACATAAACCTTAGTAGGAATTTGTAGTATTCGGATGAGACTACTTTATGGTATATGGTAAATAGTATGAGCTAGCGAACTATCGAGTACTGTTTTAAAATGTAGATTCAAACCAAGATGATATCGCTTCGAGAAGGTGAACCTATCCTAAATATAAATAAATTTTGAGATAGTTATCTCTATTAGCTATTAGTTAGCTAGTCTTTATGAAGATCAACTCTGCACATAGTGCTTAAATTTTCATTAGTTAAGGAGATAAAACCACATTGTAAAATATTCAAACGCATTTATTGTTTATATGTCAGTTAAATAAAAACACTAAATAAAAATGTTCGTACCATCCTTCCCAATTATTTATATATACATATGGAAAATATACATTTCCCAACAATAATGCAATGTAAATATGTAAATATGTATATTATATTGCAATGTAATATAATGATAATTTATTAAATAAATGTCATCCTTCTTGCTCTATCACAATCAAGCTGCTCTATCAAAGGATAAAAAATAAAATCTTAGACCAATCTGAAGAAAAAATTAACTAATCAAAAAAACAATAATTATTTTTACCTTTTCTCTAACCAATTAGAGTAAAAATTATTTCTTAGGATTGATATTAAAGTTTTCACAATGTCACAGTGGAAATTTTCTTCAGAATTCTTCTGTCTAATTTAAATCTTTTCCTGAAGGTATATAAAAACTTGTAATGATCCCTCTTGATCCAGTAAATAAACCAATTACTTTAATATCTTTTAAAGTTATATCTTTCTTTAAAGTATGGAATCGTCGGCTCATACATTTTTTTCTGCATCGATTTCCAATGGTTGTTCTTGACTTAATTCGAACCTTATGGTTGGGTCAATAATAAATCCATGACTCCCTTCCTTAATTTTTAAAATGTCGATTCTTCATTGAGACTCACCTTCTGCTACACATGGCATTTCTTCGTAAACAGTTAACTTAATTTAACGAAATAAGTCTGCTAACATTTTACTGATAATGTGATGCCTATTATTTCTCAAAAGTTCTCCAAACGGAAAGAACCTCATACTGTAAATGCATATATAGGTTATACATCCAAAAGTATTAGAAATATACATCTGCTACTATGATTGTATAAAATCACCAACAATTAAAATGCTGATCAAGATGTTATCTATTCTTGATTCTTGTAAAGGCAATCCCTTCAAATATGTTCAAGGATAAAACAAAAACTGGATCAGCTGATGACCAATTTCGGCGGGAATGTGCGATCATCTGATTACCAATTTCGGCGGGAATGTGCATGTATGTAATAAACGACATCCAGGCGATCACGTGGAGTCCTCGGCGGGGGTTAAAGCCAGACAGAAAACTCCATTCTACGATTCCAATAAATATTGTCAAACATTTTATTTCAGTCCGCCGTTTTACTGCCATTCGACCAATGACAAAGCTATAAAATGAATCGTAGAGCAGTTCTCTTTAATATTTGATATAAAACACAAACAAAGTAAGTTGGTTTATGATAGAGCCCTGTGTTGTGTTGGTGTTTAAAGGGAAATGCCAAAATAAGCAAAAATAGCACGTAAATAAAACTGAAGACCGTGTTTGAAACACATGACATGAATAACTAAAGTATTGACGTGACTCAAAAGCACAAAGATCTTTTACTGTATTGATATTCATTCAATAGTAGTTTTCATTACTAGACTGGAAAGTGACTCATTGCGGGGAGAGATGGCATTTTCGCGCGAGGCGAAGCCGAGCGCTGGAAACGCCATCGTGCCCCGCAATGACACTTTCGAGGCGAGTATTGAACATTATTTTTCATTACGATACCGAAAACTTATAAAAACATGAAAATTTTCGTTTATTTAACTTAGTATTAAGAGAAAAAACCGAACTAATGAAAAAAAACTCAACTCTGAATTATTAATAAGTGCACGGAAAAAACTCATAACGCTAACTTTCCGTGTGTATGTACCTCGACATAAGCACGGAAACTTAACGTTATGAGTTTTTTCCGTGCACTTATTAATAATTGCATGGCCAATAGTTTGAGGAAAAACAGACTATTTTGGGTAAAAAAAGTATCTTTATTAAATTAACTACAGAACAAGCTGATGAATAAACAAATAAAGAAAGAGACCTTTGATGATTACATAGGATCAACACGCTGATAAATCTTTATTAATGAAAATGAAAATGTATGTTAAAGTCGCAGTTTTGATTTTCACTTATGTTTAACATTTTTTGTGGTAGCTTTAGGTTTTTTCTCATTTCTGCAACATTGACTTCCGCGTGTGTTCCATCAACTTTATTATTTTCTTGAATGAAATTGCGATTTTGCACAGTATCTTCTTCTGATGAAATTACATCGTCGATTGTAAAATATTGTTTTGAAACCAGATTCACCTCTTCATCATTGTTAGAAATGTTATTGAGTGGCAGTGAATCCAAAGAGGAATTGTTGTAATTTGAAATTGAATTAGTAATGTCTCTGATTGGAAGTAAATTCAAAGAGGAATTGTTTTGATTTGAGATTGAAGTACTTGGTTTTGAAAAAAGTTTTTTAGACACATCAATTTTTCTATTTATGGACTCCTCAATGTAACCTTCAGCAACGGTTGCACTTTTCCAGCCTCCGTGCCTCTTGAGTGTGAGTAAATCCGCTCCCCCTTCCACCAGCATTGACGCGGATGTGCGTCGAATAGCATGACCTGTGTAGGATTCAGGCTGTTCTAGCTTAAGGTACTGGGCGACCTTTTTGGGAACATCCGAAATCGTATGACTCCCGACATGTTGTGCTACGCACTTGCCTTGCCTGAAGCCAACAAAAAGTCTAGGGCTCGTCATTTTTGATGGGCGTAAAGACAAATATTTACGTACTAGCTGGCAGGGTTGATACGTACATTCATCGTCTGTAATGATGAAACTTCTGCTAGCATGTGTTTTACATCTCTCAATGTAACCTTAATGAAACTGCCATAATCTTTTACGTCATTTATGCTAAGGCGTAATAGATCATCTCGCCTAAGGGCTCCAAAAATGCCAAACGTCAAAATTACTTTACTTAACAACCATTCTTTGTCGGGAGCGTTGATCATGAACTGAGAAATTTGATCAGATGTAAAAACATTCGCTTTTTTAGGTTTGAAACCAACAGACTTTTTCTTTAAAAATGCAACTGTTTTTGGAAATTTTAAATTTCCAAGATTTTCTTTTACTTTTAAGACATTTTTAACCATTGAATACTTGCTCCACAAGGTGCTAGGTTTCATAGTTTTCGACAGTTCTGACATATAGACTAGAAGTATGTCATCATTAACCTGGCTAGGTTTAATGTTTTCTTTTTGACACCAAGTACAAAGCTTATCGTATTCATTTTCGTATCTTAAACGCGACACATCAGGCAATAATTCGTTTGTTACACTTACCGCTCTGTTCATCAAAGTTTCAGGAATATTATCCATATTAGTACACATAGTTCAAAGAATCTATCTCAACAAACATAACCTAACTGACAATGTCAATATATAAGCGAGGAATGTGTTTTCAACAACAATACAATCAGCTGATCTGACTGCAGCGCAAAATCCCATAGCGGTTACTTTCCGTGCAGTACATACGCACGGAAAGTTAACGTTATGTAACTTTTCCGTGCAGTAGCGGGAATTACCTATTTTCTTATCTCATTTTACGTTTAGAAAGTGTACTTTCGTGTGTAGAGTAATGAAAAATATCAATCTGAACATGAAAGACTGATGCCGCTCTATCAAAGTTGTTACTGACCACTAGGTAAACAAGAAAAAAACATATATCTTTGATTATTCATTATTATAAATAACGAGTAGTTTACCTCTGAACAAAAGACAACAATTTCACATTTAATTTATATCAATAAAATATTAGGCTATAGAACTGGACGTTTACAGCAGATGACAACAAGAGGCTTATTCGTTATTTATTTGTAGGTGTTAAATGTGTAATATAAATCACAGCACAACGAGCCATTCAATTCGATGGGAAATAAAATAAAATAAAGATTATCTTAGTTGAATTTACCTAAAATACTGTGTGCTGCTGTCTATTGATATATTCTGTTGCATACAGATTTTTTAACCAAACTTAACTACATTATCATTACCATTTATATCATTCTATTAAGAGCTTAGAGAGACTTTTCGTAGCATTTCTATTAAGAATTTCGTAGCATGTGTGTCTGAGACGCTCTTTCAGATTATTTTTAACTAAGAATCTGCCATATTTTCTTCACATAAATTGCACTTCTAGTTCGGTATCTAAAAGGCAATGGTTTAACTCAGCCCGAATCTATCAAACAACTCGTGTACTAGTCTAAGCTAGGCTGAGTGGTCAATACAGTTTAGAGTTACAACCAAACCCGTTATACAAGGGCCATTACAGCTTTGCTAATGGAAACTTTGGACCACCGGAGAATATCTAATGATTAATGTATCTTCAGCTATGTAGCTTTTCTGTTTATACATATTTTCTTTAATGAAAACACACAATGAAACGTCGAGTTACAACCACTAAATAACTAATATCCGTAGAATGTGTCAATCTTATACCAAGCAAAACTAAAATCACTACTCAAATATACTATTGTTTACAATAATAGTAAATAGTAGCACCTTGTATACTAAAAAAACTATAACATCAACAATACTTAAAGTTGAAATAGAATCTTTGACTCCCACTCAGTAAGTGGCCTATTCAAGTATTTTATTTAAGTAAAAAATTACTAGAGGTTGTCATTATAGATGACTAGCTGTACCCGCGGGCTTTGCCCCGTTTAACTTCTTAATTTTCAAGATAAGCTAGTTCGCATGGTTCAATCACGTCCTGGTTGAACGTTTAGGTTGGAGCTCGTTCGCTGCGCTCACTTGCCTTCAGGTTAGCTCGTTCGCTACGCTAACTCGCCTCCAGGTAGAAGTTCGTTCGCTACGCTCACTCACCTTTTGGTTGCAAATTAGCTGTTGTCATAAATAAAAAAGAATTATAGTGCTGCACCCTGTTGGTAATCCTTGTAACTTTAATGCTATTGCACATCATAGAACAAAACCAACTTGTTTAATTGAAACAGCTGTTAAGATTCATTAATTCCATTTAAATATGAGTACTCATTAGGTTAACATGGGAAACTCCAGAGCCACTGGGGCGGAGCCCGAGAGTCCGATCAGAATAAAAACTACTTAGTTTTCCTATTTAATGCCTAAAGAATCAGTGTACCAAATTTCAGCCTCCTAGGTAAATGGGAAGTGGGAGAATTAGTGATGAGTGAGTGAGTGAGTCAGTCAGTCAGTCAGTCAGTGAGGGCTTTGCCTTTTATATATATAGATACGTCTTTACCGGTACACACAATGCATTGCTATTGTTTGATAACTCACATTTTACAGGCTGTGAAAATATTATTGGCATACGAGAACTATGGTAGGTCTAATAATCATCTGAACAAATAATTGATCGCACTATTTGTTGACTCAGCCCCACATTGGAAACCATTTCGCATTCCACCGTAGAGAGGGAGGCTGTCAGATGACTGACGGACTAATTCTCTCGTCAGTTGCATGATTAATCAGCTGATTGCTTGGTAATCTTGCCGACCCAGCTTGGTAGCTCTATTTACCATGCGTTGTTACCAAGCTAACTTATTATTGACGTGTACATTGAAACTGATAGTATGGTATACATGTATTGTTAAGGTAACTATGAGGATTAAGTTAGAATTAGTTTTACCCCTGATGTGTTACTTTTATATGAATTTGGCATCTTGTTGCAATATTTAGTATAGTTTTATGTAAATCCAGATTGGAAAAGAACTTTATAAAAGTGCGTATGATAGCAGTTAAAAATGTTTAGAACTAATTTCGTATTGTACCTAAGATCTTTTGAAAAAAATCTGTAGGAAAAAGTAATGAAATTCACTAATAAGTGCTACTCAGCTGAGATGATGATCTTACTGAAATACTTTGAATCATCACTAATAGTCTATACATCAGTTCTTTAAACTAAACAATTACTTAAAAAGTGGGAATCATTATGTGTCTGACAGCAAAGATATATTTGAATCCAATAAGAGTTCAACTTTGTTAGTAAAAGCGAAGTTTGAAAGTTCAACAAAACTTACGTCAATCACTGAACGAGAAAGGCTACAATCTAACTTCCTTCGCAATCCAATACATTTGATTCCACTTACCTTAGGCTATTCACAATAACGTTTAGACTTGTTAGCGTTGTTGGCAAAAACACTGTTGTTGAACTTCTATGAAATCATTTGAATGTGTTTATTGGACAATTAATACATTTTAAATTTAAAGGGCGTTTTACAGCAAAAAACTACAATTTATTCCCCTCATTCCCCATTATGATAATTTATGAGACTGGTTGAAATCACAACATAATGGATCATAACCTTTGGAAAGCCGTATGTTGCTATAACCAAATGGTTATTTCTTAATCAAATGAGTGTATTACTTCCCGTTACTTTGTCGTATTTTTAAGTAAACACAACTTCAGGTTTAAGGCCAAGTTAAACTTGGACCAACCACTAAATATCAATATTTCTCTTACCTTAGAAATGGAGTTGATGTAAGGGATAAAAACAAACTTATCCATGACTATTGGCAGTGAATGACATTCTTATTACTGCCTACATAAAAATATTTCTTTAATCAATTATACGTTTATACATGATTAAAATCACTCCGATCCATACAGAAATCTGGCTTAGACTGAAATTAAAAGGTAGATTATAAAATAAAGGTATTACATCAAATATCATTATGAATGTTGAATCTGGTTAAGAGCTCTCGACTTCTAATAAGGATTTTACGATTGGCTTGTTTGGCCGAATCAGCTTATGAGCTTATTTCCTTACTCCATGATGTATTAAAGTGAACTTGTACGGGGAACTTAATTAATCTATGATATTCTTATTGAGGGGCAATCATATTAATATTGAATCGAAGAATAATGCCTGAATATGTTATGAATATAAAATGTGCCTTGAGTTTTTTATGTTCTTATAGAATTGTTAAAAGATAATTATAAATCTATACATTGAATTCATTTATTTTTTTATATGTAAATTAGTTTTAAGTTTTACATTGTAGTGAATATGCCAAGTAAGATAAAAGTGATCTAAAGATATAGTACTTAATTGCAAACTAAAAAATGTTACATTGAAAAACCTACTTAAGTTATCATAGAATGTGGATTGCTTATACCTGAAAGCACCATTGGTTTTAATAAATTTATTTTTAGTTTTAGTATTAGCAATATACATGATAAGTATTTGGATTTTCTATTTGATGCTATGCTTGAATATATTCTTAATCTTTTACTGGATTTAAGCAAGTTTATATTATACATATTCTTCAACAAATCCACAAAACAACAAAGGTAAAATGTATACAATTTGAAATCATTCTTGAAATCGTTTTACGTTATAATGCTATCAAATGTTATTTTAGGATAGTTATTGAAATCTACATGACTTGCACATTCATTTGTGAGTGTGAACGAAGATCTGTTTTAAAGTATTATTAACTTGCATTTAGTATTGAAAATACAGTATATCTACAGGATTAAAAATATACAGAAAATTAATAACAGTTTTCAAAAACATAAAAAGTCTTATAACATATACAAAATACAAGTCATTTGACACTTCTATTCAATAAACCATTATAAAACATAAATGAGATAAATATTTACGCAAAGGTAAATATTTACCTACCTCACTTAAAAAAAAATACGTTTCTAACTATATACTTTATCACCACTTTGCAAAAACCCCCTACGTAAAAAAAAAACAACTATTCTACATAAGTCTATGCAAAGACGAGACAAACATAATGACAACTGTATATTTATTTCCCTCTCGACTAAAAGTTAAAAAAAAAATTTCTAAAAATTTGCTGCATGAAAGGTATGACTAACGATCCTGTATTGATATGGCTCATTGTTAATTAATCTTTGGCAGATGTCTCTTACATTTGCCTCTTAATGGTGGTGCGGAATAATCATTCATTATTGTTTGGCGCAGATGACCTTTAGCAACACTGTATTTTTGTCGAGTAGCCCTTAAAATTGCGTATTTTATTGATTTTTTTCTCTAGTGTGAAAAATCCCACTTTTCCAAACATCTGTTAAAGTATGAGTACAATAATAAATTTTGGAATTTCAGAACCTATTGTTTTGCTTAGTAATGATAACCAACCTATCAATTTTCTGGGTAGACGAATACCAGACGACTGATTCTTCTATTCTATGAAACATCAGTTCTGAAATTAGATGTCACTTGGTTTAATCACCCCCCCCCCCTTAAAAATTCACCATTGTGATTAATATTATTTTAATGCTTTTAGTTACTTTGACAAACTATTAGAAATAAATTGAAGTTAGTTACAAGACCAGCGTTTGGTCCAAAAAACTAATATAATTCTGTAGATACCTCTACAAAAAACTACCCCTAATCCCTTTCGTTAGAGCTGTTTCGGAAAGGGTTTACATGTTTAGTATTAAATCTAAAGTAAATTTCATCGGAAGTTCAAATAGAGACAGACATATTAAATGTCTTGACGGTGCGGAGCAGAGCCTTAAGCTGATGACTACATAGTCAATGAATGTGGCCTTAAGGTTGGATGTGTGGCCCTTGTGGATTTGTTTGCCTGTGTAACACAAATGAGGGCTTCATTGGATTACTATTTCGATTTAGCTCTATGAAGAATAAAACTCTTCTCTTCTGTTGCATTTTTTTAAAGTTTGAAATTGTTTTAACTCGACACATTTTACACATTAGTATTAACTTTTCAACTAACTGTTTTGACTGCATTATGAAGTAATAGGATTGTTCTTCCTGTTTAAATAAAAGTGCATTGAAATATCCACAAAACACATTCGTGAAAATGTGAGTTTGTCAGTCAATAAAGCACTAGGGAATCCGACGATGATGATAGCATAAAATGAATAAAAAATGCTGTTTAAGGTTTGTTAGTAAAAAAAATAATAAAATCATACCGTAACTATTTATTTTATTTTAACTGATTTTAAAAGATGTGCGTATAACCTTTTTACTATTGAAAGCTAAGACAACAAGGCAATACTGATGGACTTTTACTGTCTTTTATGTTTGGAGACAGAAACTAAAATATCTAGCTAAAAACGTTCATTACATTGGCATGTATAAGCAAATGTTTTGGTAAATAATATTGGTCAAGGAAACTTTGCTTTCAAAATAAAGCAATAATTTTCAGAGTTTTACATCTTAACTTTTTTTGTTTTGTCTCATTGTATTTAAGCAAATATTTAGGTAAATAATATTGGTCAAGGAAACTTTGCTTTCAAAATCGAGCAATAATTTTTAAAGTTTTACATCTTAACTTTTTTTGTTTTGTCTCATTGTATTTAAGCAAATATTTTGGTAAATAATATTGGTCAATGAAACTTTGCTTTCAAAATAAAGCAATAATTTTCAAAGTTTTACATCTTAACTTTTTTTGTTTTGACTCATTGTATTTAAGCAAATATTTTGGTAAATAATATTGGTCAAGGAAACTTTGCTTTCAAAATAAAGCAATAATTTTGAGAGTTTTACATCTTAACTTTTTTTGTTTTGACTCATTGTATTTAAGCAAATATTTTGGTAAATAATATTAGTCAAGGAAACATTGCTTTCAAAATAAAGCAATAATTTTCAGAGTTTTACATCTTAACTTTTCTGTTTTGCCTCTCTCTTGAATATATATTTAAGAACAACTTTTATTACAATAAAGATACTAAGTAATAAAAAAAAAGTAGTTAAGCCTGGAAAAAAGATTTTGATTTACAAAAAAAAAACTAAAACACTGTTTTAATTTATAAATCCTTTACTTTCACCGCTAATCCATTCAAAAATAATGTGCAATTAGTTCCTTACACTCGCTGAGTATTTCGCAAAACAACATTCGTTCCAAGAAACGAATGTTTATGAAAACTACCCAGATGAATGACACGAACAACGCCCCTCGGTAAATTTGAAGTTAAAACAAAGGTTGGCAAAGGGGTGATCCTGGCCAGCCCACCCTTGTAATAGATGAGGTCGTTATAAGTTACGTAGGTCCTTTGTGAGAGGGTAATGACCAACAGGAACCCCACTCAAGGTCCTGCAGGAATTACTCCTCTTAAGTGACCTTATATAGCCTTTCCAGGACATTTGTCTGAGGATAGCCTCTTAAGAGGTTTACAGCATTTACATTGTGGTTGTTAATGCAAGGATGGAGAGGTTTCTAAACGAAATACTAATTTTTAATTAGTTTTAACATTTTCTGATATTTAAATGTATACATTTTTTATTCCGGTATGCCAATACATTATTTTTATTTGAGGCTAGAGGTACCAAATATATTTAGTGTTTTACAGAACATCTTTAATTACAAAATCTAGCCTACCTACAGATTAGTATAGTGTAGGAGTTGATTATACTCAGACGTAAACTTACTGAATGTTTTACATATGCTTCAATTTAAAGGTACAACCCACATAAAATACAGTAATTTGAAGAAAAAAATAATAAACACAAACAATCTTGATTATACACATTTTTTAAACTATTTTACTTTACAAAATGGTCATCTTGGTCTGATACACTCTATGGCAGGATAAATGGTACTTACGTATTATACGGAGGCCACTTATTTTACAGCGCGCTGCGGCGGTTAGGTTAGGTTGGGTTATCATAAGTTTTTATGACTCATCTCGTATAGTTCGATTCATAACGAAACTAGGAAAGTTCTACAAACATATTTATGATAACCCAACTTAACCCAACCGCCGCAGCGCGCTGTAAAATAAGTGGCCTCCGTATAATACGTAAGTACCGGATAAATGTATAGGGTTTTCAACATATCAACAGAGTATAAATATTGTCATTGTTGTCGTCCTATTGATGCCATGTATAATAACCAATATCTTTTTCTTAAAGCCTGGTTGAAACAATCTACACATCTACAAACTTCTGATTACACACACATATATCAATGAAGTGTGAATGTATTTGGCAAAAATTTCAACAAAATCAGCTCTATCTGTTTTTGCATACATGGGAGAGCACACAAACAGAAACTAGTTGATAATAATAATTAGATATATAGTTGTAATAAGTGATTTTGTATCCATCACCCATAGATTTAATTTTGAACGAAATCATTCCTTAAATTTTGATTTTATTACAATTTCGAATAGTTAGTATGAAAAACGAGATAAAACGTATACACAAGTTTTAGCTAACCTCATTTCAACCTACTTTTGCAACTTGCTGTTAGAATAAAACGAAAAAGGTAATATCAAATAGCCTAAATAAATAATTCAGGCGTGATTAATATAAATACCCCCGCCGCAGCAAACCTGCCGTCTAAGCGAATTTCCATTTGGCCGAATTGATTTTCAATTGATCTATTTAAATAACATTAGGTTTAACGAGTACCTAGGTTTGCTGGCACAAGGAAACTAATAAAGTAGTGTGTTTTTAGTAAAATATTGATAGCTTACTATAAAATAAATAAATTGGCCAAGTTTGATCAAAATATATCCATAAACAAGCAAACTACAACATTTTACAATATTCTCCATAAGAATAACATGGGAATTTTATGTAAATTTACCATTTTTTTAGTTTTCTCCGTAACCAATAACCGTACAAAAACACTTTGATATACTGAATTGTTTTTTTTAAGCTCTTTAAGAAGGTTTAGAGAAAAATTGGTAAATTTTGTGTTTTGAGGGTAAGAAGTGAGAAAAACCAATTTTTACCCTATAAAACCCCCCATAAAACCCTGTTCCCATGGTCCGATCATGCTGGATCGCGAACTCATTCAAGTTTATCCCGCCTTACACCTTCAAACCAAATTTCATCAAAATCGGATAAAAATTACTCAAGTTATCGTGTTCACGGTCACACACACACACACATATATATATATATACATATATATATATAAATCTATATATATATATACATATATACAAATTTGAACGAATGGTGTTTTTGGCCTCTGGGGACATTAAAATTAAAAAGTAAATCGGTCCCGGGCCTAAGTCTTACCATGAGACCTACGGTAATAGCTACTTCCCTATAGGGAAATTCGCTAATAAAAAGAGCTAAAAATGTGGCTTTGGATATCGAATACTAAGAAAACAGATAATCAACGATATTTATTCGATAAAAGGGTTTAAATTACTTCTCATTTAAGTATGTGACCTTTAACCAACTAGCTTTTTCGCATTTAAAAGGAATAAATAAGGAACTTTTTACGTTATAGGAAAGTTTATATTTTTAATTTAGTTCACAAAAGTCGTACAGTAAACGTTTTGAATTAAAAATAAACAGTTAATTTTACAGTTCATGTTTTACCTTACATTTTAAGTACAATATTATTATGTTTGATTACAAATTATTGGACGTCAGTTCAAATCTTTAATGTGCTATTGGTGGTTTTGATATTTAATCTTAACGCATCGTTTTGTAATATTCCACATTTATATGATAGTTTGGCGAAACATAGACAAAACGACAAAATAAATCCTCAAACCTGCCCTGCACACCAATATAACTATATAATTCAAAACAGCATGACCAATATAACTTAAGTCCAATAAGAAAAATGAATTAAAATACAGTATGAGGTCAAAAATTGTATTCTGATATGACCCAGATTATTAGAGGACATCACAGAGCACTTTCGTGGCCTTTTGTACCCTAAAGCCAAAAATAAGGGGAGAACACTAGTGCGCGGAGCTTACAAATGGGTCTTGAAAAGACAGCTTCGCCTTGGTGGACGTGACCAAAACTGTTGGCAAACCAGAATATTATTTGATGTAGAATTCAGAGCATTGTGTTTTAACACGTTGTAAAAGTAAAATAGATAGTTTCGTAAAGTTATACATATTGCTCTGTTCCAATTTTAAATTTCGACTAACACGTCTTATTAACACTAAAAAATAGTTCGTTTAAAAAGGGTAATTGTAGGTTTTACTATCAATAAATGAATTTACTTAAAAATATTATCATATTGATTTTAGCCTTCAAGGTTGCATTTAAATACTGGCAAATTGGATATTGGCATAAAAAATTAACTCCTGTAGGATTAATTTTATGCCATTAGCATCTAGTAAGGTGAATTTCAGTGTTCCCAAAACGTTGCGTTTCCATCATCCCTCCCATATTCAATTCTCGATTCCACGATCTACACCTGTATTCATGCCATAGCGTCGCTTAGGACAACTCAAGTAGTCATAATCAGGCTTAGTACATAAAATCTTATAACTTCACTGAAGATCAACAAACTAAAACATTATTCTGCACCCGTACACAACATTTAGAACATGCATATTTGAAGGATACTAAAGGAACATCGTGATGTAGTCTAGCCTTTACTTCCTCCCAGGTATCCTTTTTACCTGTATCTAAATTCCAATTTTTATCCTTTTGAATTTACATGTTTTCGCAAATTTATTACCTTTTTCACGACATATTGAAGCGAAAGGAACTTTTTAATGATCACATGTAAAAAATGATTTTTTTAGATTCTCATCGTAATCTGTATAGCCCCAGGTATATTTTAATTAATTAGAGCATTGGTTGCAATACATGTTATTTCATCTCATATGACGAATGAGTTGATTGATCAAGCTTCACTCAGCACTGTATCATACTCAGCACCCAGCATGGGCTGATGTGACATCACAGCGGGTAGCAGGGATGTCAGTTAGACAGCTTTGAATCGGGGTCAGTCAAGAAAATCTATCATAACCTCAAATGATTTAATAGACAACAGTTTATTTGTATTCTTAGTACAATATATACATCGCAAACAGTACAACTTGAAAGGTGTGAAGCTATCAACATGATCCTTCAAACAAGAACCTCATGGTATTATTAAGTGTTTATCGAGTTGAAATAAACCGTGAAATATTCCAAAAATCCAAAATATGCCCTTGATTAACTGAAACTTCATAATCATTTCTTTAAGTATTTTACAAAATCGTTTTGAAAATCCGTAAATTAGTATTTTTCGCATGTGATTTAAGCTTCTAAATAATAGTTAAACATTAATTTATGCCCATGATAAGAGCACAACAAGCACACAATCATTGGTAAATTAGTTTACGCCTCACTACATTATTTTGACGAACTTCCCACGCAAGGATTTAGTCCAGAAAACAGCTGTTTGCCGCCAGCTTATTCAAATGGGGTATCATTGCGTACTACTGTTCTGCAATGAGTTTTACCGGACACCAATCAGCTGATTATACTGTATTTAGGTGGCAATAAGTGGTTATGAACCTCTCTTAGAGGTTATGACTAGTGATTTTTAGTCCTTTGGTTGGTGGAAATATATAAGGATTTGTACAGAATCCCGTACTCGACTTCGTCTCGCTCGGGAACGACCACACTCGTCCGGTAAACACTTATTTTCAGGACTAGTAACGTAATATACTATTTAGAGTGTTGAGAGCTTGTACCGTAGAGACATGTGTAGAAACATTAGCATGTTTAGCCGCCATCTTGAATTGACCGGGTGGAACCCTCTTAAAACACGTAAATTATCAACTAGAATACGGTTGGATTTTAAATTATGTTTAGCTATGTTTCAGTTTACTTGTTTAAATATCCATGGGGCTAATGTTAATGCTAGGCACAAATATTCATGTCTTTAGTAAAGGCAGAACCGAGTCTTCGGTATTTAGGCTTACTTATAGGACTTTCAAATTTGGCACGATTCATGTAAAAAACCCTTTGGCAAAGTAAACCCGCTTCACATGAAATTGTACGGTGTGAAAAATTTATCAATTGTCGCGTTTCTGAAGAAAAAAAAAAAAAAACACGATCTTTCTCAAACATTACAATTTTAAATACTATACACTCTACTTTCATTTATGTTTTTAAATATATTGAATACAAAGCTCATGATATAAATGTACAACAAATTTTGTGAATAATAAACTTAGTGTCATATCAACATAATTAAAGAACACACTTACAAATCGTAGTTTGTTCACATTGGTTTTCTCATACCTGAAATAAAACAAAACCATTAATATGATTAGGTCTTTAAAACACTTGTAAACTTACACTTGCTACTTAACGCGTCACTTATACCTATTCTCTATACCTTTTAATCTGCATTAGCAAAAAAAAAACGTTTCTTCGCCCTCATATAATATACAGGGTGATTGATATAAGTGTACCAGCCGTTTTATTCGAAAACTATAAGAGATATCAAAAAAAGTTAAAAGGTAAGTGCCTTGGATTTTTTATTTAAAAAATTTTAGTCAAGTCAAAAAAATTATTTTAGCCGCCATTTTTCCTATATGGCCGCCAACTTTGATTTTTCTTATGGAACACCCTGTATTTTATGATGTGTTCTGGTAGAAAATGTAATTTTAAGACGATTTTACTCTTGTGTTTTTTTTTTTCATAAACCTAACCGTTTCAAAGATAATAATGGTTAAAGTTTTGAAATTTCTGCATGAGAAAGAGTTTCGATTAAGGCCTAAGCAAGCATGCCAGCTGTTTTATTCGAAAACCATTCAACATTTCACAACTTAAACCATTATTATCTTTGAAACGGTTAGGTTTATGGAAAAAATTACAAGAATAAAATCGTCTTAAAATTTCATTTTATACCAGAATATATCATGAAATACAGAATGTTCCATAAGAAAATTCAAAGTTGTCGGCCATATTGGAAAAATGGCGGCTAAAATAATTTTTTTGATTTGACTATAATTTTTTAAATAAAAAATCCAAGGCACTTACCTTTTGACTTTTTTTTATATATCTTTTGGTTTTCGAATAAAACGGCTGGCACACTTATATCAATCACCCTGTATAATCTTTTTAGTAACAAAATGCAACAGAATTGTTTTAAGTGCACATTTACCATGAGTTGATTTACATAAACTGACAAATCCTTTAGTCAAACATGAACTCAAATTAAACATGGCAAGGTTTCAGTTTATATTAAATATCATATACCAACCCGGATCGCTTTTATACTTTAATTACAAAAGTTGTACATACAATACATAATATTTTACATCTCACGACAACCCTTAAAATAAAAAACTAAAATAAATTTATAGAGTGGTCAGCAGCACGATAGGCTGGTAATCTACGTGATTTAGCTTGCATGAGAAATTATTGTAAACTAGAGTTAAGGGGATCTACTACAGCTGATCTATACGAATCCAGAGTTCATTTATGTGGGTTTCATTGTCCCCTTTACATTATCTACAATCTGATGTTTAACTCCCTCTTTATCAGTGCTTTCATCTTCAATTTTACAGATTCTTTTTGTCTTTGAAATTTATGTTAGTAAAATGTATATATGTTCAACACCGTTTTTAAGCCAGGATAATGTATATTTACACTTCTTGAACGTTCGTCTATAGCCTATGATTGTTTTTCACATTACTTCAAGCTAGGCCTAGGGGTTGGCATTATAACTTAGAAAAAATCCATTGGTTATTGGCAGAAAATTGAACCCGGGAACTTAGGGACCGAAATCCTGCACTCTACCACTAGACCTGTTTGTTCCACTATCCAGACCATGTTGACTATAAAGACCGTCTTACTAAAATTGATGAGTAAGTGTCGATAGCCTCTTGGTGCTAGAGGATAAGGTTATACCCTGACATATCCATGACATATTTAATAGATTATTTTAAAATTATTCCATTGTAATACACAATCCATACAATTTCGTTTATTTCATATAGTCATTTTGTATTTAACATTATTATGTGTTTCACTGGAAAAGTTAGTAGATACTTTTAATTACAATCAATTTACTAAACAGATATCTTAAACCTAACGCAACAATACATTGCAGTCAAAAAATTTACAGTTTGACAGTGACACATCAGATTTCAGCGCAGGTAATATTCCATCTTACATTCCTCGTTCTGGTCGATATTGCCAGACGAGCCTTGAGCAGGTAATATCCATCTTCTCTGGAGACGATTTGTAATTCACCACGCTAGAATGTGTATTGTGGCTGTAATATTCTCTTTGCAGACAGTCAAAAGCCAATATCTAAGCCTTTAGGCTGCAATAGTTAAGAAACCAGGGCAGTTACTTTGTTTGATACCGAAACAAATCATTAAGTCTGTAAATTAAATACTGTGTAGTTGCAAAATAACTAGTTGCAATTGCTGTCGAAATGTATTCTGTAAGACAATTGGCTGTTTGATAGAAAGATAACGCTGTAATTGGTCTGTAGTCTGCTGTACGACCTAATTTCTTTCTCAATAGTTTGGATAACATTATTTTCCAATTTCTCGTTAAAAAGAGTATTCTTAGTTGATTCTTTGTTATTCTTGTCCTCACAATAGTCAATAGTTTAGAACTTGATTTGTTTAGGAATGTGAGCTGTAATTGTTAGGTTGGCCATGTTTTGATAACCAGGCAGAAAATAAATCGAAGGAAACATTAACCCATTAAATATTCCCATTTTATGTAAAGTGGAATACATGTTTTTTTTAAACCTAAACAATCCGGACAAACTATTGGGGCTCCAAGTCGTCCAGACTATTTTTCAGTTAATTATTTGTGATGAAGTCTCAAAAGAGGGTTCAAAGGGAACAGTAAAACTTATAGCTTCATGTTATCAAGTTAAAACAAAAGAGAATTCCACTGTAAGGGTTTCCTCGCTTTTTATCACTCTTATCAGCAAACAGCGCCCTATCATACGATTAATTACCTTACTGGAAACACTTTGGAACAAATTACCTCCTTAAACTTGGTGTCAAGGGGCGTTTTCATCTTACATTTTCGCACTTAAGTTTTCCTAATATCTAAATTTTCTTACAAGCAAGGAGTGTCACTTTTATAAAACACCACTTTTAAGTGCGTTTCAACATAAATACTTTGTTTAAAATCAATAAAAACTCTGGTTTGTACTTTTTTCGGAAACCCTTCCGAGTAAGTCACATACTATGCAGATGTAAATAATAATATGCAGATATAATAATAATCAATTATCAATTCTTTTAGATGGGGATGAGATATGAAGCTTTGTTACTGACTAAGATCAGCTGTTTCATCAACCAGGATAATTTATTCAAAGCCCATGATCAAGAACAGCTGGGCCCGGTTTCGAACCTTCAAAAAACTACTGACTTTTTCAGGATCGAATCGACAACCTAATGATTGTTGGGCAAGCACTTTAACCACTCAGCCAGTCTTATAGAAAAGTCCAGACCAAATGATATAAATATAATATAAAGAAAGCCTGGTATTACAAAAACATTTGGGTGCTTTAAAAAATACCTTTTACAGGAAAAAATGGAATAGGTATGTATATGTATGTATTCTCTAATATTAAGTGAGTAAAGGACCTAACTGCCTATTGCGTGGTAACCATCGGAGATTACCAGCATAGCTGGATAAAATATTGTCTAATTGAGTTCGGTGTCTGGACCCAAGAAAATTCGTATTAATGGGGTCCGAACTAATGGGTCAATTATCAGTCTTGAGACTGTCTTGAATTAAATCTAAAATAACTGAAAATATAGTAGAAATAGAGTGATGTGTCCCTGTTCATTCTAAAAGGGAGAGACTGAGTAATATGCTATGTTGAAATTATGAAATAATATTCCATTTTCATGTTAACAATTTTACACATTAACTGCCTATTTCCAATATTACAACCCTAACGATATAAAATTTGCTGTACAAAACAGAAAAATGCTCCTATCCCCCAACTCAATTCTGAATAAAATCAGATATTTTCACAAATATTTCATGTTTAACAGTTAAATGTTGGCAATACTGCTGTCATCCGCAGACGCCACGACTCAACAACAGATGATGTGAATTAGTGTGTGTTAACTCTAGAGCTAACTATAACATGTGCTGAACTTTGTATTACACTGGGTTAAACAAAGACTTTCTTTTTGGGTCTGTTCTTAAGCAACAGATGGCAGTGTATAGTGTACATACAGTATACAATACTCAATACTGTACACCATACAATAGCTTACATTACTTGTAAGGCAAATTTTTTTTGTCCTAAGGACGCTAGGCACGAGCCTGGGATTGTTTTTCACATTACTTCAGGCTAGACCTAGGGGTTGTGGCATTATCACTTAGATAAAATCCATTGGTGACTTGGCGGGGATCGAACCCGGGACCTCAGGGACTGAAGTCCCGCGCTCTAACCACTACGCCAGCTCGTTCCCCACTTGTACGAAAATAGACATTCCAAGTATCATAGTCATAGGCTGTTGGCAATAGACATTCTGTCATAACCTAATGCCAGATTTGTTTAATGTTTTTTCATGTTTAAGTTGATAATTTCAACTGAATGTCTTTGAGGATCGCATTTTATTGACCTTAGCAGGTGTAAGCAGACTTATTATACTATTGTGAATTCTGTTTTTTATTTGAGTTTTATATTGAGGACATTTGATTCAATTATCAATCTTAAAAAGGACGCCTAGTGAGAATTTTAACCCAATGAGTGAAGGATGAGTGTAGAATGGAGTGTGATGATCTTTGTCGCTTTGTTACTGACTGTTAAGATCAGCTGTTTCATTAGCCAGGATCATTTATTTAAAGCACAATAATCAGGAACAGCTGGGTCCAGTTTCGAACCATAAACAGTTTCTCAGGATATAACACTATTGTCAATTGTGTTAAAATTAACTGTTATCAGCTTACTTTATTGGGAAAGATTTTGAATTTTAGTTTGAATCTTCAATTCAGGTAGAATAGTTTTACAAATACTTAAATAACGACAAACGAGTAGGAAAGATTTCCCTGTACAAATACTAGAGAACTAACCTTAAAAACGTATTCAAATTATTTATGAAGATGATAAATCCATAAGGAATCAGTGTAATAGGATTGTATTAATAAATTCATGTAAAATTATATTTAAAATTACCTCAGGTTGAATAAGAAAATTTTTTTTGGAAAACTAATATACAAATAAAAATATATTTGCTATAACAAATATATACAAGTTATAAAAGTCAGTTTTATAACACTATAAGCTAAATAAATATAGGTATTTTTCAATAAATATACACCGAATCAAAAGAAGGATTTTAGTACTTTTCAAATATACCTCTAGTCAATTAAACATTGCACACCCATGAAACATTAAAAACTATTTTGATCTACAGTATATTTTCAAACTCAAATTTAAACCTTGGAAAAACTTAAGAACTCATTAATTGAAAACATCAGCCCATATCTGACTTTAAATCTTATTGAAATAAGCAGAAGACACTCTATAGGTTTTGTTTACAATATGCGAAAGGAAGTGAGTGATAAAACTTTGGACAGACAGTATTATAACTTGTTTCATAACTTGGCAGGATATTTCCTTCAAGACTTCTCCCATTCTCTCTGTCGTTTCAGATTTAAATAACGCATTATTCCTGTAGAGAATATTGGAAATATTCAGTTAGACACATGTTACATCAAAATTGTTTTTAGCAGATGATAACATTAGAATGTGATTGAAAACTGCAAAAAGGCAGTAGTCGGTGGTATTGATTTGTTGTAGGTGTTTGTTCTGATAAAAAGTACCTTTTGCCGAATTTATTATAGTAAAATTGCTACGTAATAAGGTTATTGGGATTTGACGAGTAAAGTCCTCAATTACGTCCTAGACACATATAGGGTGACTGAAAAGTAAACTGCAATCCCCTTAGATTTTGGACCATTTGAAAATTTGAAATCAGTTTGCGGTAACCTTATTCGAAATGAGAGGCTACATTAATTATGGTTAGTTTTGAACATTTTGCCCTTAGTTAGCGAGAGTAGGGGTTTGCTCAAAATATTCAAATGGAAAATATGTTCTCAAATAAAATTCTTCATCCTAAACTAGATAAAAAAGTTACAAAAGATGCTATTTTAGTTCCTTTAAGTGGATATTCCTACTTCACAAGTCAACATTTCTGGTTAGCTTAACCCTGATTTTGAGAAATTTTATAAACTGTTAATTTAAAACAAAAAATTTCATAGATTTCTAACACACATTTTATTTATGCATTATCGTCATAGCATCTTATTTCCCCTTGTTAAATGATACACGTAGATTTGCGTTTACACTGATATGAAATATTCATCAAAATATACCTGATGCTGTATGATATAATGAATCTAAAAAAAAAAAAAAACATAAGTATGATACTTTCCCCTTCATAAAAATCATAATACAACAATATTGTGTCTGCACTACATTGTTTGTGCAAACACATTGGAGTATTAATGAGGTAATTAAGTGGCAAGTGTTCATGGAACAGTAATTAATCGTGTGATAGCGCTGCTCTGTTTACTGATAAGCAATAACAAGCTCCTCCTCTGTTACCATCACTAACTCCAACATTACCTTCGTTAAGCTTAACAGGATCAATAATACACATGCTTGTGTCTGTTTATAGGAAGAAGTTGGTGGTATTTTAAAACAATGTATTGACACATACACTTATGGCTAATTCACTTATCGGGCCCTTGCTTGGACCGAGTTCACCAAAATTATAGGTAGGCCTAAAGTAAGTGTGAGTAAAGTAAAGTAAAAGAAAATAAACGGTATCGGCAATTTAATACATTCTTTCTCCCATTAGCTTCTCAACAGCCTTTATAGTTTGTAAAAGGTGGGAGTAACCAATAAGATTTATGGGGGAAATAGCAAAATTTGTAATTATTTTTCATCCGTAATTTTACCCGTAGACCTACAATATAATATACTTTATTTGAACTTGCAAAAACATCATGTTAAGTGTCATTTTAATGAATTCCTAATAACACTAAACCTCATAGGTAACTGTGCAAAAATACATATAAGCTAATCTGATCAGTGAAGTAAATAAAATAGGTATAGCTTGGTTAGACGTTAAACAGGGTTTTACAGTATCCTACTTCTTGTTATTCGGGTTTCGTAAAAAAAGAGAATAAAACACCCTGTAGAATCAATTTATAACAATCTGTTATCGGTTTGTGTCTTTGGTATTTGATCAAAGATAATCGTTATTCACTTACTGCAATTACAATGTCTTATACGTTAATTACACGTTTTGTACCGCATGTTGTTGTACATTGCCATCATTTGCAGGCAAGAACACATGTTCCTACAGATGCTGTAATTTACAATGGGTTAACTCAAGTGTAATCTCAAGCACAAGTTGAACCAGATAAGTCTGTTACAGCTGTTAAAATAATAGCTTATACTCCCCATGGTAAACGTACTTTTGTTAGTGCAAAGATTATCAATTGTATAAAATAAGCTTCAATTTTTGAATAAATAATGAAATATATACAAATAGGGGTTTTTGCTATGTAAAATATAAAATTTAAACTTCAGGGAAAAGTACGAAACAGATTTCTCTATCATACAAACAAAATTTGAATTTGTAAAAACACTTGTAAATCCTTCTGAATGCCTAAATCCACTAACCCAGTCTCATTACATAAAGTCGTCTTTTCTTTAGATGAAACCATTCCGACTGTAGAATATTAAAACTAATTGTTTGCTTATTCCTACAAAATAAATTAGAGATAAATATTCAAATCAAAGAAATATTTCACTGATGTTAATCTAATAATAAGGTCTATATCTTTTACAATCAAACAATATTATGGGGAAAACTAAAACAGTATTCACAATTCCAATAAAAATTTAATTGGGTTTAATGTTTTAGAGAATGTAGCATTTTTTTATCAGCTTTTGTTTGTTATCAGTAGTAATGAATTTGATACTTTGATCCTTTCAACTTTTATTGTATCTAGTTTGAAATAATGATAATTATTATATTGGATATATTAAATATACTTGTATTGGGCAACGGTAATTTCCAAAATTAAAAAGATTAAAACAATTGTAATATTTCTGTACGTTATGTTTTTTATTTAGTAGATTTTTTTGTGTACAAGTAAAGAATTGTTGTTAACATTCCTTGACAGTTGAATTAAATTACGTTGAAATTACGTTTTAATGTAAAGATCTACATATAAGTTTTTGATAATTATTTCTCAATAATTATATTTGCCAATTATATAATATATAATTTGCATAATTATATTTAGATCGGTAGCAGCTTGGGTAAATCGATATTTCTTTGAGATAATAATATCACTTAAGATAAATTAGTATATACTTTACCAATATGAGAAGTTAACATATTTATTGAATTATTGGTGTATCAATCATAATATACAGTCAAAAATATTATAAATAGGAAAAACTTTGTCACATAAAAATAAGTATTCGTTCTTATAAATAAGTATTTTATTTTTACAATCAGGATTAACTTAGTTCCATTTTTATGTAAAATAAAACGATACAGTTTTTTTTAATATTTTGACGAAAATGTTGATATCATGAGCAATAGGCTATACACAAAAGACAGGAAAAAAATATAAAATATTTTTCTCATAAATATTTCCTTAATTTGTGTCCAAGAAAGACTTCATTAACAACATATTGGATGCTTTTTAATCACTATTATGTTTCTCCTTTTAAAACTGAGTCTTTGAAGTAAATAATGCTCTATTATTTAGGTAGAGTCTAATATAAAGTGTTGTATGATTTATATAGACACTCATATGAAGACGTTTCTGTACTGTTCACGTCACAGAGCGAGAATCAAATAACCGCCCTCATAAATCTACCACATGCGGAATTTTGTGCTTTTTGTTGACACGGAAAGTACTTTTCCTGGATGAAAATCCCACACGTCTCTACTTTTTGATACGAGAAACATTAGGGAAGTTTTTCATACAAACTTACGAAATACCAGGCTTAGAGATTTCCTTTACTATGTCAATTGAGACTGGTTAGCTAATAAATAACTCAAATGAAAATTTTTAACGTTGATCAAACCAAAAAACAATAAACGTTTAAGAAATAATTTTTCGTATAAAACTGGATTGGAATCAAAAATTAAGAAATTTCGTTGTTTATTAAGTTTTTGAATATAAACAAATATTCTAATTAATAAATTATTAAAGCTAATAAATCATTAGGGTTAATTAACTGATTTAATGTAACATAAGTGATTTATTTGTGCACAATATGAACATTACTTGCTGTAACTTTATGAAGAAGAAAATATATTATTTGCTGTAATACTATGAAGAAGAAAACATATCTAAGACACAGGTAAAACCAAAAAGTTCAACTGTTTATTAAGTTTTCCCCCATTTGAATCATAATACCACAGATTTTATCACAGTGGGGGGGTCCCATATGTTATTCGCAATCAATTGGTAATGCTATTTAATAAAAGATCGACATAAGATGAAAATAATGGCAACGTTTTTACCGTCAACAAAATAAAAAAAGCCAACAACATTAAAACAAGCAAAAAATTAAAACTATCAATAAAAAAATTGAAAAAGCCAGAGATATATTTCAAAAAACATACGTATATTTGGCAAAGGGTGAAAATATGTCACGATTTCACTTTTTGTAATTCCACACGAAAAGTATGCCCTCATGTATTGACATGTGAGCTCAGAGCCGAGCTCCAAAAGTTTAGTAATGATGAGGGACGGAATATAATGAGGACGTCACTTCATGAATTTTCCTCGTTTATTAAATTTCAGATAATCCTTAACCCCTTGAAATTGAAATACCAGAAAAAATATAAAATCAATGATAAGGGTATTAACGTTCTCAAGAGGCATACTTAGTCATACACATCATACAATGGAAATATTTAAGTATTGCATTCTTACAACTTGGGTACTTTTTATTAACGTAAAGCGATCATATTTTTAGATACAAAACAATTGATTACATTTGTATTAAATACTCGTCATGATAATATAAAATACACCGGTCACAGCAAACCTGCAGACTAAGTGAATTTCCAATTGCGGGATTTGCAAAGGGTGATAGATTGCAAAGATAGATGTTTTATAATATGTCAAAATTAAGACACCCTATTTTTACCCCTGGAAAACGCCGTTTTCGTAGTGCAATCATGCTGGCTCGTGAACCCGTATATAATTAACGTAGGTTCAAACGTGTGTACAAAATTTCATCGTAATCGGATGATTTTCACTTAAGTTGTCATACATATAAATATGTATATGCATCTGAACGGATGGAGTTTTTGGCCTCTGGTGAGCTAAAAAAGATTCTGAATTGTTCTCGGGTCTAGGTCTTATCATGAAACCTTCATAGCTTATTCTCTATATGGGAAATTCGCTAAAAGATTTCATTTAAATAACTAAAAGCAAAAATATTTATATAATAGCAACGTACGGAAGATTTTTCACAAATAACAGTAAATATATGAGTAGTATGTAATTTACGAGGTTTAAATAGCACACAGAACTATTTATAAATAAGATTGCAATTTTATAATTGTAGATTTAACATTTTCACATCTTCTATTTTTATTCTTTAGGTGAAAGTCCTAAAATTTGCTTCTATAGAGAATCTGTAAAATAAAATTTCGACTGACGTGTGATAAATTGGGAAAAAGAAATACAAAATTTTCACTAGGTTTTTTTATCTTAATATTTTTCATGACTTAAACAAAAAATTAAAATCGTATTTTTTTATTCTATATCAAAGGCAATTTAACATCTTATTAGGGTACAATACTTTATGTGTCACACTATATGGTCCAGTTATATTTCCGGTTTGTGCACGCTTCCTTAGCGACAGATCAGCTGTTGGGAGGGAACTGACGTCATTACTCAGAATCTGACGTCATTATTTTGGACTTTGAAAACCGCGAATCGAACTCACACTCTCAAACCAGGGAAGCTTCCCTTAACAAGAAACGCTGACGTGTTTTCCCCTGTAATCACGTACAACGTATACATCTTGGTTAGATAAAAACCTTTCCAAACATGTAAAAAGGTTTGTTAACCATAAGTGCATTGGAAACTGATTATAAAGTTTTTCCAAACATAATGAATAACCAATACTGAGTTATTTACTCACAAACATTATGCAACCTCAAGAGTAATAGTTTTAGCAAATATATTTAATTACATACCTATAACTAATAACATTTTGTGTGTGATTGATTTGTACAACGTTTTAATATTTTTTTATAAGTGCATAGAAAATAAATATTTTTACGTACAATTTTTTAGTTACTAGTACATAAAGAAAAAGTTTTTAATATTTTTACATAAGTATATAATTTATACCTTTAGGTGTATTAAACATTTAAAGAATTTAAGTTACCTTTATTGCATAATTATTACTATTAATTACCTTAAATGCATCGTTTTAATATTCGAAACACTTGCATTTAAACGATTTAACTTAGTTAAAAGCTGGTTTAAAAAACTGTTTTATCATTACAAATATTTTTAAGTTAAATATTTGGTTTCTAATTTGCATTCATGAACAACGCTATCTTTTGTTAGTACTCTAGACTAAAATTAAACTTTCAATAAAATTAGTTCTGGTCAACAATAACATTTGTACGGCAGGAATAATTTTAAATAATTTTTTTAAAATAATACAATTAATTCCCATACAAACGAAGCGTTTGCAATTTTAATCCTTATATTACTAAATGTATTTTAATATATTTTATATTTATCTGTTTAATTGAAAGCTGATTTTTGAAAACAGCCAATTTTATTTTCGATGAGAATAAAAGTCTTTGTACATTTTCATCGTAATAAAGACAAGTTAAGACGGGGTTTTGAAACGAACTGTGAATTATTATGACAAGATGAAATATAACGGAAACGTGTTCGGAAAGATAGGATTGAACGTTATTTATGAGTGAGATTACAAAACCAATCAAATCTGTATGCTGGAGGGGATACTTTTGTATAATACTGTATATTTGTAGAAAAAACGTTTATATTATTTATTGAACGAAGATTTATTTATTTGTATTTTTGGTTTTGGGTAATCGTCGTATTTTAATAGTAAAAATATACCACAGAATTGAATACAAAGATTTATTAAAATCCTTCACAAACCTTTTTATCTACTCATAGTAAGAAAATATAAAAATATTCGAGCTATCGTTTGTCACCTAAATCTTTACTTAGGGTATTGAGCATTCAAATAAAATAAGTATGTTTGGACTACCATAAATTATACTGAAACATTCTGACACTCACTGTAAGCATATTAACCTTTTTCTCCACCCAGGTTCAATATTTGTAGAACTTATGATTGTACGGGTAGCTGAGTGGTTATATTATTTGCCTTAAAAATTTAGGGTTAGTTTAGGTTAGAAGTTAATATTTCGATTAAAAACGAGATCATGACTGTACTCGGATTCCATTTGTTGTTGGGCTATGAACTAATGGCGCTATCCAGCAAATAATTCGACCTTAGGGAAATAACAACAATAATTAGGATAAAGACAGGTTTTGGACTTGTTTCCTTTCAAAAGTTGACAAAATTCCATTCCTGTAGATGTTCACAAAAAGATTCTTGTAGTTGTAATAGGTACTAGTTAAATCTTTAATTGCTTAAAATAATACATTGGTTTAGTGATACAAATATAGTTTTGTACGTTAATAAAGTTATATCGGTATACCTAAGGTCTAAGTATGAGCAATAATGTTTTAGAAGCAACATTTGATACACTTTGTTTATTGCTTCACAAGGCATAACACGAATTGACAAGTTTCTGTAGCAATTATTTTGTTTAGTTTGGTCCCTGATAAAAAAATATATTGAATATTAATAATCTGTTAGCGGTTTTGAAGTTATTTTGAAATTAAATCAAAGTTACAAATTCGGTTTTTGTTGAAATGGTGTGGTATTTTAACTATTGAGTAAGTGTCATTTGAACGACTAAATCGTATACTACTAGGGTAACCAAGAGCGTAATTCATATTCAAACAACTGTATGCTAACTAATTTTTATTCTGTCGATAAAAGAATTCAATCGTTGTGCCAACAAAACAATTGAATCATTATTCTAAAGCAGGGCTACGGATATACATATCTCTACATGTATATCTCTAAATACATATCTCAACATACATACATATCTTCATATACATACATACACTCTCCATACATATATATATCTATATATGAATATCTCTAGCCCTGATTCTAAAGAGTAAAGTTATTTCAAAATTTGGTACTAAAGTGACTTTTTTCGGCACGAGCACACGTTAAGCCTCAGAACATGAGTGAGATCTGAAGAGAACCTTTAGTTTGGGTGATGAAATGTATTCTTATCGCACTGCGATATTCAATAAGTAATTTCAACACAAAACGAGCGTTTAAAAGGTTGGTATTTTCTCACTTGTCTACGATACCTCCGGAAAAAGCTTTCGTAAGCTTCTTGTTTTGCTACACTCGAACACTGTTACCAAGGAAATAAACGGTTTGGTCTGTTGTTGTTAGGATATTTCCCGCCTGATTCAAAGAAATATTAATCACCATGCAGCCTGCAACTATGCTATAATAGTTTACATAAAAAAAACTTTCCTAAATTTAAATATTTACTGTAATAATTTATCGAGGACAAATTTACAGCTTGCTTTACTCCAAGCGATCATTTTTACCTTATGAATAGTGACTGAAACCTAGGTTAGGTTAGGTTAAGTTAGGTTAGGTTAGGTTAGGGTAGGTTAGGTTAGGTAAGGTTAGGTTAGGTTAGGTTAGGGTAGGTTAGGGTAGGTTAAGTTAGGTTAGGTTAGGGTAGGTTAGGTTAGGTTAGGTTAGATAGGTTAGGTTAGGTTTAGTTATGTTAGGTTAGGTTAGGTTAGGTAGGTTAGGTTAGGTTTGGTTAGGTTAGATTAGGTTGGGTTAGGTTAGGTTAGGTTAGGTAGGTTAGGTTAGGTTAGGTTAGTGAATTAATGCATTAGTGAATTCATTCTCACACGTGAACACCACTGTTTTCGTTGCAGTACCCAAGTTTTCCTTAAATATATATACCTCTGACTCTCGCCTGATTCAAAGAAATATAATCACCATGCAGCCTGCAACAATACTATAATAGCTACATAATAAACTGTCCTAGATTTAAATCTTTACTGTAATAATTTATCGAGGAGAAATGTACAGCTTGCTTTACTGCAGGCTATCATATTTACCTTACCAAGGTTAATTAGGTTAGGTTAGATTAGGTTAGGTTGGGTTAGGTTAGTTAGGCTAGGTTAGGTTAGGTTAGGTTAGGTTAGGTTAGTGAATTCATTCATTAGTGAATTCATTATCACACGTGAACACCACCGTTTTCGTTTCAGTACCCAAGTTTTCCTTTAAAATATATACCTCTGCCTTTCGTAGGAAAACTCAACGATATTACTTTACACGTGGGGGAAAAGTAGTTTTTGTAGCTCAACAATTTAACGAACATCAGTTCCAGGTATTTTCCCGTTATGTTGGTACCACTGTCAACGACAACGACAACAGCTGGAGATTTATTGTTGCAGTTATTTGATCCGTCGTCATCGGTTTTCCGATAACCCGTGCACTTTATCACTATAAAGGCTAGTGTATTGGAACTAGAAATATTACAAGAAACCGTTTGGCAATCCTAAAAAAATCATAGACAGTGGCTGAGTTTCAAGCTCAATTCGGAAATTTTTCAAAAATGTTTATTAAGTTAATATTATTTTAAATAACTTCTTGATCAGCACTAAATAACTTCTTAAATAACTTAAATAACTTCGTGGGATTTCGCCTATTGGGTCTGATGATAGGAGTGTCCAATCGAAATCGATCACCACTTACCATCTTTTTTGTATATTTACCGTCTTGTGAGTAACAGTACACAAGGGTAAATATATCTTTTAAGTGTTATAAGACGTTTCTCTTATTTACTTTCCGTAATATTATTTTAAAATAAAGTTTAACAATCAAAATATTAAAAGTGACAATAAAAGTGTATATAATAAGTGTTAATTAGATATTTATAATTATTAATAAGTTCATAAATAAAAAGCTATGCAAAAACCTCAATTAAAAACATTATAACAGTCTTTTGCAACGTAGTGTGCCCAAATTATGATACTAGCCCTTTTTAAGCTACTAAAAACCGGTAATTTGAACAGTGATTATAATTTTGCGTAGTTCATGTAATCAATGGTAACACTCATGTGATACTATTTAATACTTAACTTAAATCTTGTAACAGAACCAAGAGAGGAAGTCTGTCGAGTCAAATGCTCTCGACCCTTCCTCAGACCAATGGGCAGAAAACTTTGTGAACTGAGAGAGATACGGGAGAAGGATAGCTTAAAGCTACATTAGGCCTGATTATATTTCACAACGTCTCGGGACCATTGGAAATGTAAGAGTAGGAACACCTCCGATATTAATTACACACTGAAAATAGAACCTTTTTGCAATTTTGGACTGATATTTTAATGTTGGACGAAAAAAAGATTAATTTTTAAACATTTAAGACGATACTCATACATCTATTGCTGCGTAGCTTTTAATAAAACCTATTGCATATAATGTGTTAAATATATATTTACACGTATGTACTTAAGAATTAAATGCATTAATAATAACTAAAATTAAATAGTAGCTTATACCATTGATTTCACCCTAGATTTAATTAATTATTTTCCATTTTAGTCCAAACTGGACTGAAACTGAAACTATATGAATAAAATGTTTAACAACATTAAAACGTTATGGTTAATGTTTGAGTTTAACCTTTTAGTGAACTGTAATGGCAGTAATAACCTGTTATAAATATAGAATTTTTACGGATGGACAGAAAACAATTCTTCACAAATTTTCGACATTATAATTCTTATATGTTTGTAAAATAACACTAATTTTGTTTTTTATCAACTCATCACAATTCTTAGCTTTTCTCTAACCTATAATATAAAACATGTTAATTATTTCTTTCTTCTGAAATGTGAAACCAACCAATATAATGTCAATCTAGTAAACCGTAGGACAGATAAACTAAAGTCCATAACGAACCACATTTAAAAAGAAACAACACTTGTAAAATACATAAATAAAACAAAATATTTATGTTACAATATAATTGGTCTTGCCAATTTATTCAGAGCGGCTTGTGTTTCATTGTCATATTGAAACGTATACAATTAACACATATACTCACTCTGATCATTATCTTGAACTCTAGATAAATACTGTTGCAAATCTTATTCAATATAATGTGACCAGGGATACAGTAACGCAATACATCATAGTTGAAATATAACTTCAATCTGTATACCCCAAAAAGGCATTATATTTCATTTGAGTTTCTATAATGTATAAATGTATTCTTATTAATTTTACCTTTAACAATTATAGCTTAAAATACCTAATTTTTATGGTCGCCATTTCATTGAAAAGTATTAACGTATTTAAGTATACAAAATTATATGCAATTCATAAATAGCATCATTAAATAATTTTAAAATAAAAAGTAAAAGCCTGTATTAAAGGATTATAAAAAATAAAAGGGATGGCAATGCCTTAATATTTGTTCTTTTGTTCTATACCCACTTAATCTAATATAAATTATTAAGCGAATAATAATCGTGTGTGCTATATCAGGTGTTTAAATGCCTCCCAATTTGTATTAACCCACCACCTGTCATTAAAATAAGGAAATCCTATAACACTAATGCGTAACTTAAATGCACCCAAGCTGTGCAACGGAACCAGACTGACGATTTTGAAAATTACACCAAACTTGATCGAAGCAACAATCATTAGTGGTAAGTTTAGTGGAGAAAAAGTCTTAATCAAAAGAATACCAATAATTTCATCCGAATTACCCTTTGAATTCAAGCGACAACAATTTCCTTTGCGTGGATAGCTGTATGTTGCGTGCTCACGTGGTGGTAGGTACGCCTAAAAACTTATATATTTATACACATATTGAACAAGCAAAATACATTGTTTATTAACTGGCAATTTAGTAAAACAAATATTCAATTTTTGTTTTTGGTATACATTTTTATTATTCATCCTAAACAACAAACGACCATTTAAAATAATAGTGGTTAGCGCAGCAGCCCTCCAAAAAAAACCCCTCCAAAATCAGTGCTTGGACGGTTCTCTTTCCAAAACATTAAACTTTTCTTTAGCGTACATTAACTTAATAGGTTCCATTGACACTAAAACTAACTTGATACTTTTTTGAATTTTTTTAACTTTAGATTTTTTTAAAGAAACATTTAGCATTGTACCCGGTGTCACGTGTACACGAGTCAACCCTTGTAAATTACAGGAACAAATCCTTCTGCAATACAGTTTTGACAACATCTGGTAACAACATGTCAGACCGGTGGAGATTATTTGTACAAGCGGCGACGAGTAAAATGTCAGCTTCGTCAGTTATTGCGAATAAAACATATTATTTTTACATTCAACCGATGTTTGAATTTATTTTGGAAGTTTTACGGATATGAAAACAATCGCTGTAACACTGAATATTTCTAATAGCTGAAAGTGAACTATTTACCTAACCATAATTTTTCTCACTGAAGTAATTTCTTTCTTTAACTATGAGACTTTTTTGCCTAATGATCAAGGACAAGTAGTTCCAGTTTTTAACCATAAAAAGCTATTGGCTGTTCATAGGGTTGAACCAACAACCTTCTAACTAATAAGGGATACAACCATAAGCTATCCGTATATTTACGTTGTTTAAAATATTGTAGTTTGGGTATTTAGGTGTGAATATTATGTAATCTGAAATTTGTTATACTGTCGACTACATGGTAAATAAAAATTTATACTCCCGTAACTGTAGGTCTCCTTTTGTGGAATTATTCCTAGAACCTGAGCTAACATGTTCAACATAAAACAATGGGCCAAAAGTGCGTTCTAATCAAGCTATCCTTCTGTATATAATTTTTAATGAATCATTTTAAGTTCCAGCTATGCATTTTTATAGTAATTGTACAACTGTACATATTTAAATGCTCCGTTGTATTTATAATGTGTTTTAAATGTAAAGTATTAGAACGGGACATATTCTGAAAGATAATTACCATACTTACAATCACTTTATGAATAGACGTTATTCATCAATTTAATCATTATAATATTTACTAAGTACGATTCATATTTTACATTTTTAAATTGTACCTAAGCATTAAAATCCTTGAAAATATTTAAGTAAAATATCCAAATCTGGTATACATTTTAAAAATAATCTATTTTGAAATAACGAAAAGTCTAGACAGGGAGTAATATTTATAAGGTAAATTGGTTAACATTCTATTTATAAACAGTACCAAACAACCACATATAAGAAAATTTATGTAGATATTTATCGAAAATAAATATAAAAACAAATCATGCTCAAAATACCAAACACCCCAAAAAAGATATTTTACGAATAAACTCAATGATTCAGAATGTTCGAGGATTTAAAAGAATTATTCGGTGAATTTACAAAGTTTCATATTATGAAAGCAGCGCATTTCCCCAAACAATATTGCAACCGATGTTTTTATTTCAGCTGCCACTCAAACTGGAAAACATGGCTTGCAAGTGGGTAAACGTGAACGGGATAACGATGAATATGTCGGATATACTGCTCGGATATGTTGAATACATCGTTCGGATACTTGGATCCTAGATAGAACAAATGATACTGCCATCGTTACAATAGTCGAGAACTTAATCTCATAAAGTTATGTTTTCATATGTTAGTTGTAATCTTTTGAATAGATTTTCCAGAATTAAAATATTTTATTAATTTGTATTATTCCTTATTTGGAGCGCATTTAGTAAGTTACTTGTTTAGGGGATAGAACGCGAGACTGTTGTCCCTAGGTACCCGGGTACAAATCTTTCCAGTTATCAACGTCTGGTTTATCTATCATGTGAAGAGTAGATCTCGTTGGTTGGAACACACATAAATATGTAGGCTAATACATTTCGAGAACATTAAAATACCTATAGGAAAGGGTGAACTTACTTTTTATTAGAGAATCCTTCCTTTGAAAGACATACAAATTTAAATATTTTCAACAATTCTATGTTGAAAGGTAACAGATGAAACATTTTTGTTGGGGGATTTATGTTTGGATAAACTATTTAATAATATACAGAATAAAATGGTACACGCAAAAACTATAGTATACAAAATAATTTTTGAAATAGTCTAAATAGCCTCTATATATAAATGTGAAATAAACACCACGATAAAATTAGTTTTTAAAGTATTTAACAGTAAGGAAATAAGATCGATTAAATAATAATTCAAGACACAATAATTTGAAATCAACATTAAATTAAGAACCCTTAGTGCAGTATGAAATTTGAGTTCGCAGGCTAAAACTGTACACACTCCACCTAATACATGACTTAAAAAACTAAATAACTACTATGTTATGTTAACTATTTAAGTCAAGTTAAGACAAGCCATTATGAAATTCCTGATGAAATTGGTTTGGTTCGTATACAATTAAACAGAGCAAATCAAATGAGTTGAAGTTCAGTTGTTTTATTGTAATTCTGATGCAATTCAGGCAAAAACACTGAGTTTAATTTAAAAAATTAAACATAGTTTACATTTTTAGTTACAGATATTACATACATTTGTGGAATGTTAAAAATATACTATGACTTCAATAACTAATTGTTGCTATGTACCTTTTTTCATTATTTCTTTTATTTAACTTTTGTATATAGCTGTCTTTGTTATTATTGCAAAAATTCTTATAGCTGTAATGTTATTTAAAATTGCCTTTAACCCTTTAGTGTAAGAAAAATACTTAGTTATTTAACACTCAAAAGGTCACCGGTTCGATCCTAAGAAATGTCAGTAGCCTTTAATGGTTCGAAACTGGACCCAGCTGTTCCTGAAATTGGGTTTCGAATCAAATGATCCTTACTAATGAACCAGCTGATATTAGTCAGTAACAAAGCTACACAGATCATCTCACAGCATTCTATACTCATCATAGATTTGATTTATATTAGATTGTGGTTAAAATACGCACCCAGGTATCGTCCCAATCTCAAATTATTTATAATTGATTATTTATAATTAGCTTATTTATATCTGCATAGTATGTGACTTACTCGGGAGGGGTTTCCTAACAAGTACAAATCAGAGTATTTATTAATTTAAAACTAAATATTTATGATCGGACGCACCTGCCTGCTGAAAATTGCTGTGCCTGGTAGAAAATTCAGACATTATGAAAACTTAAGTACAAAAATGTAAGAAGAAAACGCCCCTTGACACCGAGTTTAAGTAGGTAATTTGTTCCAAAGTGTTTCCAGTAAGGTAATTAATCGTATGATAGGGCGTTGTTTGCTGATAAGAGTGACAAAAAGCGAGGCAACCCTTACAGTGGAATTCTCTTTTGTTTTATCTTGATAGCATGAAGCTATAAGTTTTACTGTATCCTTTGATCCCTCTGTTTCGGGGTTTTCGGGAAGGAAAGTCAACTGTTAATTAAGAGTCTGCCGTTTGAATACATGAGTCAATTATATTTACCAATATCTATAATATATTTATCATTTCTCATTCTCTAAACGCGTTTAAGGTATCTGTATCGGTACAATGGCAGTATAGAATGGCAAAGGTTATTAAATTATGTTAAGATAACAGACGTTTGGTTGATTTCTCTCACTAAAAAGTAACCGACATCAAACACAATAAAAACCATGCTTTAGATTTTACAATTGAACTCATTGAGTTATTCTCGTAAGGGTTTTGGCAAAGGAACCATAGCTTTGTTAGTAATTTAATTTGCTATAAGGGTATAAAATATACAAGACAAAAATATCTGCCAATGTAAAAAATAACCATTGTGATTCAAATCCAACAAATGTCGAAAAGATTATATAAAAACTTAGATTGTGGATTTTAGTGGTGGGTTATCGGGTATTATCAAGTGTACTGTTTGACGGGACTGTTGTAAATTCACCCCATTTTTTTTTAAAAAAGTGACGATCCATTAATAACAGAGCGAGTAGAGGGTAATATAACGTGAAATTTTAAACGCAATAAACATATTTAAAATTTTAAACTAAATATTTTAAAATTTTTACTTATTACCCATGTAAAAAAACATCACAAACAAAAATAGCTGAACTGAAATTCTGCTTAAAACCTGTGCTCACAAACACTGCATTGCGAACAGTTTAAAACTTCTTGTGGCTAATGCAGTTGGTGCTGAGGTTACCAATTCAACACCGTCGACTGTTATTAAAACAGAAGTTGCTTGTTTGTGTTTGAAAATCTAGTGATAATGGTTTTCTCATTATTTTAGTTTGTATTAACTATTCAATGATAAATTTAATCACCGAGGTAAAGGTGATTCCTTTTCCCCCTTACGATTTTCAAACTCAATTGCCATCACAGCTATAACACCTATCTAACACTATAGGGCACCATATAGTATGATACCGAACCAGACAGTATAATACCGTGTATAAGTTATAGGTCACACCAGGATTGACTGCAATGGTTAGATAGTTACAGGTGGTTTGTCCCTAACTAGAAATCATTCGTTTGTAAGCTCAGGACGTTACCAAAGTGCTATTGTATTTAACTAATAACTATAGACAGCTTATCTCAATTCGGTTTTATACTAACAGTATTTTACAACAGTTAACTCAGTGGTTGAAGCAGAGATTTTAATTACTTTTCAACACACTATGATGTTTTTAGCCGTTTTACAAAAGTTAATTGGAGGTTTAAAGCTACAAATTGCTATCCATGCCAGCTGTCATCGTCAACTGGGGAACGAGCAGGTTTTTGCGGCCCTAAGACCGAAAATCAGCTGTTCACTTATTTACTCAAAACAATAATATAACATAACATTGGGTTTATAGTAGTGTTAAACGTCAGTGTGTATATTTTATACAGTACATTTTATCAATTTTGTATAGTTTAGTGAAAAATATCGCTCGTACCATAGGCCAAAAAGGTTTTGCAGCTCTCAATCGTTTAAAGTTCTCGACTTCGTATTGAACTTAAAAAAATTATCTTGAGCTGGCAAAACCTCATTTTCGGCCTAGGTACAAAATATACTATTACCTTCCGTACGAAGGATAGTGACTCATTGTAATAAACACAGCACAAACAAGTTGGTCATAAAATATACTCAAGACCGTCTTTAACAATGATTCGCTTAGTACACAATATAATTAATGATCGGTTGTTATTACTTTACATATTGTATTAAGTAGGATTATTTATTATAAAAAAAATAGCTCCAACAAAGTAGTCCTTATGTTCTACAGACCGTATTTTACAACGATTCACTGTGTACACTAAGGAATTGGTTGTAATTAATTTACCTGTTGTACAAAGAGAAGTTACTCATCGTGATGAACATAATTCACACTAGTTGGTCTTAAAATGCACTCCAGACCGTCTTTCACAACGATTCGTTCATTACACAGTATAGTTAATTAATAAATTGGTAGCTATTACTTGACCTAATTGTACCAAGTAGAGTTACTTATTGTGATAAAAATAACTGAAAAGTTAGTTCTCAAATGTTCTACACACTGTCTTTTACTATGATTTACGTAGTATTCTCAATTAATTAGAGGGTAGTATTGAATTAGCGGAACAATTACACACAGTAACTTTACACAAACAGTTGTTCTCTTTAATCAAAGTAACCCCAAAAGTTGTTTCTACGTTTGCAACTAATAGTTAACGTTATGTATGTATGTAATTGTTGATTTACCTTATCAATTTGCGAACTGACAAGTGCTTAACTAAGAATACGCTCGACAAATGATTATGGATAACATTTACAATTCGGTCACAATTGACTTCCCTATATGACTTTACTGTAACGAAATTAGGAACTGTATGAAATTCGTGAACTGTTTTATGCTGCTGAACTTGAACTAAGAATACGCTTGGCAAATGATTATGGATAACCTGTATAACTTTGGTCACAATTGACTTCCCTATATGACTTTACTGTAACGAAATTAGGAACTGTATGACATTCGTGAACTGTTTTATGCTGCTGAACTTGAACTAAGAATACGCTTGGCAAATGATTATGGATAACCTGTACTTACTTTGGTCACAATTGACTTCCCTATATGACTTTACTGTAACGATATTAGGAACTGTATGGTATTCGTGAACTGTTTTATGCTGCTGAACTTGAACTAAGAATACGCTTGGCAAATGATTATGGATAACCTGTACTAACCATACATCGGTAACAATTGACTACCCTATATGACTTTTACTGTAATGATACTTCATTGATGGATGACAGCATAGAATAATCTATTTTGGAGGTTAGTTGGTATTTTGTAAAAACAAGAACCAACAATTATTCATTCATATTGTAATTTATTTTACTTTCTCCTGCTGTTTTTACATACGCTCAACCTTAAAGGATATACAAATCATGTAAGCATTTATTTTACCAGTGTTTTAAACATTTTCTTTGACATGTTAAACAAAGCATACTTACGTCAGTCATGTTTTTACGGTAAAAACTGTCATGGAAAGAAAAACTAAATTTTAAAAGTCTTACAGGTAATTATCTTGTGCAGTGACCCAACATAAGTAGACTTTACCCGCTTATTACTTCTGGCTGGGTGGCCACTTTTTGAATCTGTAGTCATGTTAAACTAAATAGTTTTGATTGAACTTGATTAAATCTTGATAACCAGATCAGAAACTATAATGATCTAGGATCAAGTAAATATTATTCCTTATTTTATATTATTAATACTACCCAATAAGGGGATTTTCTGACTGTGTGTTTCTCTTTAGCGAATTCCCTTTATGAGCTACATAAGCTATTACCGTAGCTAAGGCCTAGACCCGGGACAGTATACGTTTTCATTCAAATTCATATTCGTAACATCTCCTTTTGCACTATAACTTTATCCAGTTTTGATCAAATTTCGTATAATCGTGTTAACCTACGTTTATACGAACAAGTTCACGAACCAGAGGACTATGGGAACGAGAAATTTATTGAAAAAGTGGGGGTTTCCCAAATATAAAGCTCAAAACAAATTTTGCATAATTAAAAAATACTTTGTAGGGTTCAAAAACAAACAATTTTGTATTTAGTTGTTGTAAAACTAATGGTTACGGAGGAAAAAAGCTAAATTTGTATCCTCATGTTGTATATTAAAAATATTGTATTTTATTTAATGATTTATTACAAATTCGTATTTAAGCCTGCGTATTTATTGATATATTTCGATTAAATTTAGCAAGTTTAATAATAAGCTATTAATATTTTGCTAAAAACACACCTAACCTCCCTTGTATCAGCAAACCTAAGTAGACACTACTTGCTAAACCTAATGTTATTGAAACCGGGTGTAAGCCTGATATTAAAAGGAAATAATTTAGTAAAAGTTTTATGACACAAATTAAAACTAGCTTACTCTGCAGGATTGCTGCAGCGTGGGTATTTACCTCGTATTTGGTTTTTCATTGGGGTTTTTTTATTTAATTTTTTACGGTTTCCTGTTTTGGGTTTAGTCATCCATATTAAATAATGTTTTTGTAACTGAACCATACAATTGTAAAGAAGAGTTTGTTTTCGTATAGATGAGTATTAATTTCAGGTGAACACAAAATCTACCGAACCGAATTGGCTACAAATCTTACTCAAAGGTTGATCGTGTGCTCGGCCATCACGGTCAAGCTATTTTCTTGGAATACCATTATGTTAGGTCCAGTGGACATGTGATGTGTCGATCTTTTGGGGGAAATATACATCAATCTTCATGTTGATGAAAAGAAAGTACACCATGCTAGCCTTCTTAATGCTTAGTACGCGTATTTGATTCGTGAAAAGACTTAAAGTTATTCAAGAAGGCTTAAACTAACAGTTATAGGTATTTAAATGACCTAAACTATATTTTTAGATCCTAGTTTAGATTCTTTTTCATGTAATTCAGCGATAGTTCGTAATTTTAGGCACTATACAGGGTGTTTGTGTTTATTCTGTAACTCAAATAGTTTTCATGCAATTTGACGTCAAAGAATTTAGATGGCCGCCATTTTGAAACGGCTTTACTCAGCAAAATGACATCTTGCATGCTCTTGTGCCTCAGCAAGATTCACAAGAATATATCGAATTTATAGTTTGTACATTTCAAACTCGAGCTTTAAGGTTATTTATAAAAATACACATACAGAGGAACAGCCGGATAACAAGGCTCCGGTGACCAAAGTTTACATTGTAAAATATTCTTGTATTAATGCACAAGGAATAATCCTGCGAAGGTTTTCGAGAGAGTTCACAAGCACCCTGTATATCGTATTTTTTTATCAGTACATTTGTGACATAGTTAACACCCTGTTATGGTCCAGATGAACTAACAAATCATTAACCTAGGGTTAAAGGGCCAATGTAGTTAATTATGGTTCAAGCGATGTTATCGTAACTACACTCCATAACGCTGCAATGATCAACAATCACAACCATGAGTACCAGGTTCCACCACAGTGAAAACAACAACTCGTTAATAGTTTCAACGTTTGTATACATCCAATTTAGTAGTTAGAACAAAGTTCTAGGTCTGAATATTATGATTATGTTTAAACTAAAACAAAACATACAATCATTTGAATGTATGCCCATATATTTTGAGTTCTAATTTAACACTTCATAAAATGTCTTTCAAAATAATTTAAGTTAGATACGTCACAAGATTTTTATCTATTCGTTAGGTCAAATAAATGGTTTCCTGCTTAACAGTATTTTATAGTCGATTTAAAACAAACTAATACATTACTCTTACATACTCTTAAAAAGACGGAAGCTAAGGTATGAACTAGAGTAAATATTGCACATCACCTCGCTACATAAAAAGCACACATGTTCTACACGCTGATGTTTTGTTTTTGGTATATTATGTCAATGAATACTACGTGCGCTTCTATGTTAAGAATCATTGACTACGTTTGTGAGATCAATCCTAAACTAATTGGACCACGACTGTAGTGGGTGCGCCTTTCACCTATCTCCCTCCTTTTTATATGACCTCATTCTAAAGAACCAAAAATGCTCTATTTAAAGAACGAAGGGGGATTTTATCCGTCGCAAAGCCTATAGACGACTCTTTTTGGTTGAAACAAATCCTTTTCCAAAGAATGTTGGATTTGTTAGGTATTCCTATTAAGATGATAGACCCTTCTTGATATGCGATCCATAAGAAGAATTAGGTGGAGCAAATTTTCCTCTAAAGTAGTGGGATTTTCCTACCAGCTTCTCCAATGTAATGAGTAGGTGTGATCATAGTAAGTTTTTAAGGGGGATGCCAATCGAGCTCGTTTCCCTAGATGGTAAGCTGGTCTGCACATCACAGAGACTTCAATGACCTTCATCCTCAGCTCTATGCGGGGATTTAATTTTGTGTAATGCAAAAGCTGGGCAGGTGAGTAGATGTAGCACTCTTCTAGTGATCAGAAGTTTGATGTTTTGAGCCTGAGAAAAGTCAGACAGCTTGTTGATGGTTCAAAACTGTTCAAAGCTGTCCTCCATTTGGTTTAAATAAATGGCCTTGACTTAAAACCAAATTATCTCATTCAGAAACAAAGCTTTCATTTCATCAGTATAACCGTTGTGCATTAATTGCGGCAAGCCCTCAAAGGGCTCAAAAAATGTTCCTTAGTTGACCAAGCCCAATCCAGGTAGGGTTTGAGTTGCTGGCAGAAGGAATGTCCTTGTTTACGTGTCATCTTAACCTAACCTAACCTAATCTAATCAATTATATACTCAAAGAGTCACCAATTGGAGCAGTTTGTTAGGAAACGAATCGGGTGTCTTCCTGGGATAGCTGGCGCAATTCCGGAACACCCGACTCCTGACTCGGATCAGTTGGCGCAATTAATACCCGCCCAATACAACAATCATTCTTGATTAACCCCTCAAAATTAGCTAACTGTGTCGGTGACGTTGACGTATGCGTTTAATCTATTTATTTATTTATTCATATCAACGGATACACCATTTGCAAAATATGTGTTTTAAGCACATGAGCAGAATGAAAAGATAACAAAAAAAAAATACAATATATCTATTCTAATTTGATTTATTTTAAAGTTAGAATATTATTCGTTAATTTACATAGCACCGGGAAGCCATAAAACATACATTTAAAAATATTATAATAAAAAAGTGTAAAGAAACAACTGGTTTTGTTATATTTTAAGGAGTGGTGTATCTTTAATATTTTCCGAGGAAACAGGAGTATGAATAGACTGTCCAATAAGGTTGCTGTGATTCCCCCCTTCACAATAGCAGTCTTGTTTTCTGATCTCTTGGGGTCAGTCACAGATTTCCCTTGTCTCTACTATTTTCTGTTCCTGACAAACATCGCTGTTGTCTGGACTGTTGTGAGAAAAATATTGATTTGTACAATTATCAGCCAGAAAACTCTTAAAATTCGTGACTACTGTAATTAAAACTTAAAGATTTTCGGATGCTTTTATTGTCATAATACGGGTTTTATTGTTAAATTTATGTTATGGTGGTGGTATTGTAGATTTTTAAAAGGCAAAGTCCCATAGTTGCAACAGTGGGTATTATATTATAAAATATTTTTCATGTAAACACCTTGGTATATGAAAATTCACAACATGGAATATTGTAGATAAAATATTTGCATAGCTTCTTGTCACGACCCGTCAGTTTCGTTTTAGTCCTTTGTTTGAATACGCACGTTCAAACTCATTGTTATGGAAGCTCACGATTTTCCAGTGAAGCAACCAAAATATAACAGTGCTTCAATATCAGACACGTTTTAAAACTCATGAAACCTTTCTTAAAAATTTATCTTTGTCTAAAACAGTACACAATTTTGGATGAAAATATATCCTTTTTCAATAGTTAAAATGTATACAGTTGGATACTACGATAGTAAGATTATCTAAATCAAAAGCCAAAACCTTATTCTAGTTGCAGCTTTATAATATGCTGTCTTTTTCGAGTAAGATTTAAATAGTCTAAGCGTTATGTGAAATGGCTTTACGACTAAACCTTTAACCAGACAGAGATTTTTTGGTATATGGTATATTTAATTTTTAACTATATATAAGTATAATATTTTAAGTAATCTATATAAATAAAATCCAATGTATGTTTGTATGTTTGTCCTTTATGGACTCCGAAACCGCTCGACAGATTGTAAAGAAACTTTCAGGTATTATTAAGCATTATTCAAGGATGGTTTGTGTGAAGTTTGGTGCAGATCCGTCAAAAGGGCTCCGCCCCAGTGGCTCTGGAGTTTCCCATGTTAACCTTATGAGTACTCATATTGAAATGGAATTAAAGATTCTTAACAGCTGGTTCAACTAAAGAATTTAATTCTGTGATGTTCAATAGCATTAAAAAGTTAATAGGTTTACCAACAGGGTGCAGCACTATTATTTTTTTTCAATTTATGACAACAGATAATTTGCAACCAAAAGGTGAGTGAGCGTAGCGAACGAACTTCAACCTGGAGGTGAGTTAGCGTAGCGAACGAGCTAATCTGAAGGCAAGTGAACGCAGCGAACGAGATCCAACCTAAAGGTGAGTGAGCGTAGCGAACGAACTCCAACCAAGACGTGATTGAGCCATGCGAACGAATTTCTATCAGGACGTGATTGTGCCATTCAAACGAGCTCATCTTGAAAATGAACGAGCATTTGATATAAAACCACATTAGGACAGGACGGAGTCTGTCGGGCCAGCTAGTATAAAATAAAATGTTTTTAGGGTACTGTGGTATTTTAATTTACTTGGTAATATATACTGGTATATATGCTTTAATGTGGCTTCAAGATTGGCTTTATTAGTGATAAGTCTGATGTCATCGTACCACCGTTTGATTATTCTCTCCTTAAATAAATAATAATCATTCTCATGATAATAATACGGAGTAATAAATGACTATTTATATTCATGCTCTAATTAAATTAAATTAAAATTCAAAGTTGTTACGTTAAAATTCCATCTTTGACATTGAATAGTACGAGCAGACGTATAAAATCTTAAAATAAATCATAAGTTTGCTTTGAAGGAAGAGTCGTGTCGGAAAATAAAAAGGAAAATGCATTTAAGACATGTTTAACTACTAAAAACTAAAATTTTAAAGAATATGAGTGCGCAAGTTTATAAAGTGTTAAAAAAACTTAAATATTGCAATTTTTAGATTTTTGTATACAGTATTGTACAAAAACATTCTTTAATACCAATTTAACAAAAATAATGCGATTAGAAAAGGTAATGCTGTCACAGCACCGCTTCAAGGATAATTGTTGAGTGCAGTGACCGAAAAGATCACTCTTATACTGACGTCAACTGTTTTCCTGTTTGTAAGCTACCAATTATAAGATAATGGCAAGAGGGATCAACTTCTAGGTAAAAAAATTTCATTTTTGTAAGACAAATCTACTTATCAACTCGTCGTCAAAGTGGACATGTAACACGTGGCGCTATCTCGTAACCAGGCATTCGCACTGATCCATTTTCAAATCCCACTTATTGAAGTACATAACATAGTTAATACCCCCGCCGCAGCAAACCTGCAGACTAAGCGAATTTCCATTTGCCTGATTGGATTTAGACTAAAATGTCTCCTTAAAAATATCACATTTATTCCCTATTTAAATAGAATCAGTTTAACACATACTTAGGTTTGCTGCAACAGGGAGGGTAAAAGTGTTTTTTTATGTAAATGTTAATAGTTAGTAAGAAATAAAAACATTTTCCAAATTTGGGCAAAATATGTTAATAAACAAGCACACTACAACGGTTTACTTATTCTCCATAAGAATAACATGGGAATTTTAAATTAACAATTTTTTGGAATTTTCTCCGTAACCATTAGGCGCATTATAACGCTTCAATATACTAAATTATTTGTTTTTTTAAGCTCTACGAAATAGTTTGGAAAGAAATTTCAAAATTTTATGTTTTTTGAGTCAAAAATAGGAAAAACTCATTTTTACCCCATAAAAGCCCCCATAAACCCCTGTTCCCATGGTCCGATCATGCTGGTTCGCGAACTCGTTCGAATAAACGTAGGTTTACACGTTTGTACCAAATTTCATCAAAATCGGATCATTTTTGCTTGAGTTATCGCGCTAACGGACACATATATATATATATATAAATATATATATATATATATATAAATATATATATATATATGAATTTGAACGGATGGTGTTTTTGGCCTCTAGGGACCTCAAAACGAAAAAAAAATCGGTCCCGCGTCCAGGTCTTACCATGAGTACTACGGTAATAGCTTATTCCCTATATGGGAAATTCGCTAATACTGAGTAGTAAGTGTATGGTTGATGTATGGGTCCTTACTTCAGGAATAGATGTTGGCTTATATTTTAGATAATAAACTTTTTTCAAGATATAATGTTAAGTTCTTTACGTTTTTACATGATTACAGGACCTCTTTGAACTCCATGTTTGAAGCAATACTACAACTTGTTTTGTCATATACGAATTTTGTGTTGATGGCTATGTTTTACACAGACATAGTTTTCACTGAAGAAGCCCGCCCTCGACAAAGTCACAAACAACCGAATGTGCAAAAAAAGGTGTCTGGCACGTACAATCCTTCCTTATCTCGTATTTAGAATATTTACTTAGATTTTATTGTTTACAAGTGACATTTCCTTGTATGATGATCAATATTTCGTCTAAAAATTAGTCCTAGAGAATAAAATAGAAATAATAACACGACCTTATTCAATACACTACACCATTGAAGAGATTTGTCTTTCGGTCATACCCTGAAGACAGGACAAACACAACAATCTAAGTTTAATTTCTTAACATAGCTATATTATTTGGAATCTTATTTCAGCTGTTCGGAAGTGTTATTTTTTGGCAAGATCCATCTAAGATACCTCAAGATATTACAGGATAGAATAGTGGTTTAAACCACCATATACATTTCTGGTAAATAGATTAGATACTTTTCACGTAATTTAACCTGGTCCGCAATCCCCATTGTCTCCACCGGTGTACCGCGACGTTAAGTAATTTGGTCGGTGTGTGTCGGAGTAATGTTTGTGTGTGTTTGTATTCACCGAATAGTGGCATCCTTCACAGGCACACGGCCGTACTGTGGCACCTTCAAAAATTGTGGCACCTTTTTCAGGGTGCCACAGCTAATTCGATCATTTTTGAGGTTTTCCAGCATTATTACGTCGTTTAAACATCACATGCCACAATTGAGTATTTTTGAACTCGTTGATGTGAGTTTAAGTAGCGCAGGTACACACCGAATTGTGGAACACGAAACCATACAGGTAGCTAGCGCGCCTCGCGCCGTCCGCCAGAACTATAACTTTCCAAATGCTACGTTGCCAATTCTCGCGCCAGCCTACACTCAAAATAGTGGCACCATGCCACAATTCAGTATATATCAACAGTGTGTGGACAGGGTGCCACTTCATGAGTTGTAGAGCTTGAGAAGTGTGTAGAACAGTGCAACAAGCAACTAATAAACTAATAATACTATACTGCCACGTACTATAAAACAATTTAAGTACCATAAATAATATACTTTTGCTCCGAGTGCTGAACAATGTTTTACACTACAAAAAATTTGTGTAGTAAATAATAATTTAAATTGATTTTACCTAACCCGCCATGTTAAACTTCCCTATCCCAAGCGTGATGTATACAACTTCCTTACTTCTCGAGTGATGTAAAGTATCAAAAACTCACTCGGTGATGTAAAGAAACCCATTTAAATAACATTGAGTGCTTAACTTAAAAAATATAACTCTATGGAGCCAACGATGTTCAACGCTAGAAATCAGCTGTGCGCTTGAATGTTATTATCATGCTTTAAAGTATTTTCCTACCTAACCTAGCTTTTGTTAGTAAAAGAACGTTACTGATAGAAGATGAGTGAAATGGATAATGAAAAATATTGTACGTAAACCCATGTTTATTGTCGGGTCAGGTAAAATCTTGTACGTTACACGTTACGCAAGAGCGTGCTGTTTACATCACTTAGGTGAATTATGCAACTCGCTTCCGCTCGTTGCACAACATTCACCTGCGTGAAGTAAAAACGCTCTTACTACACTTGTAATGTAAATAGCTATTACGCAACCATTACAAAATTGATTTTTGTTTACAAACATAAATTGGTAACGTAGTTATTTTGTATCAATTGAATTTGTACACTGAAACAATAACAATGTTTGAGGTTAGAACGCTATATAAGTTGTCCTAGACTGCTTTTTTTTATCTTACAAACTATTTCGTGCTGATACATCTATTTTTTTACATTTTAGTCATGTTGACAAAATATTTTGCAATTACATTTCTGAATCAGTCAGTAAAGGTAGATTTCGATGCATCATTGCTGAAAGTTATGTTTTGCTTCTCACTCTCAGAGTATTCCAACGGTATCCTATAGTGTAGCACACATATACCTATAATAAAAGAATGTGTTTAATGGTTTGCACTGTAAACGAAAACCTATCACAATAGTTCCAAACATGTTAATAGGGCAATTTTCTAACATATTTTAGTGAAATTATAATCAGGCAAACGGGAATTCGCTCAGTCTATAGGTTTGCTGGGGCAGGGGGATTATATTACTGTTTACAAACAAATAAATCAAAAGAATATACCTCATAACTCAGGATAAGGGCCTAGGTTGATAAGGCAATATAGAATGTTGATTATTTCCTATATCCATCGAATGATTTCTTTTACAATGAATTATTATAAAAATAAATAAATATTATTACAACATTTCACAAAATTAAGTATATTTAAGTATAATTAACAAACAGACTCAGTATAGTTAGATCATAAACAAATGAAGTACTGTTACCGAAACAATCCTATAATAATGAAATTACATTTACATATGGTTTGGCAGCTCCTTTAGGTAATGTTAAATAATGTTTACATTCAGGCTAGTGACATCATTATTTTAAATTTATAATCCTTACCCCCTCTGTTCTAATATTCGTGCAGTATTTAATAAGGTTTGAACCAGCTGTGTTGAATTGTGAAATCAAAATCAATTTGACAGTTAATTAGTTAGTTCTGCTTGTTTACATTTTTAAACTTACTAGGTTTGTTCTTTGTTACCATGGATACCATCAATCAATATTTACTTTTAAATCTCTCATCTCAGATTTTTGAAAGCCCACGGGGCAAAGCCCTAGGTGAATATCGAAGCGGCAATAGTTCTATATGTATCCTCAGAGCTGTAGCTTCATTTGTGTGCAATTTGAGCATAGTCGGATCAGTATTTTTTGAGATTAGCTCATACAAACACACACACAGACACCCCCTCTTCTTTATAATAGTATAGAATATAGAATATAGAATAGAATAGATAGATAGATAAACCTATTTCAACGTACAATATCAGTTTTAGGAAATTCCTAGTAAGGTTGTTAGAAGTATATTGGCATCCGTGAAGTTTGTGTAATGTTTTTTTAAAATCACTGTGGGATATATTTAACTTCACTTATTATTTATTTAATATGTTTTTACTTCTTGAAATTCTCAGTTAACTGGGAGGCGGAGCAAACAGTTTGTTCTAAAATGAACTTGCAAATTTTAAACAATCTTTTTCTGCTGGTTTACTTAAAGTATATAATGTTCTACTATGAATGCAAATCTTTAATCTAGTCTAAATTTCCAGTCCCACCCTAAAAAACTATGATATTTAACAGTTGAATCTTTATAACGTATAAACACATTATTTTTAATCGGTCATCAAACTGATTCTTGAATTAGTAGTTGCAAGAGTACGCAAAACTGCAGAGAGTCCTTGAAAATGCTTGTGCAATGATATAGTTTTAAATTATAAAAGAAACCCTTCAAAAAATTGTATTAACAGGACCAGAGGACCAATATGCACATGGTATTTCATTTGTATAAGGCAAAAAGTTCAAATCATATTCACTTATGACTGCCAATAGATTTTGGGTTTCCTTAAAACAATTATATAAAACTGTCTGCAAATGTCAATAAAACTGATTTTATAAGAAATTGTAGATTCTTCTGTTGCTCTGTAGGCGACCATTTTGGTCACACAAGGAAGTCCAAACTTATATCTTAGTTTGAACAACGTCATCTTGATTTTACATTGCTCAAGATACATAATCGACACATAGGCTTTCAAAAAAAATAAGTAAAGAAAGTAACTAGTGATGGACCGCGCAGACATAGGAACAGTCTAGACTTGCCTCTTACTGACGTTTTCCAAACGAATATAGAAGTTAGATCTACATTCTTCATTTTAGGCTTGAAATAAATTTGTTTGTGGGTAAGAGCGAATGAGTAAGCATGAACAATAATTTTACCCTTCTCCCCGACACGCTACCATACCACAGCATCTTACTAGCAGAGCTCAAGGTCATTGACGTAATAATTGTAATGAACTAAATTTAGACTTCCACCCCCCAATGTCACCAATGGGCCCTAAAGGTTGGTATGTAACAATTCATGACGGTTAAACAATGGCCTTTAAAATACGCTTTTAATTTGTTTCCTAGCGTTTACCGTAAATTACAAAAACTTTTTGGGCGAAAGAAAAATTCTAAAAAGCTACAAATTAATTTATAATATATGTATCTATATCGTATTAAAGTGTGTTAAAGGTTTAGCGTTTGGTTTAGAATGTAAAAATTTTCAAAGTCACAAGATGGTTTCTGAAACACTTAATACAACTCTCATTTATAAAAAAAAAAAAAAATTATCCAAGAAATTGGGTTCTTTAGCCAAAAAATCCACCGTTTTTTTACTTACCTGACGAAGAAATAAAAACAGTGGCAGCCGACGAACTTTGTTATGTCATATTTAAAAACTCATTTAAAAGTACCGACTTTATTTCAAGATTTAAAATAGAAAATATAAACTTTTGAGCTTTTAATTAGAACCAATAGTGTCCTAGACTAATTGACATCTTTCACACGAAGTGTCAACGATTTACCTTTAGTCTAAATGTCAAGTTATTTTGAAGCTGGACATTGAGTTTTGGTGCCGTTTTCATTGGCATCTACCACTTCTAACCTGCACTAAGATGGCGGACCTGGCTTCAACTGCTTGTATGTTAGTTATATAGATGTGCTCCATCTATTGGTCTTATGTGATCGTTGATTTAAACTAACGGAATTCTGATGAAAATTTGATCATGAATTATTAGCAGTTTTGCAGGATGATTAACAATAGTTTTTTTTTTTTTTTTTTTTATTTAAATTGCTTGTTAGTTGGCAACAAATCTTAGAGATGTGTATACATTTTTTAGGACAAAATTGAATTGGCTGATGCCATGGTAAAGAAGCGTACTAGAAAAAGTTACTGTCGCCTCATCCAATTTTTACAGCAGTCAGCTGTTGACATGCTAGGCGAGCAACCGCGACAGTGAGGACGGAGAACAGCTGATTTCATGTTCCTAGTTGGCAAATTGTCTGCTAGCTACTAACGTACACATGCATAAGCCATCAGCGTTAGCACCAGTAGCCTCAATGAATATATAAACACTTGTGTTAAGGTTTAAATACAGTAGTCAATGTTATTACTGAATTTGATACTATACATATTGTTACTAATATATGAAATGGAGAAAAACGTCACCTTAAAAATACAAAATTTCCCAATTTATATCCAGACCTTTTTAAGTAGCTTAGAAAACAAATAATTTAGTATATCAAAGTGTTTTTGGACGGTTATTGGTAACAGGACAAATTCAAAAATTGTAAATTTAAAATTCCCTTGTTATTCATATAAAGAATATTGTAAAATGTTGTAGTTTGCTTGTTTATGGATATATTTTGATCAAACTTGGCAAATTTATTCAAACAATTACAAAACTATTTGGATCATGAACGGTACTCTAGTTTTCCCAAGGTAGGACACGTGAATTGGAATTTTGGCGTTACAGGCACAATGACAGTAAGAATCAAATAAACGTACAGATATATACACAAGACTCGTTTCGGCTATCTTATTATATACAACGTAGAAATAACCAAACACTTCATGAGTCTACGCAATGTACAGACAAAACAGTAAAGACTTTATAATCTTATAACTAACTATCTGCCCATGCTTCGCAACGGGGTGAGAATCTTTGGGTCTCTAAATCCACCGTAAAAAAATAGTATATTTCGTACCTAGGGCCTACAGTGAGGTTTTGCCGACTCGATATCGGGTTTTAAGTTCGGGACGAAGTCGAGAACGTGAAACGATCGAGAGCTGCAAACCCATTTTGGCTCGTGGTACGAGCGCTATTTTTCACCCAAGTATGTTTTGCAATATAACGTCCCTCTTATTTATGTGAAATATTTTGAGGAATCAGCAAAATCAAAAATAACAATAAATAGTTGTCTAGGCAGCTGTGACAAAAAACAAGTCTATTGCAATGCCATGGATACAGCTTGTGCATTTAATATACATTAATGTTTTAAGTAAATAGGCGAAAAAGTGATTTTGCGGCCCTAGGGATGTAAACCCCTGCTCGGTCCCAATATGACGATGACAGCTGGCATGGCCAGCAAAACGTAACTTTCAGCCACCAATATAAACCAGCTAAACGTATGTAAAACAGCTAAAAACATCATAGTGAGGTGAAAAATTCGTTACGCATACTTTTACATTACCATGAATTAATTATATGCATACAGAAAAAACGGAGTCATACTTATTGCGTATTTTAACGTAAACTAGTGGCTTGTAGGGACATAGTCCCTAAAAAGCTACGGAAAAGGAATTATTGTTGGAATATTTAAACAAACTCAGAATCAAATTATCTATATGTCAGGATAGGCCTAGATATCCCACTACAACATATCTTTTGTGCAAAAAAAACAAAACAGTTTGTTGTTTGTCTTTGTTTGCTTTTGTTGATAACGTTATGTTCAATAAAGAATTTGAATGATTTCAGAGGTTTAACTGCTAAAGGCAGCAAACATGTTTATGAATAAATATTGGTTTATTAAGGTAGCTTTGGTTTTTTGGTTAATGCTGATAACAAGGCTTCCCCGATTGAAATACAGTATTGGAAATTGTCTTCGTCAAATAAGAAAAGGCAAAAAATGGTGTGTTGAGATACCCTACCCAATTATTATTTCTAAGACTATGCTCATTTTGTAAAGGTTTAACAAAATTATTCTTAAGTAAAGGCATCCCATTGACAGAACTTGGACCTAAATTTGTTTGTGATCAACATTAAAAAACCACTACTAGCCTAGTGTAAGTATGTGGTGTTAATCCACCTAAAGGTGCAATTGATTTACATATTCTACCAAAAAAGGGCCTAGTCAACGTCTAATTACTAACTATTTTGCGGCTAGTTAGGGTTCCATTACCCAGTTATCGAAACTAATCACGACATAAATATTTTTGGTTCGTTTAAATACCTGTACGAACCTACTTCATCTCTATTCCCAAATTGTTTTCTAAGAGTAACCGTTGAGGTTATTCCACTTCATACAAAATATTGATTAAACACTACAATAAATCTCAAATATAAATGTTAGTAAATTAAAAAAAAAATTGGAATAAATTTTTTACATATGTTTTGAAATAAAAACAAAGAAGATATTCTTTTAATCTTGAATCGTTTCTTAAATCTTGAAAACAATTTATTTCAACTTTGACATAACTAAAAAGTCTTGATTATTAAAGGTAACGTTATCCCTTTATATAGTTGGTTTTATATAGTATACATTACATTGCAGAATTGACTGGCAAATGAGTAATCCAAATGTAAGCTTACTTGCTAATGATAAAATCACGATCAGCTGGATTGAAGTAAACAAAAATCAGTAGTAAATGCCTTCTAATGCTATTCTTATGGAGAACATTGTACGTTATATCTAACTAGAGAACCCGTGCGGCTCAATGAGCCGCATAGAATGAAACATAACGCCGAGGAAAAAAATATGCTTAAATTCGAGTAACTTTAGTCGTTTAGTCACATCTTAGAGTTAGTTGAAAACTTGTTAGAAACTAATTTTAAATATGTATCTCTATTGGCGACCTCACGGTTCATCTACATTGTTTCTGCTCTCAGTTTTAACTGATACCTTCTAATGCTAAACGATCTGCCTCAACACGAGTTAACGTTAAAGTTTTTCCAGCATTGAGAATTGAAGAACACTGTTACCTTACTTATAACCTGTCTTAAGTAATTTAAGCTGGGTCGTTTTATTTATTTGATTTGAGACATCCCCCTGATCAAATGAATTTTCTCCATAGAGTAACCTGAAAAGTGGGGTGATATCAACCATTTCATGTGCTCCATTTTTTACCCACAAACTCTGGGTTACCAACTGGACAGCTATAATCTGCTTTGAATAGGCTAAAGCAGCAACACCATTGAAAGTTTGTGAACGTATTTTAACGTGTTGTCTGTCAGTCACGGTATATGCCCCGCATCAGAACGTTCTCACGTTGTTCAGTGCAGTTTTCTCTTAATACCTGTCCCAAAGTTTTGAAAGTATGTATACATTTGTCGAAATAGGTTGGATAACTCTTGTAGCTATATTATTTGGATGGCAATTTTGATTTTCTCTTATTGAACAGCGTATATTATTTGCCTCTCCTGAATCATAAAAATAAACTTGTCCGTAACTACTCAATCGTTCAATACATAAACACTAATTCCTTCACTTATGTATGGTCTAATATTGCCAGTAAAACTTTAAATAGCAAATGAGTTTTTGAAACTTCTTATTTTTTACTTGAAATGTCTGGATTGTGTTGGTGAATTCAGCCAAAAAACGTTGTATAGGTATTTTCAAGGAACTGGCAACATAACATAGTAGTAAACAATCCATTTACGTTTTTTCTCAATTGAAGAGGAGCGGGTAATACAAAAGTTTACGACAAAATCATAAGTTCCGCCAAGATTTGGTATAATCTTTCTACTTGAACTTATTATAGTCAAGGAATTATTATAGTTTCTACTTAATGTTTTGAAATATCTCAATCTGTCAGTGTCTGAAGTAAACATTTCTTGCATGCATTCATTTGATCTTACATTAGGCAAGTTTACTTTCCCACCGTGACAACACTATGAGCTTCGTATATTTTTCCACTTCCAAAGTAAGTTGCATAGCAGAACTGGCAATTTTTATTCATCTTACCAAGTGAATGTGTATCTGGATGGGTATCTGTTAGACCAGGCCTCTCTTTTTCTACTCTCCTCATACGCACAAGATATCTTATAAATTCGAATTTATTTTAAAAATTGAAATCTTATTACACATTGTAGTCTGCTGTAGAACAAAGAATAATATTTCATTAAATTTTGCAAGTTTGTTTAAACCTAATTATGATAATTTTTATATAGGTGGTTTCTTATAATATTATTAGAAAATTTTATGGCTGTTAAAGATATTAAATATAGCACTTGATTTTCCAAATTGAATTTCTTCCAAAATTTCTCAACTTGTTGAGGAATTGTTCCTCTTGATCCAATGAGTAGTCCATATACTTCAAATTTTGATATTTTGTATTTCTCCGAATAATAGGGGATAGTTTTCATATAAATATTTACTTTTTCTTCATGGACTTCCTGTGGCTGATATTGATTTGTCTCAAGACGAACTGTTGGGTCTATAATGAGACCGAAATCTTTCTCCTTGTCTATAACAATGATGTCACTCCGCCTCACAGAGCCCTCTTCTTCTATAGCCGTGACCTCTTCATAGACCTCATAACTTTTCTTTCTGAATTGATCAGCTATGATTTTTCTGATGGTATGGTGGCGGGTATTTCGTAGAAGACTACTAAATGGGCACTTTCCAAGGACGTGGGCAAGAGTTTCAAGAATAAATTTCTCAGATACAGGACAATGCCTGCACTGGTTCCCGTCCCTGGATCTCCCATGAAGACTTCTAAGAGGAATAACGTCTCCGACCATTTTTAAGTATTGTTTGAACTCAGCTTCTGTGAGGCCACAACCTCTAGCAAAATTTTTATTGATCTTGTTACATTCTTTGAAAAGAACCACCCCATTCCCTTTGTATGGAAGTCTACACCAATTTTGATACTCTAAGTCTCGTAAGGTTTCTCGCAGTATCTTGGGTTTTGATTCGATAAATTCAATACTTAAATTCAATTTTTCCAGACAAAACCTAATTTCTTCATCAAATTGACGAATATTAAGTAAGTAGGGGTTTCCCGTTTGTTTTAATACGCGACATATGTTTATATGTTGGATTGAAGATTCCCACATTGATTTACATAACCCAATCCCTTTGTTTTTAGTACTTGTATAAAACATAGCATTTGGCATATCATTTGGAATTATTAATATTAATTGTGTCTTCCTCCCGTGTTCAATATTTCTTCTTTGAACTTGGGGCATTTTCTGTTCTTCCAACAAAACTGATTAACTGTTTAACTTGGTCTTAACCTACTACTGAATATATAAACATAAATATTTACTCCCAAAGAGCTATTGAGTTTCTTTTTATAAACAGCTGTTTCTTGTTTTTAAATTTGTTCCATGTATTTCTTATGGGGAAAACCTGACTTTTGAGAGGGTCTCCCGCCCTTAAGAGCAGGAATATTAAAATTCTAAAACCTTATTGCAAAACTACATATTGAGACGAATCTTTTGACACCTCAAACGTAGAAATTGGTTCACAAATAAGGGAGGAGTTGCGTTAACAAAAAACGGCTTCACGTATTATATATAGATATTTTGTGTTAAGATTTTGGGAATTTCACTATTTTTCCCGCCGTCACGGGATAAAGACCTTTAATTTGAGCCCTCTCACGTCGTTCTACGACTTCCCAGTCGCCCACAATTTTGACGCAAAGAATCGGCTTATGTAATTAATATATAGATAGAATAGATTTCTTGTATATTCCCATGAAACTGATAATTTACCCAGCACATTAAGGCCTTTATTCCAAGTATCTCAGTTCATAAACCATACATACAATGTGACGATAAAATATCAACAAAATAGCATGTAGTTTTATGTAATCCTCACGACATTTCATTTGGTCCATTGACTTTAAATCCAATAATTGTAAAAATTATTGGAGCTTTGAAAAAAACTTCATATGAAATCCTTACACTAATAAAAGACGACGTCATGAGCGCGGGAAATGAGCTACAGCGGCTAGGGCATAGCCACATGAATACAGAACGGAATGAAGGAACTAGAACGGAGAACTGGCAACAGCGCACGCGAGAAGTAGGGGGGGCGCACACACCGCTCAAGCACTACAACGCATTAGTGGCATCCTGTCCACACACTGTTGATATATACCGATTTGTGGCATGGTGCCACAATTTAAAAACTGGAATGTTAGATGTTAAAATGGAGTGTTCATTAAAAATATCGATGCAGACATGTTTCTACCACCTTCCTTCATCCACTGGTGGCCGCAAGTTGAAAGATGCCACAATTAGGTGTTTGCGAGTATTCGGTAAATCCCCGTAGGTGTGCGTGTGTGTGTGTGTGTGTGTGTTTGTATGTGTGTGAACTGTATGTGGAACTGCATACACTATTGTTTTTTAGTAAATTAATTACGACAGAAGATTTGACAATGAGGCAGCATTTCTCGAAACTAAAGTCATGCCTGGAACGACTAGGATTAATGATGTGAAAAGGTATTTGAACTAAATGTGAGTATTTATATCAATCTAGGAGGCATTGATAAAATACATTATATACACATTTTGGTCAAAGCAGTACGCATGTGTCCTGCGATCATGCGTTTGTCCATTAAAAAAGTACGACACTTAAATAATTCATGGGTTTCTGCAAACGTTGATTTTTTATATGCTACTTGAATGCAAAAAATGACACATTTATTAAGTGACTATTTTGTATTAAATAAGTATCTATTTTGCCCACTTATTCTTTTCATGCGAGTCACAAAACTAGTTTTTACATTCAACTACCTACGGTGATTTCAGCATGAACAATGAACTTTACCTGAGAAAAACACAGAAATTATTAGTGAACAAACAATGTGGGTTAATAAATAATATCTTATGACTGGTAAAACTTGAATGTTTTATATATTTACCAAAATGCGGTATATTGCCAGCAAAATGTTTTTATTAAAAACTATATTAGTATTGTAGACTAAGGTGAAAATGTATCAACTTATAACAAATAATATTGCTTGTGCAAAATAAAGTTAATGCAAAGTAATCTCCTACTTGAAACTGTTTTCAATATTCGAGATGAATATTATTTCCAGTAAAACCAATGCAGAAATCCACTTAAGCTTGTAACATTGGTCGATGACGCGAAAGATGAAATCGTTTGAATTGTAGATTTATATTCTCAATGTTTCAAAACCCCTTGGATTTTCAGAGTGTGTACCAAGTTTAATCTCATCGATGTCATGTTAATTCTTACTTAATTTAAAAATTTATATTTACTACACTACACGATTAAAGTAGTTTTATTCTTTCTTGGAAACAACGATGCAATCAGAAAATACATATTTATCTTAATGAATAATGTTGGAATTCAGGAGACGATTTTTGGTAGCATATTCTCATAAAAATACATTTCTTAAGATTGAACAAGCTCATATCTATGAAATAAAAATTCAATTAGTAAAGTGATAATAATGAAGGTCTATTTTTTGTATTGGAGGTAAAAATTGGTTAATTTGTTTTCGACCTATGTTTATATGAGCTTTTGTGTTTAGATTGATGAGTACTATCAGCCAACGAAGTTTGTGACCTCCCTTTATGAACACCCTGTATAAAATTAAATGAATGTACAAGCGTTTACAGTTTTAAAAATATTGCAAGTACATATGCTTAAACGGTGTTTCTGATCATACCGCATATTTTTTATCAGCCTAACCCCTTAATAAATTGCATAGGAATCAACAAAAAAACTCTTTCCAAGCTACTAAAATTCATCACAATCCTTAAATTGAAATGAAACTAATGAAAATAACATTTGAGTATTCTACACTAATACATTTCATTACCACGATACATTAAATGTTTGAATGCTCATTGAGATGTGAAATCGAGATTTACCTCGACAAATTACAGCTCCAAGTCGCACCTTTGATAATGGTCTTGGTGAATATGTTACCCAGATTGCGTTCCCACATTGCTTCGTTCCCGATGGGGCTTTTAGTCAAGAAGCGAAAACACTCTAGGGGAAATCAAATATACCGCTCAGCCGTCGGGGGTATTAACTACTCTTGTGGTCCCATTCGCCGCCTCCTAATAGGCGTTTGTGTAGCGATTCCTTCTGCAAAAGGGACTAATTGTTTTTTTTATACTTAATTGTGTGTTAAATAGTTTAGTATTTTATTGTGTCTACTCCGGTGGAGTTTTGTAAGTAGTATTTAATTAAATAGAACGATGATAGCTCACAAACAGTTATATTGGGAAGTGGTCAAAGTCTATCAAACAGTTGTGTATGACGGGGATTGAACCCACCCGTATACGTTATAGCGTCTCGTTTTCCTGTTCATGAACCGATGAGAACCTCTTTAGCGAAGGAGTGGGGGGCGTGACGTCACTTTTCTCTTGAGGGAACACCATTACCGCAACGATACGAGGTGAAGTTATCGGTGTTCATGGCGTAGTGGTAAGCATACTAGACTGATGTCCAGGTATCCAGGTCGAATATCTCCGATGACCTTAACTATTTGTCAACGATTTTGCTCAGAATACGATTAATTTTTAACAATTTGAAGCATTTATAATTTTATTTTATGAAAAGGAATATTTTTTTATTAGTAAACCTTCATTAGATTTTTTTCTTGTATCTTTTTTATATTATCAGCAAGTTTGGTTGGTTAGGTTAGGTTATGACAATTAAAATTTATAATTAAAAAGTTTAAAATTAATTTTATATATTTTCTTAAATCAACGTGAGGGGCTCTCCCACAATCCCCCACTCCTTCGCAGAAGAGGTTATCATCGGTTCCTGACTAGGAAACTGAGACGCTAGTCACCAATACGCAAGACAATAACCACTAGGCTAGCTGATCCCCATACTGTTATATAATAGAAATACTTCTTCCAGTCCTGACTATTGTATTTACGTGTATACCTTAGCCTACAGAGCTATACTTTCTGTTTATTATTAAAGCTGTAAGCAGTTTTAGAAACAAATTCATAGTCGATTTGACCAATCAAATAGTGTGCTGAGAGTGCCACTGAAAATTACTAATTTCTGTTGGATATAATAACTTTTTATGCAAGCGAAAGCTATAAAATATGAAAAAAATATACCCCCGCCGCAGCAAACCTGCCGTCTAAGCGAATTTCCATTTGGCTGAATTGATTTTCAATCGATCTATTTAAATAACATTAGGTTTAACGAGTACCTAGGTTTGCTGCTACAAGGAAACTAATAAAGTGTGTGTTTTAAGTAAAATAATTATTGCTTAGTAGAAAATGAATATATTTGCCAAGTTTGATCAAAAGATATCCATAAACAAGCAAACTACAACATTTTACAATATTCTCCATAAGAATAACATGGGAATTTTAAATTGACAATTTTTTTAGTTTTCTCCGTAACCAATAACCGTACAAAAACACTTTGATATACTGAATTGTTTGTTTTTTTAAGCTCTTTAAGAAGGTTTAGATAAAAATTGGGAAATTTTGTGTTTTGAGCATCAAAAGTGAGAAAAACCAATTTTTACCCCATAAAACACCCCATAAAACCCTGTTCCCATGGTCCGATCATCCTGGATCGCGAACTCATTCAAGTTTATCCCGCCTTACACCTTCAAACCAAATTTCATCAAAATCGGATAAAAATTACTCAAGTTATCGTGTTCACGGACACATATATATATATATAAATCTATATATATATATATATATACATATATATAAAAATTTGAACGAATGGTGTTTTTGGCCTCTGGGGACATCAAAATGAAAAAGTAAATCGGTCCCGGGCCTAAGTCTTACCATGAGACCTACGGTAATAGCTACTTCCCTATAGGGAAATTCGCTAAAACTTTTCATGAGCTTAGAAAATAAGAGGCAGTCATTTGTGTTATAAGTGAATTAAGAAATGTTCAGTTGTAGAGTTGGTTCATATAGTAGACATCTATTAAAACTAATTAAAGCGTGTTCTTAAATTATTTTCAATATCGTAAAACTTAAGTTGTTTTAAACTACAATCAATATTGTGACTGACAACAATGGTCTGCATTAGGCTCATCGTAAAATCAATTGTTCATCGAAAAATACAGGAACGGTTGGTCATATGGAGACATTTAAACCAGTTTTTAAGTCAGTTTAGTTTGTGTTTTGCAGGGTGGATTGAATTTAATTGCAAATTACATGAACAATGTGGTATGACACGAGTGTTTATAAAGATAAAAATTCCAAAAGTGAGCAAAGAGAATTAACATTAAATAATAATGTTTCTAATGAGAACGTATGTACCAAATATGTTTATCGCGTGGTATACATATTTGTTTAAAGAAAATATATGGCTTGAAATGAAATAATAAATTCATGCTACTAAGAATAAAATTTAGTTTATATATTCAATGTTTGACTTCAGCTGAGTCAGTAACTAAGTGAAGCTCGTATTGCTGACGACTACTGTTCTTTTTCTTCATATCATATGCTGCTCTATTTCATATCTGTGTTTTCGAAACAAAATATTGTTTAAATTTTTATAATACAAACTACATTTAAGAGAAAACTGTTTAATAATAATAAGGAAAGGTGATTTCTAGCATTCGTAAAAACACTCATGTAGTATTGAAGCGTTGGGGTAAATAGTATTTTGTTAGCATACGATCTTAACCTATTGCTGGATGATTTGAAAATAACATTTCCACTTACATATACAACTCAAAATTACATTTCTGTCGGACAGAACCATTGTAAATAAAATATAATAAATATAGCAAACATCATACATTTCTCGTTTTTCGAGACCCAATTATTACTCAACGACATTATTTATGGATTGTAGTTTTACCATTTTGCTTTCCAAAATTTTACATGGTACATATGGGAATATAATTTAAAATAAAATAAAACATGGTTAGTTGCCCGACACTAGTTGTTAGGAATAGTAAGTAGCCTAAATTAAATGTTGAATAATAGTGATACAATTTATAAATTTACAGACACTGTACTATTTAAATTTAATCAATCCTTTACTATATTCTAATTTTAAATTCACGTTGTTTAAAAATATTGTTATTTAAAATTCACGTAATTTTAAAATAAAAATAAAGTCTGTTATACTAAGGTTTTCTTATCCCTTCATTCTTTTCTATGAAAAGTATTTGTCCTCTCGACTGTAAGAAAAATTAAAATTTCATGGTTTAATAGAAAAGTAAGAAAGTGTAGGGGTGTTCCCACAACTTGTTTTTGAAAATCTCCCCTTAAAAATAGTTGACACAGCCTGAAGGCTTTGCTTTTAAAATAGTGGCAAATCTGAAGCTGAAAAGAGTAATATTCCTTTTAAATAATTGCCGTATAAATTAAATATGGTGTGACCCTAAAAAGCGTAGCAAATTTTACCTCCTACTACAGTCAGTCGTTGGTACATCAGGCTGTTTTACTGTTGTAGATCAGGTTTAGTGTTATTTGGCTAGAAGACACTGTGTCCCCCCCCTCCACAAACTGTTGTCATATCTCTAAGGGACGATATTGTAGATTTCCCCCGTCACCACTACCTCTCCTTCCCGTCAAACATAATCTGTTGTTCAGGATGCAATTCTGTATCGAAATAGTCCAAGAGATGTCATATAAATATTCGATCCTTCCATGCACAGTACAACTTACTTCGATATACATAATTGGAAATGTAAATGTTATAAAATGTAATTACAAGTTGTAAAGTTGTATATGATAAAATGGTATAATAAAAACAATGGGACATATTTTTTCTTGTTTATTGTGATATTTATTATTTAAATAACTTCTTTATTAGCATAGAACGTGTTATTAAATTACCTGAAAACACAAAAGATACGTAAAATAATACTTTTAACAATATATTTACAATATATATACTGTTAACTCACACGATGGTAAATACATATAAAAGAGGGTAAGTGATGATCGATTTCGATTGGACAGTCAACTAATCACATACCCAATGGCGAATTACAAGAATCAAAATCGTGTCCCTCATATACTATTGGCTACATAAGAGAGGCCATTTTGATTCTTGTTATTCGCCTATTGGGTATGATGATAATGGGAGTGTCCAATCGAAATCGACCACCACTTACCATCTTTTATATGTATTTAACGTCGTGTGAGTAAACAGTATGAGTGTAAATATGTTGTTACAAGTGTTCTTTGACGTATTTTGTGTGCTTTCAGATTAATTATTTACAAGTATTTATTAATTTGAAACTGTTTTTCTTTGTGACAGCTAATTTGAGAGAACGGCTGGGCGTAGAGACTTGGTAGAGGTGTCTAAAGAAAGGTCTTGGTCTGTAGATGAGCCATCAAAAGAGAAACGTTGTAAATTCCTTCGGGGCTCTGCCCCAGTGGCCTTTAAATTCCCACCCCATGTTATTCTTATGGAGGAAAATGGGGTTTTGTCACAGCTAATTTGAGAGAACGGCTGAGTGTAGAAACTTGGTAGGGGTGTCTAAAGAAAGGTATTGGTCTGTAGGTGAGCCCTCAAAAGAGAAACGAGGTAAATTTCCTTGGGGCTCTCCCCCAGAGGCCTTTAAAGTTCACTCAGCAGTTTTGTTTACATTACGACCATATGGATAATTTTACACTACTTTCAATGAACCAGCTGTTAATATTAAAGTTGTATTCAAAGGTCTACTTAAACTGTCAAAATTAAATGATTACACATTATTATTTATGATTTTAAATTGATTCTCCACTGCATGGCAAGTTTTTATAATTTCGTCAAAATGATGAATTTATGATACACGTTTTAAATGTTTTGTTCAAAAATCTATGCTTTATTACTCTTAACAAATTTGAAATTTTGAAATCAGTGTGACATATCAGTTTCAAAGGAACATATAGTTATTCCTTATCGGGATAGCTTATACATATTGTAAGGTTCAAGAATATTATTGAATTCAAGAAAGAAGACCAGAAATTCATTCATTGGTTTAAAAGTTTTCGATAATCGGGTTGAAAATTGTGTCAGAGATGAGTACATTGAGAATGAGAGCTGTGTTCAAGTTTTGGAATAGACTAACTACGGAGTATGTTTCATCTATGGTTTTGGCGAAGTACGGTAGGTAAATTAATGTCAATTCAGGTATTTAAAAAAAATGTGTACAGGGTTTTTACTTTATTAATTTATTAAGGAATTTATTAAGGGCTATACAGGTTTTCTCAACAACAATTTGTTCATATAATCATTTCCCTACGAGATAAAGACGTTTAAGACAACACTTAAAGATTTAGTAGATCAAAAAAACTTAATGTTTCATTTTTCATACATTTCCTTTTTTCCTGGCCAACGAAAACATTTCTACAAGCGACAAATTTAGCATAGGCTAGAGCCTTGAATGTCATAAAAAAACTTCACAATCATAATAGTTAATTTTAAAAGTATGTGTGATTTTTTCACAGTGGTTTTAAATAACTTGTTGACTCCCTGGTGGTAGTATTTTAGCTCGTTTTTAAATTAACAACTAATAAAAAAGTCCATACTTGTAAAGAACAATAGTAACCAAATAGTACATACAATACAAGTGCAATCGAAATTGGCCCAATGAACAAAGCCACTGTCATAGACCAAGTTTATAAAACCGAGCAGGGATCAGTTTCAAGTCACGTTTTGTCAGTTTTGTTCAAGTCTTTTGAAATTGCACGTTTCGCCTCATTGCTATGGATGCCCAGGCTTTTGTTACAGAGTTGATGAAAAATGTCACGTTTTTTATAATAACGTCACCAAACAAAAATGTTACGAACTGTAAAAGATGTATAAACATAGTAAATTGTAAATGGTGTATTTTTTCTGTTGCCTACGCCGTCGGCGTTTTACTGGAGGTATCATACTAGGAAGTATTCAAACGCTTTTTGGGAAAGTGGTGCAAGCCCATGTGTTGTAATGCATCGCTAAAGCACTGCTCCGAAAGACCGGTCCGAAAGGCAGAGGTTCGAAAACAATACAAAGATGAGGCACTGGTCCGACAGATTAAGCACAGTCAGGCACTGCTCCGAAAGACAGTACTCAGAAAGGCAGTCCCTTTCGGACCACTGCCTGTTTTTCTGTGTTGTGGTTATGTCGGGAATCGAACCCACCCCTCCCGCACAGAGACGTTTAACCACTTGGATAGCAACAACCCTCTTTTTGCGACAATTTAATTTGCCGTTTTAAATTTACTGTCATTATTTTGCATGTTATATGCAATTTGACACAGGCTATCATTACGTTCAAAATGAATAAGAATAACGAAAAAAATACTTAAATCTGTCCATTCTCTAAAATTCTTTATTATTCGGGCCCAAAACAAACTTATTTGTGTAAATTTTACACGGAGTGTCGTAAATGAATAATTCATAGTTAAAGTAAATGTTTACAAAACTCGTAATAAAAGTGAAAAACGATCAACCAATGCAACTCAGTCGAGCGAGTAACATTGTTCGATGACGCAAGAGACGTTTTGTTACGATTGCTGATTTATTTTGTGACATTCCCATTTCAATACAGATTTTGTTGTTCAAAAGTTCATATTTCATGCAACTTTATGAATGTTAAGTCCCAGAGGGGTTTTAAGTGGAAATATTTCCATAAAATATTTTTTAAACTTCTTCTAATTGATTTAACTTAGTGATTATGATCGATTTTTTAAAGAGTGATTTACTGTATAATGTAAAACAATTTCTCAATTTCAACAATCATGGGTGTTTTGCTAGCCTAGTGGTTAGCGTCTCGGACTTCGGTGCGGGGGGACGGGTTCAATGAGCAAAAAAAAATCAAGTGCAAGTTTAATAAGTGCCCGAGCTCAAGTTAGAATATTCCTGACACCCCACTGTTTCCGTGGGCCTACTGTTTAGGTTTACTCTTGTACTGCACTGACCCTTATGGACTGGCAGAGACGAGACCACCAGCTCCTAAAACAATTTTATGAGTGCAAATGTAACAACGCATTAACCATGTCAATGCATGCCTAAATAATCTCAAAGGGTGTTCAAAGTATTATTTATTTTAAATTCATCTTGTTATTCTTATTATTTTCTAACGAATCAATATGACGATAAGTTCTGGTATGGACATTTATGAGTAAAATAGACTCAAAATTTAAATTTGTTTAATTGTATTTGAACCATAGACATAAAAAGCATATTTTTTGTATTATTTTCTGTTGAACTTTGTTGATATTTATGATACAACTCATCCTAGACATGATTAAAATCATTAAAACAAGAAAAAATGCATGCAATTTATTACTATCTGTTACCCACGGGTTTCATAATTATTAATAAAACTATTGATTGGTTAAGTTAAGGTGAAACAACAAAACAAAATACAGTAATACAAACAAATAATCACACCTGTTAATAAGATAATAAATTGCAAGAATAACAAACAAATAAGTACAGCTGGGGTATTTTTAACATTAGGGATATGGAAAGTTCCCTTTAGAAAGGAATCACGACCTTAAAGGGCAATTTATGAATAATGGATAGTTATGCACATGATTTTTCGTCATGATGAACATTTTAAGTATTTGGTTTATGGGCGTGTGACTTTTAGTTTTCTCAGAAGTTTATGGGTAATTTGGGATTTATATTGATAAATCTCCACACAATTTAGCTTATTTCGACGTTCTAAATTGTCTATTCCATTTTAAACTCCCTTCCATTTGATTTATTCATAAAATAAAGTCAACCGTAGAGTGATTGTGTAGGATCATAAATCGATTGCAGTAAATCACCAGGACAGCTTACACGTAACGGGTACTTGCATAGTCAATACAATGGCGGCGACGTGCAGTGCTATTGACATCAATGAAACATCGCTCCCGCCGAAACTAGCATTTAGATAGCTTCAGTAATATAAAATCCCAGATGTAGTAGCAATTTTCCGGATATGTTAAAAATGAGCTTAGTAGTTTGGTGAGTATTATATGAACTACTATTTGTATTTCTGGTTGTACTACAACATATTTGTCTGGTTAATAGTTTTATTTTACAAAAAACCTTGAGATGTAAATAAACTGTATCATTGGAGGTTATTTTAGTTCGAATTTTGTTCTAGGAATCCATTCCCATAACGTAGTGAGTTGGCGGTGTGGCTTGGGTTTATGTATGTATGTATCGGCTGTAAGTATGTTTAAGGGTAACTGCATAGTGAGGAGGTAGAGTTAGAGGTTGAGGTAGAGGTAGAGGAAACATAGCACGTTGAGGAGGTTAACGCTTTTTAATGCCTTTAGACTCAGTCTCTTCACTGTGCTGCAAGCAGAATGGTTGCCTGATTATTCTTTTTACAAAGTAAGTGACAGTAGTGATGACAGCGACGACAAGTCGTCAGCATTTAAAAGCAAAAACCATACTTGTTAGACATTAATTTTTTTGTATCAAGTGTTACTTAGTGTTCTGGGCTGATTGGGCTGTAACTGATTAGCGTAAAGTAATAAAAAATTCAGTGGTCATCCCATAAATCAACTACGCCAAGATCTGGGAGAGGATCCCCATCTGTTTTTGCAACTAAAGGAATATCCAGACAAGTTTCGGGATTACATTAGGATGTCACCTAAAACATTTTCTTACATTTGTGCCAACGTGTCGCCAAAGCTGAAATCTTTTTAGGCTGTAGTTACGGTTCTCAGGAAAAACTTTGGGACGTGAACAAATTTCAGATCCTGAGGTTACGGTGAAACTAGTATTTTTAACGCGTTGGCGTCAACAATCAACTTCAAACAGGGAATCGTAACAATAACCGGTAAATAACGATACTGTCCAACATTGGTATAAAAGAATTAAAAAAATGCAGGGTGTTCTGGCCGTTTTAGAAAAAGTAAAGTTAATATTTTAAATGTTGATTTCAATATATAAGCTTTTGATGTTTACGGTATTTTCAGAATGTAAATGCAATTTTAAGAATTATTTATATTTAGCATTTCCTCACCAACCTACTTGTTTACGAGCTACAGGATGCAGAATATACACAGCAAGCCACTTTCCCAATCCATAACTCCGAGTACCTTTAGAGAAATGAAAAATTATAAAAGTTGTAAAGTGCTTTTACATTGTCAAATATAGTAAGTGGCAAGGTAATCCTTAAGAAAATTAAAAGTTAGCCACCATATTGAAAAATGGGGGCCATTTTTGAAAGAGTGGAATTAATATCTATAATGTCATTAGGAAATAGGTCGAAGACACCGTTTATTTGTTTATTTATTTATTTATTTTTACGGCAAACACCATTTTTTTACAATTGTTTTACATTGTGATACATGCGACAAAATGCTTATTACATGCTGATAAATGTTGTACAGATACATCAGTGATACATGCAAAGATTAAAATGAAAAGATGAAAAACATGTTCAATGAAAATGACATGCAGTTGTGATAACAATTGAAGAGTGAAAGTTGAATTAACTAGGTAATCATAATAATTAAGTAACATGCTCAGTGAATAACAGACTATAACTATAGGTAACAATAACAAATAAAATATATAACATGCTTGGCGATAAATAATCTATAACTACTTAACAATAATAATTGGCAACAATACTGACAGTGGTGATAGATAAAATACGGAAACGAGTAATAGTGATAACAATAACAGACTAGAAATTATTATTTTTTCCTCTAAATATTTTACTTCTGAGATACCTATGATCGCACAGTTAAGTTGTTCACCCTGACTAGTTACGTCATGCCTTTACCAATACAACATGATTTGTTACCTCAAGCCTTTTCGTACTTTCTGGTCTAAATAAATGAAAAACCAATACTAATCTTTAAAAATCCCTTATTTAAAGCGTACTTAGTTTCCTAGAAGTCAACTTTGTCCAAAATATTAACTAAGTTTCAGAATCTAACTTGCGGAAAGATTCAACTCGATCTCAAGGGCTCAGATAGTTCCACGAGGTTTGTAATAACTTAGCTTTGCTATAAAGACAAACGCATCCCTAGTCGAGTTGAATATCTTCAGTTGAATGTAATTTACAGTCGTTTGGTGCATTACAACATTAGCTGTAATTTGTAGCTTTGATTAGTGGCAATAGAACATTCTGTAGCTAGCAGCTTAGAAATGCCTAATTTATGGTAACAAATACAAATTTGTTTTCAAGGAGTTTCCAGCTTAGTTTAGAATAGTGCAACAAATTTCTTTTTTGTCATCCTGAAGCAAAAACAGCCGTTTTTAATGCATGCGTTGTGCGTCTAAATAGAATTAGTTTTTACTCTCTCCCCAAAATCGTTTTTAGCACCTAGTAAAAATAAGCTGTGGTCAACTCAGTTGTAAATTGTAAACAATTGCATATATCGGAAGTATGTATAGATTGTAATCGATTGGAGTTACCTTTTGAAAATAGATTGAACCATCGATAGTATTCACAATCGTAATAGACGAAAGGATTGTATCACTTACTTAAATCTTTACATACTTTTTTTGTTTTTTAAAATTGTTTGGAACTGGACCCAACCTTCCTTGATGATTGGACGTTTGGCAAATGCTTGTAGGAGAAGAAAAATCTGATTTTAGCAAGTAAAAAAATCATGAAGTAATTCTTTCAACGTTCATTCCTTAATCATTATCGCCGTAAAGAACCCTGGTGTATCGGCAACGTAAAAAACACTCAAAACAGAGGTAGCAATTTTGGCAATAAAGAAGAGTTACCTTGAGAAAAATGGTATCAGGTTTATTTTAATTTAAATAAAACATAGGAATAAAATTTAATCATAGAAGATGCTTACTGTTTATATCATTCATATATTTCGATGGATAAATTAATTAAATAAAGTTATCGATGCTTTATGCCAATTAAAAAAGGGTAGACGTTAGATTGCAATAAGACTAGATTTTTTATCTCATACTTGAAAAAAGTGAAACATGCCTTTGTAATATTACACACGCAACAAAAAGTGACACACAGCCATCTTAAATAATGAAAAGTAATGACTTTTAGCAGACCTTTGAAAACAATACCATATAATACGTCGTCCAACTAACCTATCTTTACAGTTAAACAATAGTTTTTTTCAGTCCAAATCTCTTGGAAAACTAACTTATATTTACGTTCCAATATCAGTTTAATGTTTTCACACTGTTGTAAAAACCAGCCCTTATTATAAAAAAATCAATTTTATGTGGTTTGACCTTTTTATTCTGACCGGAATTTTAAATTTATTGCCTTCTTCACCTACCGTTTAGGTCGCAACGGCAGTTCCATGTTTTTTTCACCTAGCCTACTGATACACAATCATTCCAATATAAGGTCTATTCTGCTAAACTACATCGAACACTGATGTCTAAGACTAAAATGGCCCAACTAACTATACTTTCAGATTCCAATAAGTTCCATTCGTATTCACCCTTCTTAGGCTGTTATGCTACACACTAGGTGGCATTGACTGTGAAGTTCCGAGAAGTGGTACAACGGACATCTACCCAGTTACAGATTTGGCTTGTAGGTCACGTCTCGCCGCCTCGCAACATATCCTAATACTCTGGTTAAGGACAGCCCTGGCGTGGCAAGAATCTAAATGTACTTCAAGATCATTTTCCAGCTCAATGATTGCAGTTTTCATTGAACAAAGAAACACTACATTGGAAACTTTTCGATGTTCCATCGAATCTTTGAAAAAGTCAGTTTCTTGAGTAATTTTAGCCAGATTTAAACTTGATGTTGTATCCCCCAAAACATTTATATCTTGATGTCATGGCCTTTTTAAGGCCCTAAAATACGAAGATACGTCATGTCCTTATACATATATACCCAATAAGTTTGGTATTTTAGTAGAGTGCATTTCTATTTAAAATTAGCTAGTTGATAACCAAACACATTTTTATCCGCGGCACATAAAATTGTATATAACTTAGCTTTTTGTTCAAACCCATGTGAAATTGTGAAAAATACGTAATTATTCGTAAACTAGAACTGTGCATCTACCAAACATATGCATACTTCTGATTGCACAATAACCGGTACCAGAAGCTTTGTACATATTTAAAATGTACGAAGAGAATTAAAAACTGTCTTACCTCATTTAGCACAAGTCTAAAGACAGGCATGGTATACTTGGAAAAAATAAAACAAACATTTAAACAATGAATCGTTTAATCAAATAAACTTAACCGTTACTGTTATACAGCTCGATAAATTTATAATTCTTTAACTTCATCTTACATTATTTTTTATCATAAATGTAACATCGTTTTGCGCAGATAGTAGAATGAAGTATAATAAATGTTGTTGACAATAAATTATAGTAATTGATGCCTGTTTTATTTTCGATGAATAATCATATTACTTACTTACTCTTATAGCCACTCAAATCCAAATAGATTTTTGGCTTTGGACTCCTCTATCCTCCGCCAAGTCAAAATATTTCCAATATTTCTTACATCTCCAATTACTTGGTCGCTTCATCTTAATCTTTATGTTACTTCTAGTCGACCTCTCCACACCCTTCCTATTGTAGCATCCCCCTCTTTTCTTCTCATACAGTATTACCAATCCACACAATTTTTCAGCTTCTTATAATTGCCACAATGTCTGGTCTTCTGTACAGGTTCCAGAGTTCTAAAGTCAGTATTCTCCAAACACCTTTTTTGAATATTAATCCATATATATCCTTCTGAATATATAATATATTAGCACAGCATACAACAGGGATAAAACATAAGTATTAATTTATGGCAAGACTGTTTCTGAGGCAGAACACGAATCAAAACAACTAGATTCAACTTACCAATCATTACTCTTACACACATTACATTTATAGTTTGATATTAACTTTAAAATAATGCCATTTAGAGCTAAGAGGAATATATTTAAACATTAATAACAAGTTCTGTACAGTTTGTATTGTTAACACATACGTTGTAGAAACATCGGCAGATAATATATCAACTTAAGCTGTTTATTCGTGTATTGGATGTTAATTAATTATTCTTTTAATAACAAGTTTGTATGATAACATATTTAATACTTGTGAAACTAAATTAATCAAGCAATATCTATTATCTATTATTATTTATTATTAGTATTATTATCTATTAGTTATTACCAAAAGATGGGGTTTTTTCCATATATATAAACCCTTCTAAAAGATTTTTCGGCATTCAAATAGATTAAATACGTAGTAAAACTAAAAAAAATACGACCAATAACAGTAACAACTGGGTTTAACACTCCTTATTTGATTTACAGATAAGTTATGTTGTATTCAAAACCATAAGAAATTGTTATAGCTATTACACATTAGAATACAAGTTTAACCTTGACCAATCTTCAATTTTTACGGATTAGGTTGCCTAACTTGGAGGTATGGGCTGAAAAAATGCAGCTATTTATTGAGGTAAGATTTACGTCATCTTTTTTACCTTTGGCCATCTGTAAAACATTGCAATGTACAATGTAAAATGGTGTTTGCCGTAAATAAATAAATAAATACACCTTCATATATCTTGATCGATGACACGTAAACTAACTAAAACTTCACGATTCTCCGCAGTGTACAGACATAATAGTTATTGTATATTTATTGTTACATTTAGTTGTGTTAGTGGAAAGAAGAATGGTGGGTATAATCAGCAACATTATCATCTCTGTTTTCAATATTCGCACGCTCGCTGACTCAGCAACTCAGCAGAACTCGTTTTGCTGACGACCTCAGTAGCACTCAGTGCAATCCTGGGCCATAATAGATATATGACTGGAACGTGCTCCTTACCAACAATGACGTATGAGGAAATGTGTTTCAAGTAATCAGTAAACATAGGTTCGAATTACAAAAAATATGTAAAACTATAAAAATAAATAAATATTTGTATTTTCTTAGTTATTGTATGGTCAATCAACTATTTTACATCAATCACAACCCATTATTTTTAGCCTAAGGGAATATTTTTAGGTCTATAAAATATATGTTATGATAGCTTGTTTATAAAACTTTTGTAATGAAAAACTTTGAAACTTCCCATAGTGATATGAGGAAGAACAAACTGCCTATTTGAGAACAGTAAAGAAAACACTCTCATGCAAATGGACGATAATCATAAGAAAAGGAGCATTGAATATCATGCAGTTCATTTACTCATGAAAACGGCAACGAAATAGGTCTATGTTTTCGTACCTGAACAATTTTTTCAAAGACCATTCATGCTTCGAACTAAAGTAAATTTTGCTACCGAATAGGTAAATGACCAAGAATCGAAAGCCAAAATATTGGTTTCAAAGTGAACTAATCATGATCAAAACTTAATTAATATCCTTTTTCAAGTATATAATGAGATATTCATCAAAGTGAAATAATGAGAATGCTTATCTGATATGCAGCAGGAACACAAAAGAGGCGTTTAATAACTGACTTAATTAACTTTTATGATAATTCATTACTTGTAAAATAATGTATTTCCTATTTAATTTAATTAAATATAGTATTTGTTGGCACCTTTATGTAATGCTCGATGAGGAATTTAGCCAATTGAAAAGAAAATATAACAAAATTACTTTATTATTTTTTAGACGTTGACACACTCATTTTATTAGACCTCAGGCGTTTGTTTGGAACATATGAAGTTTAGCTGTAAGTGACAGTACAAAAATAGTATGTACTGAATATATTTAAAGCTGCTGCATCGGTACGTGAACTTAAGATACATCTTTGTTAGTGAAGTGTGTTAAAATACGTACAATGTGCCATTTGAGGCTAGAGTATGTGCAGCATTCAGCTTTTTTTTTTAACTAAATCCATTTACAGATGTTTTAAACCAAGTTTCTAAATATTCGATTTTATCTCTAATTACTCTAAATACATTTAAAATGCTAGACACAGCAGGAATAATGGACAAGGCAGAACATTTCGTGTCAGTGAAAGTTTCCCGGATTTTAAATTAGTTTTTGATTCTTCCCATCACAAATCGAATCACAAAAGTTTACTTTAATCCCGGGTCCAAAGACTACCTTCGACGTTAAGCTTGCCATTGTGTCAAATAAAGCGGTTTATTTGGGCATTGTGAGCTAAACAAAGGAGTCAGAGTGTTATTCTGCATGTGGCAGGAAAATGGTAAAATCTATGCGTTATTGATTCTTACAATCTCATTCACAGTGTTAACAAACAATCAAGTAATGGATATCCATATTTAAATCCCAAAGTACCCATGAATTTTGAGAAAACTACAAGTCACACCCCCACAAACCATATACTTAAAATGTTCAAGACGAAAAACCTTGTACAAAACTAACCATTATTTCATAAATTGCCCTTTAATGTCGTAATTACTTTCTAAAGGGAACTTTCCATATACCTAATGTTAAAAATAGCCTTAGCTGAACTTATTTGTATGTTATTATTTCAATTTATTACCTTATTAAAATCAGGTGTGATTATTTGTTTGTATTACTGTATTCTGTTTTGTTTATTTCAGCTTAACTTGACCAATCAATAGTTTTATTAATGCTTATGAAGTCAACATGGGTAACAGCTAGTTTGGCTAAAGCCTATTTTTCTCTGTTGCAAGTCTATGATAGAGGGTTTTAAGATATGGGTTTTATGAGTAATATAACATTAGCTCTATTCTACAAATATTAAAATGTAACGAGTGTTTGTAATGCAACCTCTATGGGAATTTAACAATAGGTTGGACGCATGTATTTATTACTACATGTTTTAACATGTACGTTAATAATTTGTTAGAATAATTATATAACGAATCAAAATATTCAAAGCTGTTGGTGTTGTTAATATAATATTAGTGGGTGGTTCATAATGAACAAGGATAAAAAAATATAAAGCCCTTGTAAAAAAAAACATTACAAAAATGCAAGTAAATAGATAAAATAAAATGTCTACCATTTTTAAAACACTAAAAGGATTACACACAACTGTCCTAAATAGCAGTCTGATAAACCAACGTCCTGTAGGTATCTAAACAATTCCAAGTATTCAATTTCTGTAGGTTTAACAAGATGATAAGATAATTTTGTTAGCGACTAAAATGCAAAAGCTGTAGGAGTTTAAACACATTACTCTCCATGGATCCTATCAGCTTATTCACTAAGTTTAAGCCTGAACTTCCTACATCCATCAGAAACTTCATTTCCAAATATTCATATAGTTAAATAGTTCTCTCTTAAAATTACATGCTTAAAAATGCATTTTCGACCAACCCAGCTCTAAACATCATTTATACAAATTCATAATAGTTTAATATTCAATTTAAGTAATCCAAAATGCAATGATACCAACATAGTCGGACATTTAAGCCACGAAAAGTAGATTTACGTTTTTTATCACACTAAGGTGAATAGAAATATGTTAAAATACATATTTTATTACTATTCAATGAATTCACACATATACTCTAAGCATATATAACAAAATCTACTGTGTATTGATAATGAAAATAGTGATTTCTAAATTATCACTGGTAATTATTACACAAATATGAAATGTATTCATAAAATCTCTAGACTATTGTTTACCGCATTGCTAAAGTTAACCCTTGGAAGTATAGTTGTACATTTTATTAAATAGTTTAAACAAACGATAAATATAGGGTGTCCAATAAACGTTTCATTATATTAAAATATTATCCCTCGGACACAACGATAGAAACACGTTTATTTTATTATGTGTCTGAAAATGCATATTTATCCAACCATCCAACATTTTGTTACAACTTATTTCTGTAATTTTCCAACTGATGTTTAGTAAACTGCCAATAGAATTAGACATCAAATATTTAAAAATCATACAACCATTTTAAAACGATATAAAAGTTTTATTCATACTTTGCAAAAAGGTAGTTGCCATTGAAATAAACGTTCTTGCAAAGTTTCAACGTTGTGTTTTAAGCCTATATTTAGAGCTAAGAATGTCTTTGAGAAAAAAACACACACACACACACACACACATACAAATATAAAGACGCTAAAAAGGACAAGATCAGACTTATCTTTATTAATTTTTTTTCCTTTTTCGGTGCAATAGATCCAATGGAGTACAAATAAATTTTGTACCTTTTTCTTTTTGCACTGTATAGATTGGAAAGCTTCGCCGGAGCATTTTGTGCAAAAGAAGATAATTAAATGAAAATACCACCTCATCAAGTTCATTATTACAGCAAATACCAGTAAAAATCAAATTAAAATTGAGATTTTGTTTGGTCATATAGAATCATAAAAACAATTTTTATAATGTATATCTGATTGTTCATTCAGTTCAGCATGAACAGTGGTTGAAAGTGGGCGAAGTATACTTGTAACATTGGTATGCGGGCACCAGCAGTTATTGTTTAACTCAACTACTGTATATTTGTTACATACGGCTCTATGTAATATTGCATAAACTTACTTAGTAAAGAATTATTTAAAATTACATCCTACGGACTGTTTAGTAAACATTGGTAAACCTAATATATATATTTGTGAGACATTGGTTGCTTGATAAACCTTCGACCCTCTCTCTCAATTTGAATTATAGCGATAGTTTCATGTATCATGTATTAAAAAAAAGATGACATCATACTACACAAAAATCTGGTACTTTTCAATCCGTATTGATAGGCTGGAAAGTTGCCCTTTGCCGTGCCTGCACACGGAAAATTAGTGTAATGTACTTTTGCCGTGCACTTAGTCAGCTGATGAAATAAACAGCTAATTAAAACGGCCTATTTTATTTTCTGAAATATAATAATGTTATAATTTATGTTATGTCTAAATAAATTGTGTTAAAGTTTAAATTGTACTATTAATTTTTCAGTGTAGTATGATGTAAAGTATCGTACGTTACTCGCACGGTAAACACCATTTACCGGGTTAGTAGCGTAATATACTATTTCTTGCATTTCACAGGTAAGTACAACATATTTTCCCTGCCAAGAGCATATTTGAACACTTATTTCTTTTGAGAAATCACATACTGCCTACCGGATTGCAGTCTAAATCTACTTCAGTTAATGGATTTGTTTTTCTACATCTTGAACTCTATAGATAAAAAAAATCCATCGAGTATTTATTCATACCTTGATTAGATCACTATAAGTTGGATGTCCATTTTTATAACCCAATAGTTTTAGTCAAATAATAATCCTATGTCTTGAAAACAAATATAACATTATGTAGGATACGGTTATCTAGATTTTCGGTAAAAATTACAACACACTAGCTGAAAGCCAAGTTACTTTTTATAATATGGGGTACTGTACACATTCTCAGTTAAGGTTGAGTATTGTTACGATAGTACATAATAGACTGATAAAACATACGGTACTGCATACTAAATGTCCAAGACTTTGGACACACCTAACCTAACCGTCACAACAAGGGATAAAACATAACATTATTGCAGTATACCCTATGTTGGCATACATAATAAATCAATGTCGATGGTCGAGAAATATTTTTTGAGAACGATGAATTGACGTTTAGTCGAATATCTTTGTAATGCCTGGCCGTATAGGTTGGAACTCACAAATGAGATTGATTTCTAATGAGCTGGTTAGTTTAATTTTTCTACCCTCATTTTGAAACTCGTTTCCTATTAAAATAATCAACTAACTATGTATATGAGAAATCAATTTGTTTGAATTTTATTCTCACTATATGATTAAGGTTTAATTTGTTTCTACGCTAATGTAAGAATTATATTTTACTTCTCAAAATTTAATCTTTCTACTCTAATTGGTAAAAAAGATACAAAAACTGTCTCGTTTTAAAGGTATATACATGTTTTCTTTAATTTTTTTAAATATTTATTGTTGGATAGGATGTAATCAATATCTTTTGTTCAACTGCCACTAGTGTTATGTTTAGGAAGCAAGCTGGTCTAGTGGTCAAGCACGGGACTTTGGGACCTGAGATCTCGGGTTCAAATACCGATGGATCACCAATAGATTTTATCCAAGTAATAATGATGCAACCGCTAAGATTATCCTGACGTAAAATATCCTGAGCTAGAACCAAGATCCCTATGAAAAAAGCTAGTTTTATTTATAAACACTTAATTACTAACAAGACAGACGGGTAGGTCTGGTTAAGCTATTGTTTCTAAAAGGGTGACTTTGATTGTGCATTCTTTATAACATAAAATAATAGTTTGTTTTATATTCCTTACTGTAAATAAAATACTAACTATTGGTAATGTAGTTGAATCTTGAAAATATACGTATAAAATATACAAAAACATGTTAAAAAAAATATTAAAACGCGATAACCCTTTTGAATCGTACATGTTTAGGCCTATTTTAAACTGCGTTCACCCAAAAATACTTTCTAGAATATGTAACCGTTGGTGAATAGAAAAGCTGGAAGGATGTTCGAAGGAGCTGTTCAGGATGGTGATGATTTATTCAATTGCTTCAGCGAAACTCTGGCTGGATACAGCAAGATGTGTCAAAGATATAAACGACCTGAGTAAATGGAGAGGACAGAAATAGACTCACTATTTCAGTTAGCAGTAGATTCACTTTTCCAGCTCTTTGCATGAACCTTGACGTGGAAATAGATTTCAAGGCTTGTGAGGTTTTATGAGCAATAATTTTAGTTGTCCTCAACTGATTTCTTTGGTAAATTGGAAAACATTTTGTAAATAAGATTTTTTCGTCTTGTTTCATAAAATAATGGTAATAACAAACATAAACAGTGTTTTTAATAGTTAGGCTACTGATATAGTTTTACAATGTTGTAAAGAGATGTAAACCTAACCTAACCTAAACCTCTGCTAACTTGTGTGCTAAATCAACCAACGTATTTTCACTGTGAAACATAATTAATGTAGGTTAAAGCTACAGTTCATATATATGCTCAAAGAGACCACTGGTTCACAAATGACCAAACATAACTTGGAACTCTTAAAGTGCTTCCTGGAATTTCACAGTTGACTTTCGAAGCACAGTGTATTTATTAAGTAAACCAATTATTTATTAACGGTCCATGTTTGATGTAGGTTTTGTTCTTTGTATTTGTTTGTAAAAAATCATTGGGACCATTGTAGGGTGGGCTTATCTAACCATTAAATAAATTTAAAACCATGGTCACTCATTGGTTCTTTCCTAAAAGAATGAATAAGACGAGCTGTTTATAATAATTGTAGTATATCTCTCGCAAACTAAGGCCTTTGCAAAATTCACGTTTTCTTAAAGAATTTCTATAGTTAATTTTTTTTTTTTTTAAAAGTATATTTATTTGAAACGCAATAATTTTTTTACAATAAGTTTGTAAAATATACGTTTTTATTATGTGCAACCACATAACTGTTGTTGGCAGTTTTCAAAATTATCTCCCTAAATGTGTAAATATTTGTCTTCGTTTTAGGAATCATGTTTAATATAACCAAGGTCATTGCAAATATTTTAAAAAGGTAGAAATTCAATACAAACATTTTTCCGTTAATTTCATTTGGCAAAACTTCTCACCAAAATTTAATATAACATGGAAAGAATATGTAGAATGCTTCCAAGACGGAATCTATTTCCCGCTTGTAAATCGATCTCGTCGTAATATCCGCAGACGTGAAGCCTTCCACATCAAAGTTGTTGTACACTAAACACGATATAGAATGTAAAATCCACATGTGGAATAGAATAAAAATTTCACTGTAAAAACAGTTATACCATATAGGGACGACCTATAGGATGGTCTTTAAATAAGTTCTTTCTGCAAGTCACATTTAAAATGTTCTTGGTCCCAGTTGTTTTACTACTGACGTTTGAAACAATTTAGAGTCTTGTTAGTTTTGTCTAACTAACTTATTATAAAATATTCAATTTCATGATAAAACCTTATCGGGGGGAGGGGGGGGACAGAAAAATGATGAAGAAGAAGAAAGAATGTTTATAGAGACGATTGCATAACAATATTTTTTCTTAAAAACTTGTCATACTTGTGTTTTAAATTGTTTTAGATTTATATTTACTCTTTACACAAACAACATTCAATGCAAGCATAAGATTCCCGGATAGTCATTAAGGAAAGAAACTGGTGTAAGTTAAATACCAAGGAACCTGCATTCATTTAGTCCTCTAATTTGAAAGGAATGTTTAATTTACGCCAGGAAAACGTTTATAAATCTTTTACAATTTCTCCGAGGGTTTTAATGATTTCTAGTAAACACAGTGAACTTTTAGACATATAAATGTAAAAATCACTGTGGATTTACTGTGAACTAGCATTGCTAAATTTTTGGAATTTATTTTTTTTAGAGGAATTTTCTTTTTTAACCAATGACACAGTTGTATACACAGTTAATGTTTTAAGTTCTTGTTCCTTTAAGACTTGTTAAATATTGCTAACCACTCTCTTTTTCCAAAACTGACCGTTGAAAATTGTTTTGCAAGTAAACAGACTCATCAGATAACTCTAGTTAGTGTTAAATACTTTGGGATTTTGAAATCGTCGACTTAACTTATAACCATCGTAAACTAAAAAATGAAACATTAAATTAAAGTAATAATCAAAAATATATCCACTTTTAAAGATAACCCAATTTTTCATCGCGTCAGTTTTACGGTTGGCAAGGAATATATTTTGGATGTCATGAAACATACATTTTAGTATTTGAAAAACTCAGAAGACAATAAACTGACCATTATAAACCAAATCAAATGTATTATGGCTAAAATGAATATACACAGTTTTTTAGACAGAATCTTATGTAATGATTCGTCTAAAAAGATGAGAGTGTTAGGTATACATACTTAAAATCAACACACCAATTACTATGATCCATTATAAAGAAAAATATATTTCTTGTTTTTCCATATGATGTTTTACACACAACTCATGGTAAAACTAAATCACGGTTTTACAGCCATTCATATTTACAACATTGTAATGCAATTTTCATATTGGCCAACACCGTATCTATTAACGTAAGAAGCCGAATCTCTGAGTTACATGCATGATCCATTCCACCGTCAACATTTAATGAACATTTTGAAATTATTAATTTCACTGCATTTTAAATTCCGAATAATATTCAATGTGATATTTAATTTGGATGGAAAGGTTCAGAAAATATTTCCTATTATAGCCCAACCTCCACAACAATTGGCTTTTCGATAAGAGCTTGCCCGAAGCCTGCAAAGAGTAATGGGTTTTGTTCTCTTCCAGAAATACAGATGAAAACTCTTCATTCACTTATAATTGGACTGAAAAAATATTTCATTAATTTAAGTGTTTATTTACTTAATTGTTATTTAACTTGTATAAATAATACGTATTTTAAGATGCCTTAACAAAAGAGTATTTTTTCACCATAAATATTTTAAATTAGTTGGTTAAATTAGTTAAATTATTACAAAATATAGCTAAACAATTTTAGTACTCAACATAAAATCTGTAATGTTCATTATTTAATTTAATTTAGTTGTTGGTTAAAGTAACAATTGATTGAAATATAATGATAACCTTTTTGGTACATTGTTTTGAAAATGACAATTAGGCTTATTGGAGTTTGATATTCTGAAAATCTACAGTTATTTAAAGAATATAACTGGTTTCTTAAAAAGAATGCCAGCTCGGGGTAAAAGCTGATTTAGCTGAGTAAAATGTTAAAACCAGATTGTGATTATTTAATCCCTTGAGAGTAACAAATCCTAATCTTATCCCAAATTTCCAAATCATCAAAAGCAATAACCGAAACATACACTAATATTCAATTTAAATTTACGAAAGTAAATAAATCACAGATTATTTGTTTATTCCAAGCTTAAAAATATCATAAGTATTTTGAACAATGACTTCTGTAATCAACATAACAACTGAATTATCTACACAACTCGATCCACTAGTCTTGCACTTAATTACAGCAAGGAGGGATGTAAACAAGTTCAGAGCTAGTTTTTGTCAGTGGTTTTGGTGATTAAGGTTAATGTCTAAGTTCAAGGTTTAGTATCTTCTTTGTTAGCCAGAACAAAATATCTGTCGCGTATACAGAAGGCAAGGGGAACTGCAAAAGGTAAAATTGTTAGTTTAATAACGGTTTGATGCTGTGAGATTTTAGACTGACAGTGAATCATAATATTACCTTATATCTATTTTCGCTTAGCTCGGAATGGGGTGGTTATATTTAGTTTAAATTTCAACGTAAGTAAAATGTTTTATTCCTATGTTAAGTTTGTGTTATGTTGTTCGAATCTTACGAGCACTGTAAGCGAAATTTGTTATTCCTGTGTTAAGTTAGTGTTATGTTATTTGAATCTGTCAAGTATTGTAAGCGAAATGTTGTATTCCTGTTTTAAGTTAGTGTTATGATGTTTAAACCTTTACAGTCCTGTTAGTGAAATGTTTTATTCCTGTGTTAAGTTAGTGTTATGTTGTTCGAATCTTACGAGTACTGTAAGCGAAATTTCCTGTGTTAAGTTAGTGTTATGTTGTTCGAATCTTGCGAGTACTGTAAGCGAAATTTGTTATTCCTGTGTTAAGTTAGTGTTATGTTATTTGAATCTGTCAAGTATTGTAAGCGAAATGTTTTATTCCTGTGTTAAGTTAGTGTTATGATGTTTAAACCTTTACAGTCCTGTTAGTGAAATATTTTATTCCTGTGTTAAGTTAGTGTAATGTTGTTTGCATCTGTCGAGTACAGTAAGTGATTTATTCCTGTAATATGTAGGCCAAGGTAAATTGTTGTTTGAATCTTTTAAAGATTGTAAGTGAAATAATAAGTGAATTGGGACGAATCATCCTTTCTGTGTAAAGTAAATTTTGTTCGAATCTGTCAAGTATTGTAAGTGAAATGTTTTATTCCTGTGTTAAGATGTGTAATGTTTAAATCTATCGAGTACTGTAAGTGAATATTTCATTTCTGTGTTAGGTACGCAAGATGGGGTAGTCCTGTGTTGTGTAGGCATGTATTCAGTGGAGTAGGTGTATTCACGGGGGTGGGTTTCCATTGAAACGACCGATAACACCAAACGTCACTGTTCCTGATAACAAACTTCACCACAAGAGTTATGGGCTTGATATGACTTATGTCACAGATGAAACTATAAATCAGAAATGCGATTCAGGAGTTGACTCATTTGTTATTGCAGTTTGTTTTGTGCATAATTCTTTTGTAGAGAATGTTATCCTACTTGTATTAAACGGGAGATAAACAATTGCCAAGATAAAATATTCAACATCTAATATAGTTGAGCAAATAAAGGAGTAATCCTAATTCATAATTTGCATAAATTATCTTAGAATCAAACCGGAGGAGTAAGATACATCACATGTTCTATTGTATGTATCCTTCTTTAAAAGTTACAATAATTCACAAAAATGTAAGTTTTTTTATGCTTGTTGATCCATGCTACAAGATAGGAATCTTAACAGCTTATAGGCGTAGCATGTAATTCTAGTACTGTAATGCAATTTTATCATTTACCTTGAATGAAACAGTGCCTCATCATTGCTTGTAAATAGATATAAAGTAAATGAATCATTGTATGAAATTTAACATTTTCGGGCAATCTTATATGGTTATTTTATTATGTGTGGTGAAATATGTCCACGCTCTCCACAATACGATGCACACAGACCAAAATACGAGCATCTTTCTTTTATCTGTTTATTTCATATTTGGTATTTGGTTCGAAGTATTGAAAATGTATAACGACACCATACATATAAAAGTAAATCGACACTATTTATACGGGAAGTCGGTGGCTCAACCGCTATTGTGACGGACTTCCAAACGACAGTAAAAGTCTTGGGTTCAAATCCCAATGTCATCTCTCAACATTTACCAGGTTAGTTCATTCTTCAACTTTACCGAACAATCCTAATTGTTTAACGTTCATTTTGCACACCGTTGCGAAGTCCATGTGAAAAGAAAGTCAAACGAGGCCGCCATGATCTAAGCGTAAAATAACGCATACAAAACACATTAACAAATAAAAAAAAATACGTTAATCACTACCAGCTGTTATAAAGAGCTGAAAAAGATAAGGAATATTTCTTCTTAAAGTATGAAATATCCCGGGATGTGGTTTATCACTTTAAATTTCCTTTTCGCCGACATTCATTTGATATAGGGGGTCGTATTTCTTGATGTTGTGCCCCGTGCATTCTTCTACAAGATCAATTCACCCTCTTTATTGTGTTATCTCTTACATATTTCCAGCATTGACAATTCTACATTTATTATTCAGGGTTTAACAAATAAATTACTTCAGACTGAATAATTCTTTATAATATTTTTCGAGGTATTCAAATAGATAGAAACGGTTTCAAATAGATTGTCTGCTTTGTTGAGCTAAGTATTTTTTTTTTTTATTGTTCGTACACACATTACGAGGGAAGTCAGGTAAGTTATATTTAGTAACTATAGAATTTAAGTGTTGTTTCATTATGTTGTTATGTGGAAAATGCGACACCATTTAGAAAAGTTAAAGGATTCAATTAACCTTCGCCTGACTTTTTAGCCGTTCTGTTAAATGAGATAGTAATGTAGATACTCCATTCATAACATAATTCTCAAATGTAGTCTTCAAAGGTTTTGAGTTTTTTTGTGACTTTCACGCTTAAACTTAGTTCACGTTTTTTTAAAGAACAATCAAACCCAATTTTCATCGTAGGCTGAATTTTTTTTTGATTGCATCAATAGTTAAAGGTCCAATGATAAATACCACCTCGGTCCAGAACGGTGTGATCTTGAAAAAAACTTATAATAATTAATTAAGGAAAGAGTGTTTTAGTTTCAAAGTTAATTAAGATTGCTTTTTTTAATGATTAGCAAAACAAGAGATTTAAAACAAGTTATAAAATACGGGAGTTTCATTCCAATGGAAATCTTTAATACAAATGTTTTCGAATACTCATAATCTTATATTTTTACCTAACCAGTTTTCAACTGCGGTTGACCATAAACCAAATTGTTCAAAACTTTCCGCTTTCATAAGTTTCAGCGAGCTTGAAAACCTATTACTTAAACTTCCTCCATTATTTTACCTGATTCTTGGCTTAGATGGTTTTAAGAGCCTTCGCTGAATAGAGGCATGCAATTGAAACTCATCGACCAGCATTTAGGAACTAAGCCACGAACGTTATTTCTATACAGGGTGATTGATATAAATGTGCCAGCTGTTTTATTTGAAAGTTATAGGAGATATAAAAAAATGTTAAATTGTAACTGCATTGGAACATTTTGGTCAAGTTGATAAAATAATTTTAGCTACAATTTTTCCAATATGGCCACCAGCTTTAGTCAATGGTAATTGCATCTACAAAAAGACCATTAAAAACATATAAATGTTGATTCTATTTTTTTCAAAAAACGCCACCGTTTCCCAAAACGTCAGAAAATTTTACAATCAGGAAACTATGTATTTTATGTTGGCGGCCATATTGCAAAAATGGCCGCTAAAATATGTTTTTCAACTTGACCAAAATTGTTTAAATACAATATCCAAAGCTGTTACAATTTAACCTTTATTGATATCTCTTAAAACTCCTCTTACGAATAAAACAGCTGGCACGCTTACATCAATCACCCTGTATGTGTATATCATGATATAATGTTTACGAATTTTTAATAAAAAAATTATATAAAACAATGTTTTAATTGAGCTTTAAAACAAAGTAGTTTAATAGATAGATATTTCGGATTTTGTATGGTTTTATCATTTTCAATCCAGTTTATTCACACGTTTTCACAATAAGGGTGAAAACATGTAGTGAAAAATAATCTTGCGCGCAGTTTATAGAAATCAGGGGAGTAGTTATGATAAACCATTTTACATGATTATTGTTTAATATAAATTAAAAGTGACTATACAAAATCGTATTTAATTATCTCGTATTGGTAAACAAATGTATTTTAACGTTTAGGCCTAATATGCAAACTTGTGAAACTACAATAGCCATTTATTACATTTACAATCGTAAATGTTTTGAGACATGGATACCTCACACTTATATTATATTAGGAGTTAATATTTTTGCATTAGACCATTTTTCCAATACCAAATATACGAGTATTTTTATCAATATTGGACTAAACTTGATTTAAGTCCTGAGTGATAATTTTATGTAAAAGTTGTAATACTCGTTTATACTTGTATAAACGACGAAGCAATAAGAGAGCCTAATCCAGGGCTTAATACATGCAGACTCAGCCACCCCCACCCGCCCCTCCCCTATATCTCTCACAGTATCATCTAACTTTTTAAAAAACTCTTTTTTACCTACCATCAATATTGTGTGATATAAAAGAAATATTTAAATTTTGTAACCGGTTTTATATTTTACCTTCTTACTCTTTAGACGGTAGGCTATATGGAGGAAGAATTGTTTTTGTAAATATTTTGGAATTAGAAACCTCCTTAAATCCAAAGAAGTAGTTTTCGAAGTCATGTGTTGTGTCCAGTTAGAGACTACACCTATAGTAATTTTTATCTGATTTTGTATGTGATTAATACTTTATGGTATTTTCAGTTTTTTTTTCAGTTTTTGTAATTTTAATTTTGATTAAAATAATGTAAGGTTTTTCGTTTAATATTTTGGTAACCTATTAGTGTAGAACGTGATTATTATTGGCTAGACGATGAGAAGTAGTGTATTTTATATTTAAAACAAATTAAAGTGTTTTATTAATCCATCTCCTACTGTTTATCATATCCTAGTTTTCCAACTTCATAAAATAGATAATGGTTTAGAAGATAGCAATTGTTTACGAAACTTTCAAAAATAGTTTCTTTTAGCGAATTTTCCTATAGGGGAGTAGCTATTACCGTAGGTGGCACGGTAAGACCTGGAACCGGGTCCGATATAATTTTTCATTTTAGGCCCCTAGAGGCCAAAAACACTATTCGTTAATATATATAACTTTACTATTATATACATGTATATATACGTCCGTCAACGCGATAACTTGAGTAATTTTTGTCAAATTTTGATGAAATTTGGTTTGAAGGTGTAAGGCAGGTTAAACTTGAGTGAGTTCGCGAACAGCATGATGGGACCACGGTATTATGGTTTTACGGGGGATTTATGGTTTATCTCATTTTTGACCCTCAAAACGCAAATATTTTCAACTTATCTCTAGACCATTTTAAAGAGCTTAGAAAAAACAAATAATTTAGTTTTGTACGGTTATTGTTTGAGGAGAAAAAAATTCTAATTTAAAATTTCTATGTTATTCTTATGGAGAGTATTGTAAAATGTTGTGGTTTGCTTGTTTATGGAAATATTTTGATCAAACTTGGCAGATTTATTTATTTTATAGTAAGATAGGGCCTACTAATTTCTTTACTAAAAACTACTCTTTATTAGCCTCCCTGTAGCAGCAAACCTAGGTACTAGTTAAACCTAATGCTATTTAAATAGATTTAATCGAAAATCAATTCAGACAAAAGGAAATTCGCGTAGTCTGCAGGTTTGCTGTGGCGGAGGTATTTTAATTTACCAAATGTTTTACGGTTGTAAAGAGATAGCGGTTATCGTTAAATTTAAACAAATAATAATAGTTCCACAAACTTGTATTACATTATTAATTGCTTACGTTCAGTACACATAGGTGAAAAACATATTCATTTTGATTTACCTGACCTATAATAAAAATAAAAATAAAACTAATAGGTACGTAAACTCAAGCAACAACATTATGAAATGAAAGGAAACCCAGCTGATATCAAATGTTATGCAAGTATCGAAGAATACGAAACAAGAAGGAAGTTACTGGCCTTCTGGGATTTTCACAAAAACGTGACACACATAACCTCCATTTGGAACCTCTCTTTCCCGCCATTTCTGTCGAGTTTGCCGCCAGCTGGCGCTTCGCAGCGCTTGTAAAACAGACTACACGACTGAGAGTAAACTTGTGAGACATTGTTCATTTATTGCAGTGCTACTATAATAAATAACTGAACTACTTGTAAGATTTACATTCTCGTTTTGGCTGTTGGAAAACTGTATTTTAAGTTTGAAAGAGTTGTAAGTTAGAAACAAATGTGACAAATCTTTTTGCAAGGTGATTTTACAAAATAAAATGGGTTGTGTTCAGACATTTCATTGGATTTGAGATGTGTATCGTGAGACATAGTACAGCATAACAAATGGAGATAATGTGTAGAGTTATGGGTTTATAGCTTAAGAAGTTTTGTTGAAATGGGGAAAATTCCGTTATCATTTTTTTTACTACTAAGAAAAGCTTAATGTAACAAGTAAAATATCATGATTAGTTTTGAGCATATAACATCGTGTTTGATTTACTCGGTACATACAAATACTAGTATTTTTTATATAAATTATCATTATAACGTCCATAACAAGATTAGCTCATTAGCTTAGTCAACGCTGGAAAATCAAAAAACAAAACAACAAACAAAATAAACAGGGAAACGTATGATAGTTGACACAAAAACTAATGAAATACAAAACCATTTGTACAAATGATACTACGGTTTGTGTTATGTCAAACTCTAGTAATCAGATGATAACTCAACACAAATAAGGTAAGATTTTTTTTTAATTTTTACTTTTTTTAACACCTTTTTATGGACGACGCTTTTTGATTGGTTATCCGCGTATTAATTACAATTAATGAAACGTTTGCAAAGAAAGAGTAATCATTCACTTTGCAGTTGGTTATTATGTATACGAATCAATAGTACATATGAATCACCCTAGGAATTTTTATGTTGGCCCTGATACCTCGGGAGCTCTGATTCCAACTAATTTTGATCAAAAAAGTCCGTAATTATCCCATGATTATTAGCAAAACCCCTATCACCAAATATGGATTTAAAACAAAGTTCATTCAAAAATCTCTACAAGTATTAGTTATCTTCCTAAGGGGTCAACGCTGTAAAATGCCTTGGCATCTCTCACAGCCCTCTTATTTCAACCCTTCCTAACTGTTAAATGCTATTATCACCCCCCCCCACTCTCACACCCACCCCTTTCCCTCACCATGCCAAACGGGGCTATTTGTCCCCCATCACCACTTCACGCCAATATTGACGATGCAACACTCCGCTGTAGGGCTTTTATATCACCTTTCATAAAAAGTGAATCTTCCAAAATGACATAACATCGCTCTTTGTCCTCTGTCCGTAAAATATTTTCAGTCTTTACGATAAACTGGTAAGTTTGTCCCTTGAAAGGTGGCGATTATTCTTTTGCATGCATCGCTTTCTATACCTACGTGATTTATTTTCGTATTTTAAAATTTTTAAACCAATTGGCTGGTTGAAAATAGAGTTTGATAGCCTCTTGTTATATAATGTTAAAGTCAAACCATGTATTTGTTTAAATTAAGTAGATCAAGTTGATTTTTCAGCACCGGAGGTACTCAGAGCACTATTTTAACATTAGCTCTATAATACGTTGTTACTATAATACCCATCCAAGAATATTAATCATTCATGTTGTAGCAAAGAAAAAGTTTATTTAACAGCGTTTGCAGTGTTTGCAGTTTATCTTGGCATATGAGGCAGATTTTAATCACATTAAAATTTCCATGGTTACTTCTGAAATGACTTCGTCGCGTATAGCAACGATTCGAAAGTACAGAACGATTAATTTGTTTTTCATTTAAGTTTCACAAATATGAGCATATGAGGCAGATTTTAATTACATTAAAATTTCCATGGTTTCTTCTGAAATGACTTCGTCGCGTAAAGCAACGATTCGAAGGGACAGAGCGATTTATGGGTTTCGTTTAAGTTTCGCAAGTAGCTATATACTAATAGACATATTATTGAAACCAAGCAAATGGTATATAGAATAAAAAGTAAAAAAATGTCCTGAGCAATGAATAAAAAAGTAACAATATGTTACATGACTGCTTATGGTAAACTGGGGGGTTTTTGTGCTACTCTTGTAATCTGAAAGTTGGTGATACGACGTTTAGTTAAGTTGGTATGTTTAAGGTGTTAAAACTGGAAGTAGCTATCATACACATTTTAATGGCTCAGTAAATGGATTTAGCTCATTGTTGTCAAAATTAATATTACATGCTATTACACATCGAGTTTCACCCACTCCACATTCATCTTTTATTAAATATCGTTTTCTAATAAAGGTGTCAAAATAAAAGTATCCGTCTTTTCCGAATGATGTTTTAAATCTCCTCGGCTCATCTATACTCTAAGTTTCAAAATTACTAAATGCACAAACTAACCAAAATACAATACTTAAAAAAAATCTGCAAATACGTACTAACACTCGGAAATGAAGTGTTGTCAAACATGACAGACGTACCTGTAACAAAGAATAATATAAGTAACCACAATTTTATATTGAACTTACGTAGTTAATTCAATTTAAATTTGAAGAAACCAGTTAAATTATGTTGTTGGGTATCTATTATGCTTTTTGCATCAAAAGAACTCCTCTATCATGAAGATGAATCTTTCTCTAAAGCGTACTAGATAAATTGCTGGTAAATGATTATTTCAAAGTGATTAATTTGATAGATTAAGATCTAATCTCGAGTGATCCGCTGATCCCCTGAGGCAACCCACACCAATTACTGACCTAAATGCTGATAGCTTGCTGATGTGGTCAGGAGTGATTACGTGGTGGTCTTAGTGAATCAGCATTGCTACTTTCCCTATCGAGAATATAAGTTATCATAGACTGTCTTACCAATAAATAATACTGTAAACAAAAATTGTAATTCCTACAGAATTTTCAACAGTCTAAAGTAAAGTTTGCATTGGTAAAGAAATAATAGATTTTTTCCAGCATAATTTTTATTCACGTAGCTTGTGAACAAACAAATAAAAGGGGTCCGAACGATCAAGCTGTGGTTCTTTGAAGGTTGAAATTATTTCAACCTTCAATTTGAACCCGTAATTTTATTAGGTTAAAATTTAGGGGTTTTTCAGACAGGAAGAACATAATCACTTAAATTCAGTTAAAACTGGAATTATTAAATTTAGGTTGAGGTGAAAGTCAAATATACTCGTATGCAAAAATCTTTATCCTACTAATATTATAAATGAGAAAGTTTGGATGTATGGATGTATGGATGTATGTTTGTGACAAGTAAACGCGAAAAATACTGGTCGGATTGGGCTGAAATTTGGCATGATGATAGCTCACATTCCCGATTAACATATAGGCATATTCTTATTTCAAAAATCCTTTCGGGCTCCGCCCCAGTGGCTCTGCAGTTTCCCATGTTAACCTTATGAGTATTCATATTTAAAGGAAATTAAAGAAACTTAGCCAGCTGTTTCAACTATAAGAGTTGGTTCTATGATATGCAAAAGCATTAAAATGTTATAAGATTTACCGACAGGGTGCACCACTATTTTTTGTTTTCATTATTTATAAACATAGCTAATTTGAACTAAGCAGCAACAAAAAACTGTGATACGCAATGAGTACTGTCAAAGTAGGATTGTTTACAGTTTTTTACAGTTTGTTTTTTTATTTCATGAATAATTTGTGATATTTTGCGAATTTTTAATAATCTATCCTTCTCTATTGTGTAAGTGAAGTGGTAGAACATAATGGCTATGGTAGATGTGTAATACTTTTGTAATTCTATAGCATACCGTAAATTTTAGGAATCTAATTTTCTCAAACCGTGTCTTCTCACATTGCAAACGCAAAGATCGAGTATAACTGCAATGAGCATTTTATTATGATATGCCAACCCCGTACGAAGGACGGGTACTCTGCTAGTTACAAATAAGTAAATAAAAAAATACACTTACATCGAAACAAACCGTCCTAAAACCTTGATTTACGAGCACAAAGCAAATGCTTACTAAATAAATTGTTGAAAAAAATAGGTAGAGCCTTAAGAGATATTAATTGTGAACGAATAGCTTTTAGGAAATAAGCTTATATGGGTTGGAAGCTTGTGCGTGGACTAAGTAGCTCTCAGTAACTTACTAAATTAATACTTACTAAATTTACTAAAGTAGTAGCAGTGTTTTGCCTAAACAGCATACTTTCTTTAGCACATTACACAAACATTTAAAAATAATAAAATAAACTGTTTATACAATTTTAAATTCCTGAGTGTAAAGACACTAATTAATTGCATTGTTTCGAAATTTATTGTTTTTTAGTAATCTATTTAATACGAAGTATTACCAAAACCTGATACCATAAACACTTTGTAAAAAGGTAACTGCACTATGGTAGTTCATTCATGCAGTACTGTGTTTATAGTTGCCAAAAACACAAGTTCACTTTACTTGTTATACACTAAAAATACAGGCAGTGTTATATTCTCCACATTGCCTCTTTTCCTTTCAAAACATTGTTATCCTCCCCTTCTAGTTGAACCTACTCAGAATTTGGGCTGTTTACGTCCCCCCCCCCTTCAGGATCTACCTACCGCCTTTGTTGGGATACAAAACATGTTTGCACGTTTTGCCCCTGTTGGTTCACAAGCGGAGCTTAGAAAAACAAGTTTTTATTGAGACAAGGTTTATTACAAAACCTGAAAAAACTATTTTATTATTCTTTCAGATTCTCAATGCTTGATTATTGCTTATTAATAGTTTTTGATGGCAAATCTGACTATAAACCTTAAAAAAAGTATTTAAATTCAAGTTTGTGTGTGGTAGTGAACTATAAAGGGGTTTTATGCCTCAGCTTCACATCCAAGGACGTAGACTCTAGTACGGAACCGTTTTATACATTACCTCACGCAATGAATACAAACCACTATATTGGTTTGTATTCATTGCTTCATACTTGGTCCAGAGGGTTGCGTCATTATCACTTAGATAAAATCACTTGGTGATTAAATGGATTCGAACACAGACTTTGGGGACCGAATTCCCACTTTCTATCACTAGAGCAGCATGCTATTCCCGAGTTTTACAGGTAAAAATAAATACTGTTATAGCGGGAATAACATAAGAATGGCGCATTAGCTTATAAAATCAATTATAACAATAATTAATAAAAAACATGGTATAGACATATAATCACAGAAATACAAATCCAAAACCATAATGTAACGAACGAAGTCCCAAACAGTTTAAAATAGACATACAGCTAATAAATTAACTAAAACTACAAACATTTGGTTAGTGTCAGAGACAATCAGGCCTGCGATCTCTGGTTTATCCACACGAATGATGGCCTTTCCCACTAAAAGTTTAAGATTTGTTTTAAAAAGTTCCACTGGCATGGACACTAAGAATTATAAAATAAAGCTTTTCATAGTCAGGATAAAATACGGTATAATGAAATATCAGTAAACTAATGTGAAAAAATAAATAACATTACTATACAAAAATACACAATAATAACAGTAAAAAGTAAAGGGATAAATATTTCTGAAAGACAAACCACATTCCAATGTTTACGTAGCAATCCAGTAAGAAGGCGTGTAACGGAAGCTATTTGTAAGGACGTATTTCTCAACCGTGAAAACATTCCTTACTTTGGCACCGAAACTAATATCTCACCCTTAAACTCGAGACAGTGTTTGTCTCTTTGAAAAATACAGTGTCGATACAACCGAAACATTGGTCGAGGTTCCAAGGGCATTATTTTAAATAAACTTTGCAGACATAAAACCATTGACGGTTAGTAACTTTGAGACGGAAAATAGTGCTTGTGAAAAAAATATTCTAAGGAGTGAATACTTGTAATGCCAACTAGGAAATTATGCAAATCCTGACCTGTTTGACAGGTCAGTTGTTTGTGTGTTCAGAGCTAATGAATAGTGTTTAAGTATACCCATATGCACTTACGATGACACAATACAGATGATGAATAATGTCCATGATGAATAATGTTATGATGTCCATGATAAATAATGTTATGATGTCCATGATGAATAATGTTATGATGTCCTTGATGAATAACGTCCATGATGAATAATGTTATGATGTCCACGATGAATAATGTTATGATGTCCATGATGAATAATGTCCATGATGAATAATGTAATGATGTCCATGATGAATAATGTTATGATGTCCATGATGAATAATGTTATGATGTCCGTTATGAATAATGTTATGATGTCCATGATGAATAATGTTATGATGTCCATGATGAATCATGTTAAAAAATGTGTCTTTATTTATTTATTTCAACGGCAAGCAGCCAATTTACAAACTATACTACATGCAAGGGTGGTTTACAGACACGTATAACTAGGAATATAATGCATGGGCCCAAGATGGCATTTAAAAGAGACTTAGAATAGATAGAGATTGCAAAATACGACTGCACAATAAATAGGAAAAAAATATACTTAGACTAGCATACGGTATTAAAAAAAGTCTGTCGGGTTTCAGTGGAAGTGTGGATTAAGAGACCCTAATTTAGACCGGGTTAAGTTGGTATTGGCTATCTAGCTTACGGGCTCAGAGTCTGTCCCCACCTAATCCTCCTAGGTCCCCACCAGCACTACGAAAGAAGAAAATAAACTATTGTTGCAAAGTACCTAAATGAATGCCAACAAATAAACTGTACAGTCAATCTGGTGGATGTCATTGTACAATAAAAAACTTCTATTCATCAATAAAGGTGAAAAAAAACCAAAACGATAAAAGAATATCATACGAACCTACTTATTAACAAAGTTTTTAGAAACCATTGTTACTTGAGTAACTTGAACGTTCTTGAGTACCAGAGTAACAAAGATTTTGTAAACGTAAATAAATTCACGGCGGGAAGAGGGGAACGCATTCCGATGTTTTCTGTTACAATCGCCCCATAAGTTGGTGTGTCACGGAAGCAATTTGTACAGCCGCATTTCTCAACTGTGGAACATACCTTCCGTTGGCGCCGAAACTAATATCTCACCACTGAATCCCCGATTGTTTTTGTCTACTTGAATATAACAGAACGTCTGTCCTTTTAGCGTCGCTTGTTTTTAACCTTTCAACTGAAGTTTTTAGGTATGATTAGAAATTTGTAAAAATGTTTGTTGTGTTTATGAACAGATATGTCATTAATTAGTAAACATTTTGAGGGTTAAGGGAAGGAGGTTTTATTTTTTTCATATTTTTATGAAAGTTAAGCACCTAATTGCTTAATTAATGTTTCACAAGTTAAAACGTATTACATGTCAACAGAATATGTTCTGAATAGAGCCAAAAATACAACACTATGGTTGTAATATAATTTTAAAATAATTTATTTACGTTTTGAATAGAAAATGTGGATGTAATTTTTAACGTTCACGAAATTCAATTTTAATTTAAATAAAACTCACAGTAAAATAGTCCTACTGATTTTGGTGGAGGAACAGTTCCAAGGCATAACAAAATAATTTTTACCTAATCCTCTTCCGTCAAGATGGACTACGAGCTACTGTGTCATGGTCATGGTTACATTGCTTAAAACCATTGGTAATTTTGAAATTCGACACCGCTGCTTTAGAACAGAACTCCTACGATTAAGCCTGTAAACCATTATTTCACAAACTCATACTAAAATACGATTTTAACCCTAAACCTATGAGAAGAAAGTCTAACTAAATATACAATCAAAAGTATCTGACTTAATTTGTCTTCTATGATGTAAAAAATTCACTACCGGTAGCTGGTGGAGTCTAATGGCATTAAAACTTATAATTGTATCTAAAATGTCTCAACGGTTATTTGTAGCATTTTTTTCTGGTAAATATTGAACAATTAATTCACTCAATTGATAAATGATATTAAAAGGCTAAAAATATACGCTGAACCTAATAGTTAGATTACTATATCCATTGTAATATAGTGATCATTAGTGATTATTACAGTAAACATGGTTTTATCATAACACTGGATTGCCAGTAACTATTTCGTAATTATGTAATGCATTCCTTATAATGGCAATCTATATACTCTATTTCCATCTATTCCATCTAAAAATAAAGACACAATGGTTAATCCAAAACTGAAACTAAAATGAGTGCACAAAACTCAGATATTCTAAACCCAGTCTTTCATTAAGGAGATAAACCAACTTATTAAATATAAAAATTTATTCTTTCCCCATTAAATATCTAAAAAAAAAAAAACAGTACCTAGTCTTTAATTTCTTATCAAAGAACCATGTACATTTTTAACACGTCTAAAACATTTTATCAACAAATTTTTATTTAAGTTTCAAGCAAGATACTCTTGTGATTTTGCCAACTCTTATCTATTTTTATATATCTAAACAGTTTTAATACAACAACGCGTTGCATAAAAACTGACTTCCCTCACTTTTACAGAGATTTAAAAAAATTCAATAAGAAAGTGTTGGCTGTTATGGTTAATACTGTAACAAATCGAGATGGGAAATATAAGGGAAGGGGGGTTGATTCAAGGGGAGGATGGGAGATTGTAGGCATGTCAGCGGTTTTATTGTTATCAGACATATTAAGAGATCGATACGTGCGGTCTTTCGTCGACGTGATAATATTTTTACAAATACTTTTATAGGAAAGACATTTCTTCACTGAGAACCACGAAAGCTTGTAACAATAACTTCCAGATAAGACGTATTTAGGTTTCCTTATTATTTTATAGAAATAATTACAGTACCGGTAGTTTAAATTTGAAAATGCTACACAGCTTGAATTTATTACAGTTTAATGAACTCAATTGTTGAAACTACGTCGGAGTTTCATTAGTTTTTTTTTTTTTTTTTTTTTTTTTTTTTTTTTTTTTTTTTTCAAAGGTTTATTGTGGACATTTTCCATCACGAATGTCACGAAATGTCCGCAATAAACCTTTGAACAACATTAACTCACCATCACCAACAATGAACTTCAAACAAGGAGTTTTTTTTTTAAATATTTCAATGTAACCTTCAATAATCTCTTGAACATGTGGGGTTGTTAAAAAATGTATTGTTTTTTTTTTGTTTTTAGAAAAAGTTTTAGTTTTTGCTATTTTTAGTGAAATTATCAACTAAATAAACTAAAAACTAAGTAGCCTTTTTATCCGTGAGTTAAATTATTCTAACCACCCTCTGCACTCAAAAAGTAAAAGTTTTGACATAACAATGATACTGAAATTTAAGTCTAAAACTAACTGTACGGTACTCTCATAAATCTTTAGTGTAACTAAAAAAAAACCTATCATAATGAATGTAGTTTTTATTGTTCTACGACGGGGTTTCGGATCATAAGATTACTGTGCAAAATATGAAAATAAACTACATGACTTATTTGTACATTTAATAGATTTGAAGATACGTTGACAAGCAAAATTAATAACAATCTTAATGGGCCACTTTTAATATGTCATCGAAGCTTTTACAAAACTATAAAAAAAATAATATCGGTGCAATATGCAATTGCTGTAGGTCTCATGGTAAGATATGGGCCCGGGACAGATTTAATTTTGTAATGTCAGGCTACATACGTTTTAGTGAATTTCCTATATTGGGAATAAGTTATTACCGTAGTACTCATGGTAAGACCTGGACCCGGAACCATACTATGATCGGACTATGGAAACGGGGGTTTATGGGGGGTTTTATCGGGTAAACATTAAGTTTTCCCCATTTTAAACCAAAAAACATAAAGTTTAGCAATTTATTTCCAAACATTTTGTGGAACTTAAAAAACAAACAAATTTTTTAGTATAATGAAGCGTTATTATGCGTCTAATGGCTACGGAGAACATTAAAAAAGTGTAAATTTAAAATTCCCATGTTATTCTTATGGAGAATAAGTAAACTGTTGTAGTGTGCATTTATGAACATACTTTGATCAAATTTGGAAAATGTATTTATTTCTTACCAAGCTTTTAACATTTTACAACAAAACCACTTTTTACCCTCCCTGTTGCAGCAAACCTACTTAGTTAAACTAATTATATTTCAATAGGGAATAAATGTGATACTTTTAAGGAGACATTTTAGTGTGAATCCAATCACGTAAAAGGAAATTTGCTTAGTCTGCAGGTTTGCTGCGGAGGGGTTATTTAACGTTAAAATGTCCACAACTCGCGAATAACAGCTATTCTCAACCACAAGCAATATTTAAGGAACTAATTATGTTAATTGTTTCCGTCATATAATCGAAGTGTTTTTTTAATCACGTCACAATTTGATTTGACCAAGTAATACTAACAAATACAGCTGATTAATTAACAGAGTTAATTAGCTTAACCACGGGTAACTATGCTAACATCCAACCAATTACGTTTATTATTAAATACATAAGTGTTCTGATTATCTGTTTTAATTACTAATGTATCAATAGTCATAGATTCAGAATTAGTCGTGACCAAATACAATAATTACGATCCTACGGCTTACCACCCTTAATCGGACGTTTATGCAATCACATAATTGCCATTGGACAAAATAAAAATTAATGTTTATGTTTGATCGATTGTACTACTATATCAAAAATAAAAGAAAACATAAAGGCAATATTTACTAGATACAACTGAATATACTACAAAATAAACGTTCGTTGAATTACTCAATTATTTACTGAAATGTTTTAAATAATTAAATAAGTATGTTGTTCTACACGTAGATACACCATTCTTCTTTTAGAAGCTTAAATGAAACATATCTTTAGGCCTATATAGTTTTAGAGATTTGCCGGTGGCATTTGTTGGATGTTTGTAGGATCTAATCCTACGCAAATTGATTTACTAATACTGGAAGAGCAGTAAATAACATTTCGTTTAATGCCAAATTGATATATTATATCAAAAACTGATAAGTTAACGTTGTCCACGTAATTCTATTGTTACTGTATTATGAAGCCCCTATTTATGCTTATATACTTTTCACGTTTATGCATTATCATGTTAGGGTATAATCGTAAAACATTATTTTTAAAGGCTAATATATCAAATTAACTATTTAATTAACTTTTGACGTTGCAACCATTATTGCACAAGCCATGGTAAACTAAATGTAATTAGTTATTCCATGCGCTTACAATTAACTTGTCTTATATAACTTGCGTCATATGTTTATTGGTTAATTTGTTTACTTAGGCCCGATTTCACCAAACTTTTAAACCGCCGTTAAGCCTTGCTCTAACTGCAGTTAGCTCTTAACTGACAAAATCGGATTTCACCACTCGCCGTTAGCGCTAGTTTAGACTAGACCGTCGTTAGATAATTAACTGCCCAATTTTGACCGGTTAACTTCTTTAATCTTTCGTTAAGTAAATATCAGCTGGCTTTAAGTTTAAAGTTTACATGGAAAGGCGAAATGGTAGAAGAGAATACGGTACGAATTAGCTTTTGAAAGTAAGTGATGGCAATGAAGAGTAGCTTATGTTGTTCTATAATCCATATTTTCTAGCCCCTGAGCTGGTTCTATAACTAAATTGAAATTTTACCTTTGTCATCCAGCTCCTGATTTATTATAAACTTGTTACGGCCGTTTCAGCATCACTGTGCCATCGTCGGACTGTTCAGCCAAAAGGCGTCGTTAAAACACAAAAACATATACACGAAACACACACATATTTGTCAAAACGGGGTTTTGAAAACAGGCCTGTTGAGGATAGTACATTCCCGAACTTGAGCAAGTAGCTGACTGGAGTCATGCTTGCATTGTCATGTCGGTTGTGGTGTTATCAGCTGTACTTTGCCCCTTTGGTCTTGGTTCTCTCCACTGATTTAAAATACTATTGAAGATGAAGTGTGATTTAAATTGTAATTTATCGTTTAAAATTAGTTCACTATTGTCATTTTTCATGTGGGCTTTGTAGATTTCAAATTCTTCCAGGGTATCTAATTTGCTGCCTTTTGTACAGGTGTGAAGGATTTCCAAGCCAGTGTCAAGGTTATTTAAGTCGTGATTTTCATCTATCAGGTGTTGAGCAAAAGTTGATTTTTGTTTGTCATTTTTCGGGTTCGGATGATGCTCTTTATATCTTGTTTTGAATGTACGCCCCGTTTTTCCTACATAAACACTAGGACAACTAGCACATTTAATTTTGTAGACTCCTGACCTGTCACCCTTATCTATAGCCTTTCTTGTAACATTAAGTTTGTTTAAAGTCTTATTGTTTGTCCTAAAAGTTAACTCTATACCATTTTTCTTTAATTCCTTGGCTAAACCATGCTGTAACGAATGGGAGTATTCTACGCATACATATTTCTTATCTCGTGGCACTTCATTACCATTTTTATTTATATTTTTATTCCTTTGTTTACTAATTATTCTGTCAACCATGTTTGTTTCATACCCATTAGCTATTGCTATGTGCCTAATGATATTGAGCTCTTTTTGATAATTAGTGATCGACATAGGAATGTTTAGCAGCCTATACACCATGCTGTTATATGCTGCAAACTTCTGTGAGGGTGGATGGTAAGAGGTGTTATGAATGGTTTGGCTTGAAGTGGTTGGCTTCCTGTAAATGCTGAAATCTAATCTGCTATCTACTTTCTCTATGGTCAAATCCAAAAAATTAATCTTATTTGATTCTTCCACTTCCATTGTAAATTTTAAATTAGGTGATATGGTGTTGAGATAAGAGTGTAATAAATCCAGTTGTCTGTTATTTCCATTGAACACCAGAATAGTATCATCAACGTATCTGTGGTACTGTATTATCTTTTGCTTTTGTTTGTTACAGTCTGAAAGTATGAATTCGTTTTCTATATAATTTAAGTAAATATCCGCAAGAATACCTGACAATGGAGAACCCATTGCTAGGCCATCAGACTGTGTGTAGTATTTTTCATTAAATATGAAATAGTTCTGCTTCAAAACCTCTTTTAATAAAATCAACAACTCATCAATGGCTTCAGGTAACATGTTTGAGTTCGTGGATAGGTTACTTTTAACTATATCTAGAGTTTGATCAACAGGTACATTAGTAAAAAGGTTGACAATATCGAATGAAACTAACAAATCTTGTCTCCTAACATTCAAACCTTTTGTTTTTTCTATAAAATCATACGTATTTTTCAAACTTTTATCATTATTAAGAGTTATTTGATTCTTTAAGATCTGTTCAAGTTTCTTAGAAAGAGTATAAGTTGGTGCCGATGTATAGTCAACTAACGGTCTTATTGGTACGCCCTCCTTGTGTACCTTAGGCAAACCTCTTAACACTGGTGCTTTAGGGTTAGTAACTCCAAGGTTCTTAATTTCTGCCTCGGTGAAAAGTATTTTACTACTATTAACTAGCTTTCTGATTTTTCTCTGAAAGGTACTGGTTGGATCTTTTTTAATTTCTACAATATTATTATTCTTTATGAACTCAGCGACCTTATTAATATAATCATTTTTGTACATTATGACAACAGTGTTGCCTTTGTCGGCTTTACATAACAACGCTTCATTAGTTATTAATTTGTCTTTAATATTATTCAAAGCTAATGCATCTTTTTTGTGTACATTAGCTAATGTTGATGTCCTATTCTCTTTGTATTTCTTTTCAAGTTTGTATGAAGTCAAAACTCGAGCTATATTACGTTCGTTTTCATCTGGGATACTTTTTATTGCACATTCTGCATTTATTAAATCATTAAACTGGGCCCTTTTGCCTACTCTGGGAAGATTATATCTTAAACCTTTTTCCAATACCGATGTTTCATCATTCTCAAATTTGATATTAGTGTTATTTATTACTCTTGGGTAGAACTCAAAATCAAACAAAACTGTGGTTTCCTTAGATTTTTGATTATTGATTAATCCATTTAATTTCTTACTTTGAGTGAGTTTTTTAGACCTAATAACACTAGACACCATCTGCTCGACCTTATCGATAATACTGTCTAATGCAACGTGATGGACGTTATTTGCCATTTCCAGATACTTTTTTAATAACAAGCTGTTTAACATTTCTTTTTTACGGTATAGAAATTTAATTTCATTTCTGACCCATGCTTTCTCAGCACTTTCTACTGTTTGTCTTGCAGCATAGGACTTATTTCTAACCTTTATGTGTACATAGTTTGGTTTTACTCCATATCTAAGACAATCCTTGTTAAATTTGATATTCTGTATTGTATTTTGTAGTTTCAGTTTTACATTTTTGTATTGTATGGCTAATGAGGCCTGACTGGCCGATGAATTATAATCCATATTTTCTAGCCCCTGAGCTGGTTCTATAACTAAATTGAAATTTTACCTTTGTCATCCAGCTCCTGATTTATTATTAGCTAATGTACACAAAAAAGATGCATTAGCTTTGAATAATATTAAAGACAAATTAATAACTAATGAAGCGTTGTTATGTAAAGCCGACAAAGGCAACACTGTTGTCATAATGTACAAAAATGATTATATTAATAAGGTCGCTGAGTTCATAAAGAATAATAATATTGTAGAAATTAAAAAAGATCCAACCAGTACCTTTCAGAGAAAAATCAGAAAGCTAGTTAATAGTAGTAAAATACTTTTCACCGAGGCAGAAATTAAGAACCTTGGAGTTACTAACCCTAAAGCACCAGTGTTAAGAGGTTTGCCTAAGGTACACAAGGAGGGCGTACCAATAAGACCGTTAGTTGACTATACATCGGCACCAACTTATACTCTTTCTAAGAAACTTGAACAGATCTTAAAGAATCAAATAACTCTTAATAATGATAAAAGTTTGAAAAATACGTATGATTTTATAGAAAAAACAAAAGGTTTGAATGTTAGGAGACAAGATTTGTTAGTTTCATTCGATATTGTCAACCTTTTTACTAATGTACCTGTTGATCAAACTCTAGATATAGTTAAAAGTAACCTATCCACGAACTCAAACATGTTACCTGAAGCCATTGATGAGTTGTTGATTTTATTAAAAGAGGTTTTGAAGCAGAACTATTTCATATTTAATGAAAAATACTACACACAGTCTGATGGCCTAGCAATGGGTTCTCCATTGTCAGGTATTCTTGCGGATATTTACTTAAATTATATAGAAAACGAATTCATACTTTCAGACTGTAACAAACAAAAGCAAAAGATAATACAGTACCACAGATACGTTGATGATACTATTCTGGTGTTCAATGGAAATAACAGACAACTGGATTTATTACACTCTTATCTCAACACCATATCACCTAATTTAAAATTTACAATGGAAGTGGAAGAATCAAATAAGATTAATTTTTTGGATTTGACCATAGAGAAAGTAGATAGCAGATTAGATTTCAGCATTTACAGGAAGCCAACCACTTCAAGCCAAACCATTCATAACACCTCTTACCATCCACCCTCACAGAAGTTTGCAGCATATAACAGCATGGTGTATAGGCTGCTAAACATTCCTATGTCGATCACTAATTATCAAAAAGAGCTCAATATCATTAGGCACATAGCAATAGCTAATGGGTATGAAACAAACATGGTTGACAGAATAATTAGTAAACAAAGGAATAAAAATATAAATAAAAATGGTAATGAAGTGCCACGAGATAAGAAATATGTATGCGTAGAATACTCCCATTCGTTACAGCATGGTTTAGCCAAGGAATTAAAGAAAAATGGTATAGAGTTAACTTTTAGGACAAACAATAAGACTTTAAACAAACTTAATGTTACAAGAAAGGCTATAGATAAGGGTGACAGGTCAGGAGTCTACAAAATTAAATGTGCTAGTTGTCCTAGTGTTTATGTAGGAAAAACGGGGCGTACATTCAAAACAAGATATAAAGAGCATCATCCGAACCCGAAAAATGACAAACAAAAATCAACTTTTGCTCAACACCTGATAGATGAAAATCACGACTTAAATAACCTTGACACTGGCTTGGAAATCCTTCACACCTGTACAAAAGGCAGCAAATTAGATACCCTGGAAGAATTTGAAATCTACAAAGCCCACATGAAAAATGACAATAGTGAACTAATTTTAAACGATAAATTACAATTTAAATCACACTTCATCTTCAATAGTATTTTAAATCAGTGGAGAGAACCAAGACCAAAGGGGCAAAGTACAGCTGATAACACCACAACCGACATGACAATGCAAGCATGACTCCAGTCAGCTACTTGCTCAAGTTCGGGAATGTACTATCCTCAACAGGCCTGTTTTCAAAACCCCGTTTTGACAAATATGTGTGTGTTTCGTGTATATGTTTTTGTGTTTTAACGACGCCTTTTGGCTGAACAGTCCGACGATGGCACAGTGATGCTGAAACGGCCGTAACAAGTTTATAATAAATCAGGAGCTGGATGACAAAGGTAAAATTTCAATTTAGTTATGTTGTTCGCCAAACTAGGTGGATAAGAGAAAGGGTTAATGTCAAATCAAATCAAATCAAATCAAATCAAAGCTTTATTTTCCAATAGACATTACAAATGCATGTGGAATGGTCAATGAAGGTATTATGTTGGTAAACATTTGTCAAGGAAGAGTACAATAGATGTAGAGTACAAGGTCAAATCAAAATATACAAAGATAATATAAAATACATGCAGATGATTTTAACAACAAAGATGAAATTGATTTTATTATTAGATGAACTATCAAAACGTTTAGCCTTTTTCTTTAGGAAATGAATACAAACCACTGTAGTGGTTTGTGTTTAGGCTATCCCACATAGTGCATTGCTTTAGGTTATCCCACAAGGCGTATATCTGTGATCAGCGACCGCATTGAACTGATAGGCGATCAAGAGCCGTACTCTTTTATCCCGGCTAAAAAGTGTCCCGTCTCTTCTATCAACATTATCAAATTTATTATTTCATTGTTCGAAAAAATATGCTCCCTTTCCTTCTCCCGGCTTTGGGTATCCCTAACCCAACGTTCAAACAATTATTTTGCGTTCGGTCAGACGTAAGTAAACCAAAATCTAAACCTAAATTGTCATTATTCTGCTAGTATTTTATATAAAATAATTGTTTTGGTGTTATCTACATTGTGTCTCGTTCTAGTAATTCTTTTGACTCCAGTTTTTTTCACTACTTCAAATATACCAAACTGGTTAGTGATCAAACAGAATATTGAACATCCCTGTAAAAGTTGGATTGACGAGTCTTGACTCGACCGCAAAACTCAACCAATTTGTTCCTCGAATATGTTTGATCAACTTTGCTTTGTCTTTATTTACTTATGTTAATTGTTTTGGTATTTATTCTTGCTTTCTGTTGTTATTTTGCTCAGAATCTATTGTATTTCTGTAAGCTTGCTGTCTCCAGTTTTGTTTTCACTATCACATAAACACTGATTTATTTTCTAGGTTATGTTTACTTGCTCTTGCTCCCGTAACAGCCCGGTATTATGACAGTTCACTGCCACTGCCACCTGGATTTTACTCTAAACTCTCGTTTATAAAACCAGCGTTAGTTTTGACGCGTTTTCGTTGGTGAAACCAGATTTCCTTAACTGTGGTTTAAATCATCGGTTAGTTTTAACCGAAGTTTAACTAAACCATCGTTAGCGAGAATTTGGTGAAATCGGGCCTTAAAATCATAATATTACCGTAGTAGAATAGATGACTGGTGCTCGACTAGCAATCAGAAAGGCATTAGTACTATTTGAGAATGGCTGCTTTTTAATGGCTTAACTTATTTTGGACTCACTTATTTTTCATATTTAAATCAAACTACTCCCATATACATCCTCATCTTAGCTGGTAATGGTACGAGCTCGTAGTACGGACAAATCTTAAAATTTCAATTGAAAATATTGTTAAATTGATCTAAATACTGTTTTAAAGTTGGGGAACTTCATTCTTACACAAATAACGTACTTTACTCAAACATTGCGAAAAATAACGACAGTGATTACAGTAGAAGATTCCTTTCAATAGTTGTTCAATAGAGATAAGAAGAAGAGACAGAGCTCTAAACTTTCCAAGGAAGCTATCTGAGAGAACTTCTCTACCACTTAAGGCGATTCAATAATGAACACGCTTTGTCAATAGTAGGGCCAATCCTGCATATATCTACATTCAATGAGATTTAACTGTTATAACCCCAGGGATATTCGTGTATAAACCACTGTATCATATATACCTACAAACTGATTGGTATGAATACCCTCTGTAGCAAACTATTGTAGAATAATTGAGTTTCTCATTGTTTTTAAATGAGTAAAAATAGCTAACCTATGTTTGACTTTACAAGCCAAAAAAAATTTGGTTTTGCTCACATTTTTGAATGTAAGAGTTTAGTTGGTGTTAGATTGGAGCTTCTTGAGGCATTTTTGCTATAAGCGAGCTACGAATGTGTCGCGCGACTAGTGTCCATGTTCCAAACGCTCGTGGGACACCGGCGTCACCACCGGCGGCTCCACTAGCTGCGCCACATGTTGCTCACGGCTAATAGGGGCCTGTGTTTTTCTAGGTCGTACATTAATTGCGCCAAAGAGTTCCTTAGTTGCGCAAAGCTCTAAAAGGGTCGAAAAAATGTTCTTCTGTTACTCCAAGCCCAAGCCCGTTAGGGGTGAGATGCATATTGGGCAATGTCCTAATTTACGTGTCACCCTAACCTAACCTAACTTAAACTAACAAAACATAACCTAATCTAACCTAACCTAACCTAAACCTACCAGGCGGCCACTTGGCGCAGTCAAGAAACGTTTCGGGTTGCTCCCTTGTGTAGTTGGCGCAATTCAGGAATACCCGACTACCTGACTCAGGTCAGTTGGTACAATTAATGCCCGACTTTTTCTAAATACTACTTTAACTCTTTTACAACTAGGAACTACCTTAGCCACTCGAAGGAAGATTGGTAAAACCCACATTTTTTACATCAAAACGTCTGTAAATCCTATAAAATATTAAATAACACAAATGCGCTTACACAAATAAAGCATAACAATCAATCCGTCCACATCACGTTAACAACAAATAACAAAACATAACTCTGCTAAACATGTTTAATTAATCGCAACATTCTAAAAACACTTTACTGCAGACGATAACTCGTTTAAATGTTTAATTAAGTTGCGTTTGGTTTTACATTATTGACACGGCTTCACCGACAAAGTTTCTAGGTTGATTAAAAGGCGAAATGTGTTTGTTAAAATAACAATTTGGATTACTAATGATTTTGCGTTATTTTTAGTTGGTTTTTGCAAAAAAAGATTATCTCGTGTAGATATTCATTATTACTACATTAATTTTGTAATAAGTAGATCAAATCTTTATTTCAACATTGAAACTACTCGTTCTATTTGGCATTAGACAAGTGTGTGTGGAACCTGTAAAGCAAATCAAAGGGCGAATCAGTGCGAAAATGTATCAAGAATTAACTACATTGATACATTTTGATTTTGACATTGGTGAGCAAAGACACAAGTGAGCAAAGACATCGCTGTCTTGGTTTCCTGTATGTCACTAACACCAGTATCAACGATCGAGTCGTCTTGTATTTCGGGACAACGTATATAAATTTATAAAATGCCTAACTGAAACCTTCAGATACCTATTTAAAGTATAATATTAAGTTGTTGACTTTTGCTATTCATTGTTAATACCCTATTTATATGGAACAGCTGTTTTTGATTGCTCATTTAGAAACATCGTGAAATGAGCTATCCACAAACTGTTATTCTGTAAAGTTTTTACATTCAGTCATTATTTTTCAAAACTTTAATAAGTTGGTGTATTATTAAATACGATATAGTTTTAAGTGAGATGGGTTAAGGTTAGGTTTCGTAAACAAATTGTTATAAACGACGGAAATCAGTAACTTAAATTAGCACTCCTTGTCAGTACGACATTTAAACTATTTACAGTTTTATCCTAAAACTGACTATAATTTTAACATTTGACTGGAGTATTACTATTGATTGCTAAGGTTTCCGTTAACAGGGACATAAACTCAAAAGGACGTTGTATTGAGTTAACAACTTCAAGTACTCTTCGAATCCATTGAGACTACAAAACAGTGAGTTGACAACTTTTCTACGAATTTTCAAAGACATGTAACAAAGAGATCCAACTAACCAACTTCTCAAGGAAGTCTAGCTTCCAAGAACTTCCCCGGTGGCGCTGTTGAGACTTGAGATGTTATCTTTACTAGTAGCAGTATAATACTACAGAACCTTATTTCATTGAAAATATATTAATACTAGGCCTATATTTTTATATTCGTTTCTCCGTGATTTGATTGGTTTTACTTTTATGTAAATTAATTGGTAATAATATTTACCATTTACCATTTACCATCCGGTGTCTTCTTCACAATCCAGGGATCGGGGAATCGTCAAACTTCTTCCTGATCAAACTTCAGGGTAATGATGGGTTTGTAGGCCTATTCACGTCTCAGGTGTTGGAAAGTGTGCTCTACAATAAATTCGAAGACTGAGAATTCATTCATTCATACATGGGACATTCATTTCATTCAGTAAACTGAATTCAGTTTACGACAGTTAAAGTTTTAATATGTACAGAGTTAATTACAAATGTGCTGCATTTATTGTTTTGAAAACGTGTTTAAAAAAGTAAAAATTAAAACTTAACAACAGCATTACTCTCCTTAAACTAATAAAGAAATTAACGTTTCATAACTACAATGTACGTTTAAGCAATTTTGAGATTTTTATCAGGTTGAAATTTAGAAAGTATTTGATGTTATAGCTAAGAGGGACTGTACCATTTAAATAATATATGTTTTGTATTATTGTAATTCATAACACTTTTAATGTCCTAACATCAGAAACACTTTAAAAAATCAACCTAAAGTAGTTGGGCCAAGTTAAAGAAGTATTTATGCATCTTTAAAAAATATAAGGTCCTGGTTTAAAAATGTTTAACGTGCTTACCTCAGAAGTCTCGATTTTATCCAGAAATATTGTTGCCAATCGTTTGAAGACAAAACTTAACTAAAACTAATAATACCGTTTGTCAGAAATAAATTTAATTCAATATATATATTTTCTCGATGAAATTTGTTCTAAATCCTCCGTAAAATCTCACACCTTTTTGAAATAAAATTAATTTTAAACATCTCATTTATCTCACTTACTTCTCACTTATTTATCTCATTTATCTCAGAAATCTTATAAAATAATAATAACAAGAGACCTTAGCAGTTGATAAATTATTCTATCCGTGAAAATATATCCTATGATTAAATTTGTTTTGTGGGTAGATTCGTTTTGATGATTAGACTTGATATTTACTGTATAAAACAATTAATTAGCGTGCTGTACTTTTGGTTAAAAATTTACCACTATGATTAATGTAAACTAGTAAATGCTTATAATGTGTTTACTGTGTATGTGTTATCATACGCAATCCACATGAATAATCCGATATACTAAATACACAATTGGCTATTGATTAAATAACCATCCGCTGCTATTGTAAAGCTCTAACCAAACATGAAAGCTACAACGCGTTGATATCCAAACAAATCGAGATATATTATTGTTCCCTGAAATATTTCAGTTTTTATGAAACACGATGATTTTTAAATATAAATGTTTGAATTGAATACTGGTTGTAAAAAAATGATTACATCATGTTTTAGTGGATAACAAACTCAGTTTAAAAAATATTTACCCAATCAGGTTCCCATGCGACAAGTAAATCCTTTGGAAGCCCTTGGATTGTAAACAGACGGGTGAGGCAATGTCCAAAAAAGAGGGGTTTTTACAGAATGAGATTAATACTATGTAAAACAATCCTTTGTAATATGGTTAATATTTGTTTAAGAAAAATGTGTACATATTAGAAGTATTTATACTGAAAGTACATAATATACGTCTATAAACACTTGTAATAATATATTTATGTTTACTATCTTGACTCACAAGCCACAAAATATAAAAAAGATAATAAGTGGTAATCGATTTTGATTGGACACCCCAATCATCATCAGATCCAATAGGTGAATTACAATCAAAATCGACCACCACTTATATTCTTTTATGTGCGTCTCGTGAGCCCACAGTATAAATGTAAATATATTATTTACAAGTGTTATTAGATGTATTTCTATGTACTTTCATTCAATTTTACAATACATACGACACTGATCAAGAAGTTATTCAAGGATTTATACACATCAAAAAGGCCGGCATTTCGAAATTTCCAATCGGACCAACTTAATTTTTTTCCATAATAGGTCTTGTGTACCTTAACATGTAGACCAAGCTTCACAATCATCGGTTGAAAAACTTCAAAGATAAAAAATAGCTATGTATAAAACACAAAATGGCGGATATCTAGGTAAATATGTATTTTCGAACATACCTTCACATACACTTTTTTCTCCCTTTTTGTATATTCATATCCCAAAGTCCTGAAACGTTTCTTATGGACACCTAGATGAAATAAACTATGCGATGGATTTTGCAGTAAAAATAAAATTAGCGATGGACAAAAGAACGTTAGCGATCTAAGGAAAGAATTCTTAAAAGCGAGACGCAGAGGGAACATTACGTCACACTTCTTCACTTTTATGGAAACGAATGGGAAAGGAAAAACTGTGACTCTCATGGCGATGGTTCCTGCTATAAAATGCAATATACTAATAAGGTATAGAGTGTGCAATTTCCATTGATTTTGTAGTATTTGGTTTTTTCAAACCTTTTACCCTTTATACAGTTCATACAATATATATCAGAATTTGTATTTCTATTTTAAATCTACTAATTGAACCTTTGTTAGTACTGAACAAATGTATGATATTACACTTTCTGAGAACTAAACAGTCACCTTTTATATATCAGACAGAAATTTGTTTTGTAAATACGTCTTAGTGGAATACTATGGACATATTCGTAAACGATTTTGTATATAATGTGTATACATTTAACTTCAATTTTGTCATCAAATGGCCATTTTTAAAAGACAATAACCGAAGAACCACTTTTTCGACGAGTGAACTAAACATACTATTTATATAATATAAAAACCAGAACAGAAAGATTACAGTAGAATAAACTAGTTTCATGACAATTAAATTGTTGTGACAAAGGATGTAGACATTGTAAAATAAGTAAGAAGGTATTGGAACGCGGCGTGTAATTTTTATTAGTAAAACTAGTGAGCGCAATTGTTCTTTTTTTAAAGAGGAACACATTTTACGCACGAGGCTTCTTTGGTGTGACAATTTTCCTAAAGTAAATTAAGTCATTCATCTTTTATTTAAACATCTTTTCAGTCATTCCTTGTAGTGTGGAAAAGTATTGAGCAAAGTTAAAATTTTGCTTTTCCCTTTATTTTTTCTCAGCCTAACAAAAACAAATTAAAATAGGGAACAAAGGGAGCGACATGAACTTTTGAAATAAAAGTCTTTCGCAAACAAATTCTAGTGAAAAAATTCCACTTTGTATTACATTTGTAGTGTAAACATATTTTTGTAGTATATTTAGTGGGTACTTTCTTATCATACCACATCGATAAATCGAATTCTAAATAATATTGTAATCAGTTTAAATGGCAAACATCTTCCTAACCTAATATAAACTAAGGGGTTTATTTTATAAATTTAGGTGTGAACGGCATAATACGGAAGAGAGCAACATTATCTTTTCTTTGGCTTGGTCAGCTGATTACTGGGCTAGTAGGGTGAGGGATTGCGAAGACGATGGATCCACCCTCACTAGTGTAAACGGTGATCCGTCTATGCCAACAAGATTTAGCGCCTCTCTTTCAACGCCTTGTAAGGAATGCTGAGAAAAATGTAATCATATCCTTCTAAGGAATGCGAGCCATGCCATTGAATAAAAATATTTATTACTATCATTCATTATTTTGTTTAACCAATAAGTTTTGTACTCCGGAATGCAGTTCTTTTATTTATCAATTTTATTTTTTCTCTTTTCAATGAATTATTCAAGTTGTATAGCAAGGCACCTCATTGCAAAGTACCAATAAATCTGTTAATATTTTTTAATATATTATGTATATCAAATATCGATAAGTAAGTGTTAGTGGCTTATTTTTAGAAACACAATTCTGTGGATAAAGGCTGAAAATCCCGAATGTAAACTGAAGAGAAAATTAGGAGGTAATTGTTAAGGCGAGCCGGCCTGTAATTCCGTTAGCCGGTCTTTCGTTAGTGCGATCGACCATACATACAAAGGTTGTAGCTTAACAGCTTGGGTAATTATCATGTGTGTGCTTTGTTGTATTAAGACTAGTTATATGTCTCTTTTAATTTCAAACGTACATTAATGTAGTACAATACACGTTAGTAGATTGTGCGAGCATAAAGATATGCACTAAACCTGCTGAAAACATTTTTGACAACAGTTTGTTAGATTCACATTTTAATTTAATACAATTTGTGTTATTGAAAAGAATAATATTAGTAATAAAAACATTGAATAAATCGAAAAATCCTTAACTGTTTGTGATAAACAAAGACATTTAAGTTAAGTATGGAGAGGAGAACATCCTCTTTCAATTTAATTCAGAAAACAGAAACTAACTCTAATAACCAAACCATAAAAACAAGCTGCGCCTCTTCCGTAGTAGCCATACTCATTTCAAAAACATTATAGGAATTTTTAGTTTGGATACAAATTTATTTGGTTTTCACTTTAACGAAAAAGAAAAATGATAAATCTAATATTGACATAACTATACGACAATGTATTCATATTTTAACCTGCAAAACGTGTGACTCGTCCTACTATAAATTAGTAATTTACTTACAATCACAGTTACACCGTTAAAAATCACTTTGTAAAAATGTAATCAGACAAATGTCACTCTTAGGCTAGTTAGATCTATCTTTGCAAATTTTGAAAAGTAGATAATTTCACTGAATCGAAAGAAGATGCATGATTGAGCTATCTGCAAATACTTCTGAGAGCGAGGACAGATTTAGTTGAGATCTCGTCAATTCATGAATAATATTGTGCAACTTTGTCTAAGCGACTGTCAATACATTAGTGAAACACCGTCACAAATCTTAGTTTGGGTTCAAAGTTGCACAGTTGCAATTTAATTGGTTAATTTTAATCACAATAAAATATTTAAATTTAAGAGCCCACTCTACCTCGTCACCTATTTATTTCATCAATGATTATTAGAACATCAATGTCGACCAATTGTGGTCAATGTAGAAAAATCTGCGAACTCTGTATCGTTCCAATTAGTTCGGAAAGTCAGCTTATAGGTGATTTTCTCATTAGGCCTACTAGGAGTACTATATCAAATAAGTTGCCCTGTGTAGTGGTCATGTAAGCAAAGTAAATATTAGTTTTTAAAGATTGTATTTTTACCATGAGACTGTTAGCGAAATTTCTATATACGGAATAAGCTATTACCGTAGGTCTTATAGTTAGTCCTAGAACCATGGCCGATTTACTTAGCCTATTCGTTTTGATGTCTCAATTTGAGAAAAATACCATTCGTTCAAATTAATAGTTATACATATACAGTAGATGTATATTTATGTGTATGTGTGTGTGTGTTCGCACTATCACTTGATAAGATTTTGATGAAACGTGATTCAAACGTGTAAAGCTCATCAAATAGTTTCTAAACAGCATGATCATATGGAACTCAATTTTATAGGTGGTATTATGGGTATAAATAGTTTTTCCCAATTTTACCCCAAAAATGATAATTTCAAATTTTTTTCTGAATCATATTGTAGAGCTTGTAACAAACAAGCCTTGATGCATGGCTAGTAGTTCGGGGGAAAAAAACAAATTTTCATTTAATATGTTCAATTCCTTAAGGAGAAAAACGTAAACTATTGTCGTTTGCTTGTTTAGAGATATAATTGATCAAATTTGGCAAACCTTTTAGCTTATACTATGCTACTGACATTTCAATAAAAAAAAAACTTTGTTACTTTCCCTGTAGCAGCAAACCTTACTACTAAATGCATATTATTGTTATTTAAATTGAAAATAAATCTGACAGTTTTACGGGAATGTTCTAGCGAAAATCCAACAAGGTAAATTGAATTCACCTGCAGGCTTGCTGCGGTGGGGGTATTAATAAGTAGGTTAGGTTATCACTATTTAGACCTATGCTCCAACACTATTCTCTCGCAGGAACGAATTGAACACTATAAAACATAAACTACAAAATTTTGTAATGGAATTATGTTTAATACGCATAAACGTTTACTAAAATCTCTTTCTGGTGTATAATGTCCACTAAAACATTAACTTCAGTTTTTACGTGAAGCTCAGGCTAGTATTACAGTATTACTGTCCGCGGATAGCTTGGCATTATGCCATTTCGCCATGTTATCTGACTGTTACCTTTCTTTTATGTTTGTCAAATGATATTCCTTGTAAAACAATTTTTATCTTACAAACATATAGTGAAGGAAAATAGTATTGACCAAAATCAGTGGTCTGAATTATATAAAGCTTTAACAGTAGGAAATCTTATTTTGGTTTTAAACCAATTTAAATGTGTAAAGTTCTTTGGTTGGGTAGTAATTGTGCCTATACTTCCACAGGATTAACATGTAATGGATGAAAGCAGTTTATAATTGTAGCTCACTTCACCATCGCAATAGACCTTCAAAGAACTGTCTAGAGGTTTACGTAATGTTAACCGCAGTTTTCAAACAGTTTTGCCGTAGGAACAAATCTATCTATGTATGAACTTAAACCACGGTCCTAAGTCATACCACAAAGAGTACGGAATTGCCCACTTTAACGAATGAACCCCCCCCCCCCCCCCCCGCTTTAATGAACGTTTTAAAATCCAATCATTCAATATAATATATACTCGGGTTTGTATTTCTAACTGCCAATGTTTGAACAGTTGTGGACAAATAATGAAAAAATATTTTTTTGGAACTCTAGCTTTCAAACTAGTAAGCTGCAAATCCTCTCGAATATGTATTCATTTCATAATACAACCTTATATTGGGTCTAAATGACCTACAGTATAACCCTGCTATTTATCCGGATTCTGAGTCCAGCTTAACACACTTAATTAAAGCTGACACAGTTGAACTAACAATGTCCTATTAACTATATATGTTTAGCAAGTTGTTGGATCTATGCTATAGCTATCGCATTATTACATCAAGCTCGATATTTTTATAAAATACAATATCTGATATTTAGTTAGATTATTAACGAGTATGTTCTACAATGAGTTCTACGATATACAGTATAAAAAAAATTTAAACAAAAAAATAATATTTTACATTTTTACCTAGCAATACATTATAATCGGAATTTTCGGAACACCAAAGTAGTAAATATGTGTTTTGAAATAAAATTTAGCATACGTACCAAGTTACATTAAGTTCTGTTAAACAAAAAAGTTAAAAATGTTTGTGTACAAAAATACAAAGTGGCGGATATTTAATGCACAAAGCAACTTTGGAAATAAATTAATTCTTAATTTTCTCTTTTTTTACCCATAGAACTAACTATTCCCCGGAGTTTGGCGGTTTGCTTACGGGACATTCTGTATATTAAAGTAGGTTTTCCTACTGTCACCCCAAAATTGGGCTTCCTTGTGCTGATTATAGTACAGAAAGCTAATTGCTGAATTTACTTACTTTCCCGCACTTGTAGCACAGTTTTTACTTTGTCGCACACCTGTATTCCAACCAAACAACACAAAACAGCGTGCTTTTGTTATGCGCGTAATCCGTGTACGCTTGAAAATAGGTTGGCAACACTTAAAGATACTATGACTACGATCAGTTGGTACAGCGTTTCCCGCATTTCGTTCAATGTTCAGATTTAAGCTAACCAAAAAACGTGTTGTACAGTCTTTGAAAGAGTAATTATTTATATGATTTATAGTAACTGTAGAAAAAATATAATGTAACACGAGTGCAAACTGCCTTTGCTGCACTCGAGAAGTTACACAAATAACTATTTTCTAAGGTAGAAAGTATTTGACATATTTTTCTTCCCCAAGCAGTGTATATCGAAGGACACAGGCCTCTATGACACAATCTGGACTGAAGCCAAAATATATGGATGGCCTGTTGCCAGCCACTCCATTACAAATGAAGTTATTGTTTTCTGATATTTCTGTTGCTATCGTAACGTTCGAGATCCGTCCCTTTACTTTCCTATAGATTTTATGGTTTTATTGAAACGAGCATTTAGATATCAATGATGATTCTTAATAGAAACTTCAATTAATACTCAATAATTAAAATACATTATTCATTTGCTTGTTAATAATTTATTCCATGAAACGGATTCAAATACGTACAAGTGATTACAAACTATTTTTTAGAAAGATACATTTAAATGAAAATTTTTGTTCTAAAAATGGATGAGAAGATACTATTGTATTACTAACTTACTGTACACTTGGTGACTAAGCACTTTCTTTAACACTTGTATATCGAAATATACTTTTTTCATTATTACTAAGGTTATACAAGTGGAAAAAGTGAAATATTTTGTTCGTTGCAATCACAAAAACTACTACTGGTCTAACAAAACAATAAGTATGTGTTACATGTATATGTTTACGCCAATAAATACAATTCCATTGGGGTTTTGTATTTCATGAAAGTAGTTTTTTGTTAAATACATATCAGTTTACCCTAGGAAAATTGGACAGGAATTTGTCCTACAGTCACCTGACAAAGTCAGATCACTGATTATAGTGCAGAAAGCTGCTAATTGCTCGTTTACTTACTTTTGCCAACTATTTTTCCACACTACATTGTTGTAACGGACTTTCCACGCATAAACTTAGTCCGAAAAACAGATGTTTGCCGCCTGCTTATTTGTATGTGAATTAATTACTTACTACCTTTGACCATTCCAACAGTCAATGGTACTACTGTACGCTAATGCATTTTGCCAGGCACCAGCTGATTATGATTAGCCTATTTGTTAGCTATGAAACACCTCAGGTATTTCATATAAATATAAAGGGTTGGTTCGATTTCCAGCACATTCACAACACATGTGAGTTTGGACAAATTTCTCTAAACACGTTATTTCCGTACACACTGTACAATGTCTCTCGTCTTAAAATCTACTGACGTCTAAACTAAAAAGAGCAAATAAATTAAATAAGTAAATTATTAGCATAGTAACGAAATGTACAAATCGAATTTAAAAAAAATTAATTATTGCACAGAATTGACTTAGCAATATTCATAATTTTAATAAAACGTATTTACAACGTAACGTAACGTATGTACAATAAACATAATTTATAACAAAAATGGCACTAAACTACTGAGGTTTCAGATGCAGAAAACAAAGTCTTGGAACCTCTGGTCCACGCTATTGTTATCAGAATTGTATAGTTATATGATGTTGTCATGCCAACTGTGATCTTCTGAGGAACATTTTGCCTTTGTTGCAGAACAGAACATTGTACTTTAAGCATATTCTGTTCCCAGTGCCTTGAGCTTTGTCCACATTGAGTAAAATTTGTCTGAACGCTATTTCCTAATAATTATGTATAAATATTCTATAGGAGTTTGAATACACCCTGTATAACTAGCATAAATTACCGTAAATATAAATTTACTAACTAGGAAATATGAAAAATGTTCATTTACAAAAATGTAGTTTATAAAATTAGTTGTTTTTGTTGGCCTCCAAATTACGTTTATTAACAACATTGGTTAAATTCCTGCTCCTTCATACTCCAAATGGGTTTTAGTCTGCAAAGATTTGGACTTTATCAAGACATCGTCAGGCGATGAAGTAAGCCATAGTTAAATCATCGGTCGTCGATAAAGACATTACATAAAACACCAACAATTAACACAGTACATATTACACGTTCATTTAAGAAAGTTAATTTAACACGTACATGTACTGTATGCAAAATGACGACCTTATGATGAATTTACTCGTATTATAACAACGTCTAAAAAAAAAAATAGTTGTGACACTAGCAACAAAATTGAGTACGAAGAAGCAGATGTTCAGAACGATTGGGATAAATACTTGTTAATAACCTTTTCTTCTTATCGTACCAAACTATATTTACAAATATGTTACTGTAGTAGTTTTATTAGTTTAACGTACTTTCCCAAAATATGGGTTTTCCAAGCTCCACAAAAATCATTATAGCTTTCCCTTTATGATATCACAATTACTATAGTTATTTGTGTAACTAGTGGTGAAAGTGGCACTTTGCTGCACACGAGAGCAATGTTTAGCAAATGTTAGCAATGCGGAATGATCTCGAGTGCAGCAAAGGCCTTTTTCACTCGTGTTACACATTATATTTTTCCTACAGTCACTATAAAGCATATAAATAATTAGTCTTTCAAACACTATACAAAGCTTTTTTAGGTTCAGCTGGCAACAAAAATGGTGCCCTAGAGAAAGTAGTACCCGCGGTCCGTATCACTCCGCTATTTTTCCTCGGCAAGAAATTTGCTACGCGTTTTGAGAATATAGCTCCGTATGTTTTAGTAATTTGAAGTGGTTTCTGCGCCTTAAAAAATGCTTAAAAGGTATTTTGTTTTGTTTATTAAGATCGTAGGAATATTTTAAAAACGTTTAAAAGAAAAGTCCAGAAAGTTCAGGAATACCGAAACTATAACACGAAATGACAGGTTAAATCGTAGTTATAATTAGTCAATCAGCTGCTCATAGAATTATTATCTTTAAGTGTTGCCAACCTATTTCCAAGCGTACACGGATTACGTGCATAATAAAACCACGCTGTTTTGTGTTGTTTGGTTGGAATCCTGATGTGCGACAAAGTATAAACCGTACGGCAAAGTATAAACCGTACGGCAAAGTATAAATATGCAGCAATTAGCAGCTTTCTGTACTATAAACAGTACAGGGAAGCCAACTTTGTCGGGGGACTGTAGGAAAAAAAATATAAAACTAATTTCGTAAATTTAAAAGTAGTTCAAATGTGTGTGAATAGCTAAAACATTGTCAAGTGGAATGCAAGTTATTGAGACTTCTGAGAAGAATTTCATTAGAGAACCGTATTGACTTTTACCCAAGACGAAGTTCTGTAATATTGTCCTGGGATTGACGAAGAGCTTTCTCGCTGAATCGTTTAAAGTCTCTCTTGAGACTTTAAATGACACATCTTTCAAACTTGTCTGTCTTTGAAAGCTGTTTGTAGCTTCGTACAGTTTCCAAGTTATCAAGATTTAGGCGACGATTCTCTAAATTACAGTGCATGTAAGCTGGTGAATGTTACCGTCGGAAACTTTAAAAATATATGTATGTTTTCATTTTCACGAAATAGGACTGCTATAGGTTGAAAATTAATGGAAATTAAGCACCCTGAAGTTTTAGAACAAAAATATTTTAGGATATATTTTAGAACAGATGTTATTATGGTATTTGGAATATCTAATACCTAATGTATATGTCCAAGTGTTGTTAGACTATTATTTATATCTTGAATACCTGTTACTGGTGGCAAATCGAGACTTCTTAGCTACAAATGTATGGACGAATGTATTACCCAATGAGATATTTTGGTTAAATTAGTTTATATACCATTCCCATCATACGTAAAAGCTTTGTGTGTTAAGCTAGATGAAACTTTAACCATTTTAGTAGTCCTCATTTCGTATTTTAAATTTTTTTTAGAGCAGTAAAGTTTATAGTGATATCCCAATCAGTTCCCATGTGTTTATTATTGTTGAAAAAATCAATGATGCTATTTAACAAGAGGACAATGCTAAGTAGTAGTGAGACGGGGGTTGCCCCGTTCACTTACAGAAAAATGCATATGGCTTAGAAACCACCAGAAACAGCGCAAAATACGAATGAAAAGATATAACAAGTAGCTGATTATAAGATATAACAAAATATTCATACATCAATAGATGACACATATTTCTAAGCTAAACAAGAAGCCTACTACATATGTGTCCGTAGAGCTATTGATTTATTGTGATAGTATATTTTCACGTTCCATATTCACATCTTAGGAAGATAGGCTGTAGCCCGTTTTCACATTACTTCAGACTGGGCCTAGTGAGTTGTGCCACTTCGATAAAAAAACATTGGTGAGTGGTAGGATTTGAACTACGAACCCTGTGAACCGAAGTTCCACGCTCCACCTAGACCAGCCCTCTTTCCCAATTATAATGTTAATGACTAAAGTTCTTGTTCATTAAAACAGCTATTATGACTTGGTGTATAGGGCATTTTACCCTGGTGACTGGGACGGTGGCGTCGTCCTGTAATCCAGCTACTAGGTCATGAATTGTGGATACTTATAGGCATGCACTGTGGATGCGATACTCCCTGGTGTGGATTAACGTCCACACTAGTGAGTACTACGACTATCCGCATGCTATCCTGATAATTAGACCAATTCGTTAATTACATGGCAAAAATGTGGTTCGGATTCCACTATAAATTGTAGGTCCCTTAGGTGCCATTGGCTGTATGGGCTATTAATTAACATCTGTGTCTAAGGAACATGCCGGCTTTAGTCACTAACAAGACTATAAGATCGCACCACTCCTACTTTCATCCTTCACTCATATTTGGGTTAAAATACGCACCTACTCGTCCCCATCTTTAGTAATTGATAAAACTGATTGATACCCAGTTAAAGAAAACTTTCTTACAGTTAGCGATATTGTTTGTGTTCTTATTAAAGAATAAGCATTTTTCACATTTTGTTAACTAATGTTTTTGTTTTATAGTAACCTTAAATTATATTCTTTTCTGTTATCGTTTTAAGCAGTCTACCGTTGCAGCACAATTTAAAATTGCAAATCTGTATAATTTTATAATTTTATAATTTTAACTAGGAAAGAATAAATTTAGTTTTTATTATCGCAAGATTTCCTTATTCACTTAGGCTTAGCAAGCCCATACTTGGTAGGCTGTTATCGTGCTAGCTCAGCTGAGCTGTGCCAATGCTAAACCGACCTGATGGTCAATATAACGAGAGGGGGGGGGGATTGTGGGGGGATTACGGTCCAGCCCCCCCCCCCTCATAGTTAAGTCTCTCATTTAAACTTTGGCGAATAACTTAGTCGAGTTTACACTGGAATCCAACTTAGTACGTTCAAGCAATGCTTTTGAATGCTCTTGGCAAAAATATGTTGAAGTTTAAGTGCAACTAATAAAAAAGGTAGTAGAATATGATTATGCTACTACTGTATATTTTTTACACAGCATCATATATTGACAGCCCAATGAATAATAATATCATATCCATCCAGTATCGACTCCAATTGAAAACTACCAGCTACATTTAGACTTGTATATGAACAAAAAGACCACTTGGATAAACAATTTTAGTAAGTTCCCTAATGATTAATTTTTAATGTCGATTCTTTTCAGTATTAAGTAGGCTAATAAAATATTTACTCACGTATTACGTGTTTAAATAAATCTAACACAACAAACTCCTTACTTCTTAGGAATTAAATATTACTTATAACTAGATTTTATAAGCAAATAGATTATCCTCTAATAGATTTACTGATCAAAAGTATTTGGTCTCATTTCACACATTGATTTTAGTATTTCCCAGCAAGCACAAAGATAAAAAACCCAAAACTTTACTTGCATTAATAATGTAAGGGCTTTTTAATCTCGTCTAGATTTAGTAGACAAATATATTTAATTAGGCCTGACAACTGGTAATTTAAGACTTTAAACTAACAGAAGCGTTATTGTAGATGGAAACTATTTTATGTCGTCTAGAGTTATTACACTTGGGTTTCACTGTGATTGAAAGAAGAACGAAACCCAAGAGAGCGCTCTAACCTAAGCTTTCCCTGATTTGTTTTTAAATACAATGTTTTAACTTGTTTCACATTGTTTGACATTTTAAATAAATAGAACACTCTGCAACTATTTGCTAACATAGTTATGTACCACTCAAGGTTAAAGTCAACTTCTTTTATTGTTTACTTAAGTATGATAAATGTCACTTAAGATCTTGAAATCAATTACTCAATATAGACATATTCAATACTTTATGATAACGTATGGTTAAACCATTCCTTAAAAGCTATTTCTGCCTACAATTATAATGTTTTTTTTTTTGTTAAATCGTAACATTAATAGTAAATTCAATATAACCTAACAACTATAACTGATGGCTTTTATGCAGTTTCATTAAAGTTTTTGAAAGCACTTACGAACCGTGTCAGAAAATGTTTATATTTCTAATCAGGTTTGCTGGCTGGAGTTTAACAAAAATAAAAAGTTAAATTATAATCACCATCCTTGACATAACGGTATAGTTTGTGTTTGGTACAATACCTTATGTTTTATCGCTACTTCAGAAGTGAAACCCATTTTTACCTGTAACAAAACAAAATGTATCAACAATTGGTAATTTGCACGGTTTTAAACATTACGATACGTTATTTAAAACAAAATATGTTACTAATAAACTATGAGATAACTAAGGTGGTTGGAAGACATGTGAATACACCCATAAAATACAAAAGGTTAAAGAGTTTAATTCGAAGAAAAATACGAACTCATAATACAGAGACTTCCGCATCGTTTACGTCACAAATAATTTATATAGATCGCCGCAGCAAAATCTAGACTGAGGTTGTACTACTAATCCTTTCAGGCTTACCGTTATTTACCCCCCCCCCCCCACCCCCCTGATATTTATGGCCGGCAACCTGGATTTAAAGGATACACGACCTTTAATTATGTTTAGAGAGCTTCATTCTTACAAGCACATCTTGCGTGGGTTATCGGGTTGATCGAATGTATTTTTCTTATGGTATTTTTTCGTCAAAATTTTCGAGTTTCAGTTTTGAGTGGATATATCCGTTTTGGGCCCCCCTGGACCCAAAAAAAGTGATTTTTGAAATGATGTATGTGTGCATTTGTCAGTATGTGTGGATGTGTACAGAGCTACAGACTACACCTGTAGTCAGATTTTGATGATATTTTGTATGTAGCAACCCCAAATACAAATTTGATTTATACGTCAGGAATTTTTTTTTTGACAGGAAAATAGGATTCTCTCGAAAATGGCTAAAACGATTTTGATAAGAATTTAGTATGTCGTAGCCCTTTAAACTCTGTACGAAATGGTATAACTCCCATTTCTGTAAAAATTACTGTTCAAAATCTATTGTAAATTAAGTTATTTTCGATAAAAACCCATAAAATAAGAGCAAATCTTATTTAAAAACGGGTTTGATTGAAATTAGTATGTAATAATCCTTATAATTCCTAACAGCATAGTGCAATCCCTAATTCCTGTAATAATTACGGTTCAAAAGTTATTGTAACTTACGTTATTTTCCCATAAAACTCATTGATAAAACGAAGATTTTTTAAACAAATTCTGATTGAAATTCTTCTGTAATGATCCTTATAATTCTAAACCAAGTAGTGCAACCCCCCACCCCCATATCTGTAAAAATTACGGTTCAACATTTATGCAAATTTTTTATTTTACCTATTAAATGTCATAGTTACTCTCATCGCTTACCCATGACAAAGGTTGTTGACAAGCATATGGGCGAAAGTATGTGTCGGACTGCTGATACCGTATATTTACTTTTTGTAATAGTTGAACATTTTGTCTTTGGCTATTGTTTGCCGATGGGTATCTAGTATATCATATGATTTTTATGAAATAGTAATTTATTGCTGGATATCTGAGTTAATATATAGGTACTCGAGTAATGATGAAAATGGTGCCAATTCAAGCCAGAGAATAGATCTTTTTAATGATTCAGCACAGCAGCTGTGTCGAACTGTTCTTGATCATTTAGCTGTTGATAAATGGACCTAGTGAAGGAACCGGGTAAGCAGCAAAGTTGTCACTCATTCACTTTACAAATTTCACTCATCTCCGACTGAAAATAGGAAAACTGGTACGACGTGGTAAAACTGTATCTAATCTAATAATATATAAATAGTATGAGGTTAGCTTCAAGAGCTAATTTTAGCGAGTTTCCCATATAGGGAATAACCTATTACCGTAGTACTTATGGTAAGTCCTGGATCCATCGAATTATTTTTGCTCAAGTTGTGACGAAATTAGGTATTGGTGTAAACTTACATTTATTTGAACGAGTTCACGAATCAGCATGATCAGATTACAGGAATGGGGGTTTATGGGGGTTTTATGTGGTAAAAATTGGGTTTTCTCATTTTTGACTCACAAAACATAAAATTTTGCAATTTCTTTCCAAACCATTTAGTAAACCTTAAAAAACTAATAATTTAGTATCTTGAAACGTTGATATGTGCCCAATGTTTACGGATAGGAAAAAAAATTAATTTTAAATTCCCATTTTATTTTTATGCTGAATTAGTAAGTAAACTGTTGAAACAGTCTTATTTATGGATATATTTTGATCAAATTTGAAATAAGTATTTATTTCATACTACTATTAACATTTCACACAAAAAAAAACACTTTTTTACCCTCCCGGATGCGGAAAACATAAGTACTCGAAAAAATTCTATTAAAATAGGGAATACGTGTGATATTTAAGAAGGGTGGGTTTAGCTTAATGTTTTAAGCTAAAAATATTTGAATCTAGACTACTAATTTTATTCAATATCAAACCTGTATGTTCGAACAAAACCTGCTGCTGCTTTGTCCTAGGACGCAAGGCACGAGTCCGGGATTATTTTTCACATTACTTCAGGCTAGACCTATTATCACTTAGATAAAATCCATTAGCGATTTGGTGGAATTTGAACCCGGGACCCCAGGGACCGAAGTCCCGCGCTCTAACCACTCGTAGACCAGCTCGATCCTCCTAGATGAAAGCTACTACTTGGGAACTTTTTATTTCCAGTTTTATTATTCCACCTCTTTCTCCTTCTTAAAACATTCTACTGAGTACGTTACGACTTTTTACGTTACAAAATTTTCGTCGAAACTGTCTAACTATATAGTAGGGCTAGTTAGGTGCTTATCTCACCTAATAGAGATAGCTGAAGGAGATGAAAGCTGCTGAAAGGGAAGTAATTTTGAAAGGGGCGGGGAGCAAAAGTCGTCCACAGGAGCATTAACAATGCACCACCTGCCCAAAGCCTCTTTACTACTAAACTTCTTTGGCACTTCTCACTTTATTTTTTTGGGCCCAAGTCACGTAAGGTCATCCATCTCTTTCCTTTCTCTTAGCTTAACGTTCGGTCTCAGATAGTTTCCTTTGCACCCTCTTTAGTTTCTAATCTTCCACAACCTTCTCAAGTGTATATTTCTTAAATTTTATAAGATAGAAAAGTGTTGTTTATATGGTCAATATTAAATCTCATTCAATATTTTTGTTTGTTTTTCAAACAGTAATTTTACAAGTGTGATTGAAAAGTCCCGGAACGTTTTAATATATTTTTTTACCAATATGGATAAAATAATAAAATATGATGATGATAATGTTAAAATTTGAACACTATTATTTATTTAACCCAGTTTATTATTTATATCTGTATTAGGCTACGTAATGAAATTCTCTTAATTTTTAACACTTATATTTACATTGATTTTTTTACGATGAAATAATATACTGAATTTCTTATACTATAATTCATAAAGATGATTAATTTTGTGGTTTTGAGATGTAAACACCACCAAATCAACAAACGGTGTCCATTGGATTTATAAGCGAATATATCATTAAATAAATATTCGATTTGACACATAAATTTTAATGATTTTGAACCAAAAATAAAAACTCCCTCCAAAGTGCAACAAGTTTGATGTACAATAAACAGACCATTGTGCAGCTCTTTATGTTTATATCCAAGCCTGAGGGTGTTTGATGTTCTGCAACCAATGTAATTCAATGACTGAAAGTAGGGATAGTGAGGGGGGATAGTTTGACAGAGGGTTGTGGGAGTAATGGGGGGGGGGAGGGGGGTTCATGTCATTGGTGCACTGCAGTCATCGCTCTAGGACAGATTGTCATCGTAAATTGTTTTTTTTTATTTTTTTATTTACCATCACTTGTAGTTTTATATTGATTGCTTGGATAGTTTTCAGGGTTATGGGCGATAGAAATAAAATTAACAATTCGTTTTTGGGATTGATGGCTAAAAAAGTGGATTTATAAACGAAATTGATAGTTTGAAATATTCTTTTTAAAGTTTGTGGTCATCATTGTGAATTTCGATTTTTTGCTTGTGAAAAGGGGGTGCGGGTTTGTCAAGTAAACAAATAAATCTCTAAAAAGAGTTTTTACAAATATTAGAAGATAGTTTTAAGGAGGTATAAATATGATGTAAATTGAATAATGTTTTACCAACATAATTTAGACAGTTTTTACAACTATGAATTATTCTCAATACTTTAAGTAATTAACTGAAACAAGAAAGGTTTCCTCTTAAAAAGTCACAACTGTCAAGAAAACTTAAACTAGGAACGATTCAAAATCAATTATTTGGAACTACATAAATATTTTTTATATGAAGACTGAGTAGAACCATCGAAGACGTTTATGGTGACTCTGATAAAAACATGCTAAGTCAATCTGAAAAATCTATGATTACATAAGATATGTTACAAGGAGACGCTATTTCAGAATAGAGAAGACAGTTTCATTCATTTTCTTAAGAATGGATTTGTCATTCATACAATAAACTAAGACAGAAAGAATTATTGTTTGGAAAATCTATTGAAGCAGAGTGACCACATTTCACAAAAAATGGAAGCGTTCAAAAACTCTTCCAAAAATACAATTATATTTAATACTAATAGTAATATGATAGTGAACAAAATTATTCTCTTTTTGCCTGCACCAAACTACCTGCAATAAAAACCTAGGGGTTCTTATGTACAATTTTTGTGAATGGGTTGTTTCTAACAGACCTAATCCTAATCAAACACTTCGTAAAAGCATAATAATTACCAATTACATCATTGTGTCTGGGTAGCCTATTGTTTTATAGCTCGCCTGGTAATCCTAACAATAATAATAATGATAATTGTAATCATAACTAGAAATCACCCCATTGTTCATCCATCCTCCGGTTATTCAGTTTACAACATGCATGGTTCTGTCCTAATCCAAATGAGATTAATATTTAACTAATTAATGTATATACATTGTTGTTCCAATCCATGCAAATACTTTAAGAAACAAGTCATCTCTTTTACGGTTTCACTGTATTAGGAATTTAAACCCTAACATATTCTACAAAAGCATAGTTAATAAAATACTATTACCGTATCAAAATTTCAAGCTATAAAATTTACAAAAAAAACTAAAAGCTGATTTAAGCTTCCCAAAAACATTCCCTAAAACATGTAGCGTGTAGTGTTTGATTTTCTGCCCCGCCAAGAGTGTATTCAGTGTGTGAATTAGGTTGGGAGGTAAATATTGGAGAGGGTTTGTAGTAAATATTCAAAAGGCTGCGGTCCAGAGAGGGATTTAAGGTCTCACCCAAACCCTCCCTGTGGATCTGAATATCCTCAAACCGTTCATCACGATTTTAACACTACCTAGGTGAACGTCCGAATCAACTGTCAAGTGTGACTTTATAACTTCTCTTTTGTAGAGTCGTATTATTACAGCATTTCTTTGAAGAAATGAGACAAGTAAAATATTTTCAAAAATTGATGTGGATTTACCATTGGTGTGGTACATTGGTAGAGCTAAGGATTAGTTAAAAATAGTTAGTAACTAAAACAAATTAACTTTTGTGAACATCTGCATAATAGCGTGAGCAATACTTAACGTAAAAAAAAACAAAAACCTATTAGGTAAAATAAAAACTTTACTTATGTTAAAACCTTGTACCAAAACTAATAAGCGAAATACACGAAAGAAATCATAACAGCCAGTAAAGAATTATAATCTTCCTATGATTAAATTTTCTCTAAATATCTACACTGTAAGCCACTCCAAATGTTCATAAGCCTTTAGACATTCCCAAACTGTTCCTAAGACTTAATGGGAGTTATTCAACAATACAAGTATCTTTAAATATTATTAATGCTATTCACAGGTAGTCTAACAAGTTTTAAGTAATGTTCAAGTTTAACAGTTTAACATAACTAGTTTATTGTACATTTGTTGGTGACTTTAGGGAAAATTCATTGCAAGATCAATCGAGTACATAGAGGGAATAAAAATCCATAAAGACTAGCCGGTGCTGGAATACTTAGGGATGTGTAAATAGTTATGTTTGCCTTCAAATTTGAAGGCGACTGGTTCGAATCTAAGCAAAAAGATCGTTTCCAGACCCAGGTGGCGTTTTATAGTAACAAGACCAGAATTTGAACCATCCCTTAAAAAATTTAAGTCGGAAATATGTACATAACAGTCGATAAAGAATTCATAACATTTAAATTCAACTCAAAGTTGAACAATATTACCAAGAACAAAGGATTTATAATCTTTTCACACATAAAATACCTTAAAATAAATCACAAGCGAAAATTATCCATTTCAATTTCAAACAAAGTTTATAATCATAACCTACCTTAAAGAGTACCAGTAAACTTTAAATCGCCAGTTTACAAAATATTGTTAATTGTTAATTTAAAAGCCTGGTCTCACCTTCAATTTACACCAGTATAAAATGCAGACAGTCCAATGGTTGGCTCTGTTAGCCAATATGAGGGTAATTCAGCCACAAGGCTGGCCGTATGCCTGGACCCCGAGCAAGGGTAGGTCACGGTTAATGCAGTTGGGCTGCCTACCAACTTTGGCACTGATTAGCCTACGTGTACCATACAATGGTTACTTACTTGGCATACTGTACGGGTGTTTTACATTGGCAATTGTAGAATTCACATTTCTTTAGTCTTTTGTTAGTTTTAAATACATTTTCCTACAATTGCATGAAAATGATCACATTACCACAGTGGTAAACAGTATGCAAAATATACAATTTCCGCTCTAGAGCGAGAATGGGTCATTCCCACACTCACTGATTTCACTGTTGGCGTGCGCGAACCAACAGCAACGGAGCCGGCACGATAACAACTGGTAAGCAAATAACATAACCTAAAAACCTAAATGAAATTTTATATACAGCTCAACAGTTTGTCTGTATGTTACGATAAGTTATTTGTGTGGTAGGAAAATCCTTGTATTTTAGAGAGCACAAACAGCAATTGCCGCTCTCGAAATGTATCCGACCCATGTTTCTTTTGGTTAATTTGAAGAAGGCGTTTAGTTATTACTATAAATTGTATGCTTTATTGCCATAAAAAATTTAACACTAACGTTAAAACAATTTGGTAACCTGACAACATTCTAACGATACCAACAGACACTCTATAAAAACAAACTTAGCAATACATGATAGATATGACGGTACTCGCGCTATTCAAAGCAACTGTGCATTGATGTGTGTCATTTGCTACTTCAGGCCACACATTCTGTTTCTCTGTGGCCAAATATTTTGTTTCCCTTTGGGAAAATATTTGGCCAACTACAACCTGTAGCATGCCTGTAGCAGGCTGGTATGCACTTAGAGATCATCGCCATGATTAATTTACTGAAGTACTTTTCTAAATAGATTGGATCAAAATGCAAATCGCTCTTTTCGTGATTTTATTTAATATATTTTGCCACTAAACTCCCCTTAGGGAAATTAAGGAAGCTGATAAAACAATTTGGTGAGTTAATAGCTCAGTCAAAACGTGGACGACTCCAAATCTATGACTCGTGGTTGATTCACGTCTCTGCTTTACCACTGATATTATCATCAAGAATCCTGTACTGTAGTCTATTAACTCTTACTTTCATTAATATTTAAGCAATACTAGAATGAAGCAAAAATTCGAAGGTTGAAAAGGTGGCTACTTCATAAGACGAGGTGATACGCCTTTGTAGGAATAATCAAACATTCAACCATAATTCATAGGTATTTTATAGGTTGTAAATTTTATAGCCTAAAAGAAATTAAAACATCCAAAGAAACGAAACCGATCTACCCACACAGCCTAGCCGAGATACTTAAACAAAACAAAATTCTTTTCACTAAACCCTTATTGTGGACCTAGGTGTACTTTTACAACCATCAGCCGGCTTTCTAACGTACTATTTTGTCAAAATGTTAATGTATAATCTAGTTTACAAATATTTAACTATACAGCGCGCCTAGCGGTAGAGCCGGGAAGCGCTAATCCCTGCCCACGGGACATTATTTACTCTGAGGGCGTATTTATGGTGTACAACCTGGATTTAGCCAGTACATTCCCTTTATTAGATTTATGGACATTACAGCAAACGATGAGCTTTCCTGAATAATATTGCAGCTTTAATACCAAGCATTATTTACTCAAGCACTTGTAGAATTTTCAGAATAAATGTTCTTGCTGCATCAGTTAAGTCATACGTCGTGAATCCAAAGTCTATTGTTTAGCCGGAAGTCACATGTAATTTAAACAGTATCATACAAAATGTATAATACAACGATTTCCTTACAAATACAACCAACAAAAATGCACATTCATTATTTTTGGTAAAGTGGGAATAATGATTACGTTATTCTTACAATTCAAAATGATAAGACGGATTTTAATCTATTTTCTAGCTAGGTAGTAAAAACCGATTATACATCTAAAACTTCTCGTATTTTTTAATGTTGATAAATCTATATCTGGATACGATGATTATTTAAACGTTCTGTACACTAAGAGAATAAGTTACAAGAATAACAATGTAGTACAGTAACAATATGTGCAATATATTTCTAGAGCGACGCTGGACATTACATTAGGTCTGTCGTGTTTTGGTTTGGTTAAAATACGTTAATTTAGCGTCTTTAATCAATTGGCTTGAAAACTATTTGGTTAAACGTAATCCGTCAATTTATAGATAAATAATTATTAACATGCTTACCAAACCGGCTTCATAATCATTAGTCATTTTAATGAAGCTACTATTTTAGTGGTGGATGATTGTCATATGATTTTCAGTGCATCTTTACCGTCTATTCAGCTATACTGTTTAAGTGTAGACTTGACTTGACTTGGTCGTCCAGTGGTCGAAAACTTGATAAAAAAATGTTATGTACAGACTTCTCTACTTTCATCCCACGCTGTAAATAAAACATGAGATTGGAATTTCTTCCATTTGTTTTGATTTTTTGTTTATATTTAGTTTTTTTCGTCACCAGCATGGCAACCCATAAGGCCCGTGTAATGTTTTTCAAATTTCAAATTAATTTGTAGGGCTTATTTTGAGCCTAATTTAGTTTGTAAATGTATTCTGCACATCAACAGGAAAATATCTTTCCAACAGTATGTGTAGATTTCCCATGTAATGCACACAAGCTGAGAAAAAAGGTTTTTAAAGAAACATGCTTGCCTATATATAGATACTGTACCTCACAATTATTACATTCTCAAAACTACATTAGTGTAACCATAGACTAACCAACACAAGTAGACTTCTCGTCCCATTGTAAGTTTGAAACTCGTTTTCGTGTCTAGTTCATGTCCGGTGACACTTATCGGTAGTGTCGACAACATTTTGTTTCTATTCGGTTAATTTCATGATCTGTGATTTACTGTTTGGTTATACAGAATATCTAATTGACGAGTTATTGTTTATAATTAGATTTTTTATTGGGTTTACGAGGTTTTAAAAGATTGAGATAACAATAGACAAATTGTAAACCAAACACGACCTCTACAGTGCACCAGACAGAACTAACAATAAAATTGGCATCAGCTGTTCCAAGACATAAATCTACTAAGTGTGTGTGATCTTTACTATAACTAAGAATCTCAGAGGTTATAAACATTGTTGGACCTAGAGTGAACCCTTGAGGAGCTCCCTGTGCAACAACGGGTGTATTTGGTTACTTGACCCACAGGGATACAGGGGATGTCAACCAACACAATTCAATACCCCAGGTTGTGGTGGGGGGGGGGGGCTGGGGAGGGTTTGAGAGGCCAAAGTAATACCATTGACTTTATAATAAAGTCAATGGTATTACTATCACAGGTTCAAGATGTATTGTGTCACTATGATTATTTTGAACCGATGTTTTTTTGTTAACTATTTTTTGGAATAGGCGTATTTTCGTGGTAAATATTAATAATAGGTAACGTCCGAAAAACTGCTTTGAACTAGGTTGTACCAAGTTTTACAACTTTTAGCAATAAATTCTGATTATTTCAAGAATAGTGTCATATTATATCAATCTTTTATTGTAATTTGCGGTGACTGTAAGAAATTTAAGTGAATAATAGCTGTTAATGTAAGATGCTGTTTACATTTACCGTTTTGTTTGAAGACGTATTTTATTATTCTACTAGCTGTTACCCATGGGCTTCAAACTGTGATACAAAATGTGAACTAACTGTCAAAGTAGGATTGTTTACAGTTATGTTTATATTTTATTTAATTTCATGAATTAATTTTTTGCGAATTTTTTAGAATTTATTTTTCTCTATTGTTTAGGTGAAGTGGTAGAACATTATGCTAGATTATGAACATTATGAACATTGAACATTATGGTAGATGTGTAACTATAGAATACTGTAAATTTAAAGAAGCAAATTTTATCTAACTGTGTCCTCTCTCATTGCAAACTCAAAGCTTGAGTAACTGCAATAAGTATTTTTTATACTTAAATGCCAACCCCGTACGAAGGACGGGTACTCTGCTAGTAAGGTAATTGAAAAAAATAACATACAAATAAGTTGGGTACAGCTGAGGTATTCTTAACTTTAGGTATATGGAAAGTTCCCTATAGAAAGGAGTTACTAGTACCTTAAAGGGCAATTTATGAAATAATGGATAGTTTTGCGCAATTGTTCTCGTCATGACGAACATTTTAAGTATATGGTTTATAGGGACTTGTAGTTTTTTCAAAAGTTCAAAGGTACTTTGGGATTTATATATGGATATGTTTAGATTGACATATATAGGTTGGTGGAGGAATATCTCCAATATATTAACAGTTTTCCTCCTTTGGGAGATATATTTTTCAGAATGTTAATTCTACAACGTAAAGTGGGCTTCCAAACTCTGACATTGTGAAACCACCTGTAAACATATTTCATAAAGAACTAAAACCACGAGTCTTACCTAATCTCTGAAATAAACCATTAATTGGACTATTTGTATCTCAACAATTCTAAAAATCCAAATCGTGCTAAATTGCTATCCCACTCACATGGATTTAGTAGGATAACAGAAACTATTACCATTAATGTTACGATAGTCACCAAATCTTTATGACAAAACGTGCACATTTAGTGAGACTTTAAACGTTTGAGAGAGCTACAAAACTAATGTCAGATCCAACAAAAGAACTTGACAACTTGGGAAACTCAATTTGTGAAACAACATAGCATTGTGCGACTGGATCGTGGAGATTAGCAAAAGTTTGGAAACTAAAGTGTTTGTACGCCTAAACTTCAGAACCTTCTTCAAACAATGAGATTATCACATTTATTCAGCTTTATTTAGTTTTAAAATGCAAAATACGGGTATTCATATGTTTAGGTAACAGGTATTTTTTAAACCATAAAAGATTTTCAAGGGTCTAATTTTTTTATGGTCAAGTAAATTTTAAATACCGATTTGCTTGTGAAAGTAATTTTTTTGTCCTAGGACGCTAGGCACGAGCCTGGGATTGTTTTTCACATTACTTCAGGCTAGACCTAGGGGTTGCGGCATTATCACTTAGATAAAATCCATTGGTGACTTGGCGGGGATCGAACCCGGGACCTCAGGGACTGAAGTCCCGTGCTCTAACCACTACGCCAGCTCGCTACCCCACGCCAGCTCACTCCCCCAAAAAATATTAGTAAAATAAAAGTAAAATATTAGAACTCACCACAAAAAAATTATAAAAAAAATTTTTTTATAGCCTAATATACAGTTTTATTTGAATTGAAGTAAATCTGTAAGTATAAGCTGTATAAAACTGTAGGAAAAATATAATATGTAACACGAGTGCAAATCGCCTTTGCTGCACTCAAGACACTTTCCACACGTGTGCAGCAAAATGCCACTTCACCTACTAGTAACACAAATAACTATTTTATTGTTGTATTTAATTCAAATACACCCTTTACAAGCGAGTAAAAGTATTTTCAACACACGATTAACTATTAGTAAATAGTAATACGATGTTATATAGTTTTCTTAAGTTGGACAAAAAAAAGAGTTCAATTAAATGTTTAATGATTTAAACAAATATTTGAAAAAAATTACTTAATTTAAAATGTCTCTTCTAAACGCCACTTACAGTAATAGCACGTTTAGATAAGCTGAGAAAAATAATGCTGCAACTGCAATTGCATTTCCCTTATCTACTATTTATGCTTGAAGTTTTTAATTCTAGTTTACATTCTAAGTAAAACGTTTAAAAACACAACAATACAAGCATCGTTCGCAGAACTGTAGTGGTATATCTGTGGATTACATTGAAAAACATCCCCCATTATGTTTTTCCTGTTATCTTTCCACCCCTATTCGTAACTGCCCGAGATGTTTGGCAAACCATTTTTATTTTCTCCAAGAAAAACCAGATTGTCTTATTCTTACATCCAGAAAATTTTCAGACAACTTTACTTTTGTAATTTTGATGTGTAAACCCCAATAAATACATAGTGGATTATAGTTGAAGAATTGTAAAATACCAAAGCATTGCTCCCTATGCTAAAAGAATTTCACTACGTAGCGTTTAATTTTAAAGCCTAATAAAAATTAAGAAATAAAGTACAAATAATCGAACCCGTGGTAACATTTTGTATAAAAATATTATTTAAAATGTAGTGGTAGAGAAACTTTTGATGAAAAAAATTTATTTCTACACATACATTAATCGCTTTGTCTGAATTTATTTTACAACTACACATTTAATGCATTTACAATTTAAAATAATTTACTGTAATCGTATTCAAAATGTATCAGCATACTGTACTGATATTATAAATTAGAATGTTAACAAACTATAAAAACATTATCCATGATAACAGAGCCATTATATAATTCCCAGTTTATGCAATTGTTGATTCACATATTAAAAATTCAAAATGAACGCATACTATAAACAATAGCAAAAGTAGTTGTATTTTACAAAACTCATCTAATATGTTTTTTGCCGTGATTAACTCCAAGCCTTGCTTAGCTGGAGCAAATATTGCACCTTGGAACCTGTGTTTACGTAGTGTCGGGGGGGGGGGGGGGGGGTGGGAGGGGGGTGTTTTGGGATGTTGGCTGTGTTTCATATCCTATGACGCAATGCACCATCGAGTGGACTCTAACCTGGGCGACGGTAACGGTGGTTTACGGTCAAACTATTGTACTGGACTGAAAGTTAGTAAACTGTGCTGGAGGAAGGCATTATAGGATATTAGTACAGTATATAACCGGTAATGATATGTTGGGGTTTGACAGAGATTATTCATTGTTGTGTTTAAGATAACTTGGGTAATGTATATTTTTAATATTTTTTGCAATAGGGAAACTTTTACAGCTAGCTGATACCCGTCGTCTTCACGTAACATTATTTTGTGTTCCACTACTACTATGAACCCGCTAAATGCTAAAATGAAAATTTTATTTGTTTTCCATCTAATATATAATCACCAAAGTTAATTTAACCTACGTGATAACTGAAGTTGAGCTATATGGAGAACTTCCTTATGTACAACATTAACTAACTGTCCTTTTCCCAGGAGCTCATTGCTGATCTAGAGTGGGAATAGATCATTACCGCTCGCTAAATCAGCTGATTTCACAGTTTTCGTTTCTAGACCAATTACAGCCGCGGATCCGGCAAGTTAGTTAACAACCGGTAAGAAATAATATAACCTTAAAAAAACAATTATTATGATTTAATTATAGTGATAGGAAAAATCATCTTGCCTTTCCTAACAATTGATCTTTATTTCAAATATAACATATTCTCTGAACAGATTATTGTTATTTTATAAAAGACGGATGTAGTAAACATTAGGAAAATGTGTACAATATCACACAACTGGGTATTTGAACGTTGCAATTTTTAAATTTTACTATGAAAATGAACGGTCATGGTTTAGTAGCCAAAAACATTGTAACAAATCCAGTGAATACAGGAAAACGATTTGAATCTTGATCGACTTTGACATCTCGACAATAAAGTAGACTGGAATGACCAGATTAGCCATGTTTGTGCTAGACTTTCCAGAGCTCTGTGTCTACTCAGAAGACTGAGATATTTTGTACCAAAGGACTGGCTGAAAACTGCTTATATTGCTTTCTTTCAGAGTATTTTATTGTATGGCCTAAGGCTCTGGGGTGCCGCCTCTGGGGTCAAGAGAGTTCTGCGCTATCAAAAGAAAGCAGTTAGAGTAGTAGCTGGTGCTGATTACTTGGACCATTGCAAACCCATATTTGTAGCTGAGAGCTTAATGACAGTTTGTAACCTCTATATTTTTCAGTCCTTGATCAAAATCAAGAAGGAATGGGATTCTCTTGAGCTGAGAGGCGACATCCATCCCTATAATACACGTAGGAAAAATGATATTAATTTACCACATGTTAGATTAAGTAAAGTTCAGATGTCAAATGAGATTCTAAGTTATAAGTTTTTTAATAAACTTCCTTTTGCAGCTCGGAACCTGCCGGACCCAAAATTTAGAAAAGGTGTTGAGGGGCTCCTTTTGGCAAACCCTTTGTACAAAAACAGAGAATTTTTTGATTTGAAAGAAGAACTTGTAAGTAGTTTTTTTTAGTTTTTCAACCGAGTGCTGTGTGCTGTTTTTTTTTCTTCTTCTCTTTGCATGGAGAGTTTCAGGAATGTAATTCTTTATATTGGTAAGAAACCTTGTACCATTGTCTTATTTTAGTTTTTATTTTTTTAGCTATAGTTGACTGACGTTTTCCAGCAATGTAACCACATTTTATGGAAATAAAAATTCTCGATTCTTGATTCTTGATTCTTGATAAGCCCTACTCTATTTTTCTCGGCCACGTTCGGCATCTTGGCGTCACGTACACAATGACAGACGGAAAACAGACAACGAGTCTAACAAACAAACACAACACAGACAGACAGAAATTTAGATAAGACTCGTTTCGGGTTTCTTAGGCAATTAAACGTCAAAATAACCAAAAACTTCATGGTTCTACGCAATGTACAGACAAAACTATAAGTTAATCATACATAGAACAGTTTTTATATCGAACATCAAAACAGTTCCTATATTCGATAAGACAGATACTGTACAAACCAACCTAAATACCAGCTGGAAGATATAAATGTGGGACTATAGTATATTATACAAAACACTACTACTGAAATCTTGTTTTTTAGGATTGCAACATTTCTTAATTTATTCTGATACGGATTTTTGCTTAGTATGGGTATTTTATGTATTGCAATAATTTCTAATTACATTCAGAGCAAAAACATTGAGATTAAAGGATCAATAATAACCTAATATGCAGTAAGAATAATGTTTCCCATATAAGTAATAACACGTTTAATTGTATTGTCAATCCAATGGAAAAAGTACAAATCAGTTTGCTGATTCAGTTTATCATGTTTATCGCTCCAACCACTTTCCAAGTTTTTAAAAACCATTGGAAATCGGGAGGCAATTTTCCATGACTCGGACTTAGTGATAGGTAACCTAAAGCATAACTTTCTCAGACTATTTACGATCTCTTTCAGAACCAGCAGATTTTTGTCTCATAAAAGAATTTCATAATCTGGCACTTATCCAGTCCCGAGTCTCATATTCTAATACCCCTGGCAATAGCTCTGGGCAAAGGTCACTCTTAAATCCCCCATTTTGGCCTTTAAACCTCGTCAAAAGTTATCTCACTCAGTTTTCACAGGTTAAGGGGGATCAATAATTAAAATTTTAATAGAAAAATGAGTGTATACAAAATTATATCAATTAATAATATTTATATAGCTTATAAGAACAAGTTGTCCATGTATTATGTTTTCTTTCTCGTTCAAGAATTTTGATATTGTTTTAAATATTTGTTAGGTTGACATGTTAGCCCACCCAGTCATACTGTAAAACTTTAAGTTAACATGCACTGTTTGGCACCACTGTTTCACAACTACTTGCAACAGAAGGGCTCCCTTTATTAATTTTGTTTTAAATTATTATTCAGTTTTTCTTTACTTTTGTCATTTACTTCTTCAGTAATTGTTTAATTTTCGAGTACGGGTTTTACATAATTTAGAGTGGAGGGGTGTACAATTAAAAAAAAGATTATGTTACAATTACAGTAGATGTGTGAAAATAGAGAAAATTTCTCATTTTCTTAATTTAAGAGTTTTAGTTTAACAAAAAAACTCTACCAAACGTTCTATGGATATAAATTTATATTTTTCTAAACTTAAATTATATTTGTAGCAACAGAAAAAAATTGGTAATCTGCATAACACCATATTAGGTGTTCATCGGTGAAGTCTCGCATTTGTAAGCTGTTCCACAAGAAAATAATAGGCTACATACAATGTAAACCTTCCATAGTTACTAGAAGTATTTATAGTTTCTGAAAATGCATGTGGTGGCTCCTAAGAACACCATGTGACCTGTAGCCCACATTTTTTAAATCCTAGTCTACGGATTTTGACGTGTAAGGGGATGAATATTATAAAAATAAATACAATCTAAATTGATAACCATGTTGGCAGACAGTGTAAGGTGACAATTAGGGAGCCAGCGAGGCTTGCTGCCACTCCGGTGTCGGATTATAGGGTTGACATCCTTTATCTCATTATTTTAGAGAAAATCTAGAGATTCCTAACTGAGGTAACAACAGAGATGCGGTTGAGAAACTACATTCTTTTGGTAAATAATGTCATTTGTACGATGCAGGACTAATAAAAAACTGTTAAGGAAGGTTCACTAAATATTAAAAGAAATTTAACAATATATTTCAAATATGTTGTTTTTTTTATATTTAAAAACATAGAAATGCTTGTTCGTTTTTATTTTTGCAACATAAAAATGTGACTTGTCACAGCATGGTTTAAAATGTGTAGATTTTTTGTGTATTCTGATAACAAATTTGATTTGCACCAATTGTCCTGAGGTCTACATTAATAGTTTGTTTATTTGCTTGTCATCTGGTTTGATATATTATTGTTTCATGTTTACTTTAAGTTTTGGATTTTGTTATTAAATACAATGAAAGAAGTGGCTCTAACAAAATGGGTTTTAATTTAATATATTTAAGGGCACAACATGGTGGCAGCGGTAAAGACCCAATAAATTGAGTAACAGGGTGTCTAATATATATGCTGCATTACAATGTCAGACTCAGAAAACTCAGATATAACAGTAAAAAGACAAACATCTAAAATGACACAACATTCAGCAACATTGGGCTTCATTGATAAATACTCCTTTAAACCAGAAGATTGGGGCCCATGGTTAAAAAAGTTCAATAGGTACAGAAATGCTACCAATTTAGATCAAATAGATGGAGAAAAGCAAGTAAATTTCCTTATAATATCCATGGGTGATAATGCAGAAAATGTATTAATAGCAGCAGGAGTAACAGAAGAAGATGAAAAGACTTATGATAAAGTGGTGGAAAAACTTAATAAGTATTTTACACCAAGGGTGAATTTGACCTATGAGAGAGCGAAATTCAATCAACGAGTACAAAAGCAAAATGAACCGATATCCGATTTTATAACAGATGTACATCAATAAGCTTCTTCATGTGATTACAAAGACATGAAAGACAGCCTTATTAGGGATAAACTCATTGTTGGAATAACAGATTCAAAGTTATCTATGGAACTTCAACTGATGGCTGACCTAACCTTGCATGAAACAATAAATAGATTGAAACAAAGTGAAATTATAAAGAACCAACAAATTACTGTTAACAGATCAAGAGAACAAGATTTTGCAGAAATAGACCAAGTGAAAAAACATCCGAACTTGAAACGAAACATAAGACAATATACTTATAATTGTTTTTACTGTGGAGGACAGAGGCATCCTAAGGAGGAATGTCCTGCTCAGAATATTGAATGCTACTACTGTGGATTGCAAGGACACTTCAGCCGATGTTGTAAAAAGAGACAGAATAATAAATACAGAAATCAGAACAATAAATACAGAAACCCAACCCTGAATCAAATTCAGGAAAATACCGAGAACAGATTGGAACAGGATAATAGAAGCGAGGACGGGTATTACATTAACAGAGCTGAAGTTAAGAAAATAAGAGCGACAACAAGGAACTACAATAAACAGAATGAATTTGAAATTGATGTAAAACTTGATGGGAAATTGGAACATTTCAAGATTGACAGTGGAGCCGACGTGACGATTGTGCCTCCAAGAATGGCTAGAAACAAATTATTGACTAAATCAAACATTGTTTTAAAAACACCTGGGGGGAAGTATTTAACAGTTTTAGGTAAATTTGAAGGTGTAATTCAGTATAAGAATAAAACAACTCGTCAAACAATATATGTGATCAATGGTCAAGAGGAAGCATTGATTGGGAAACCATGCATCTCAGCCCTAGGGTTCTTAAGGGTCATCAGAGGAGTTAAAAATGACATTCAGTCAAGTGAATATTGTAGCAACCAGAATATCAACACAGACCTACAGAAGATCAAGAATAAATATCCAAGTTTATTTAATGGGATTGGTAAGATGAAGAAAGGAGCTCAACTTAAACTGAAACAAAATGCGGTACCGATGGAGTTAAAAACTCCTAGAAACATACCTATTCCATTAAGAGAAAAAGTGAAAAATGAACTTAAAAGAATGGTTGAAGCGGGAATCATTGAAGAAGTTTGCGGACCTACGGAGTGGTGTCATCCAATGGTGGTAAGACCTAAACCTAATGGCAGTGTAAGAATATGCATTGATCCTTCAGCTTTAAACAACCATTTACAAAGAGAAAATAACGTTTTTAATACTGTTGAGGACTTACTTGGATGTCTAGGGAATTCCAAATGGTATTCAAAATTAGATGCTAATTCGGGGTTTTGGCAAATACCGCTAGATGATAGTTCCTCAAAATTGACAACATTTATAACACCATTTGGTAGATTTTGTTTTAAAAGACTTCCCTTCGGAATTTCAACAGCCCCGGAAATATTTTGTAACAGGATGAAAAGTATTATTGGAGACATCCCAGGAATTTTGTGTTATATGGATGATATTTTAATTACCGGAGAAAGTAAACCCGAGCATGACAGCAGACTAGACCGAGTGTTACAAGAATTGGAAAAAGAAGGAGTTACCTTAAATGACAAGTGTGAAATAGGAAAAACAAAGATTTCTTTCTTAGGTCACATTATTTCTTCTGGTATGATTCAAGCAGATCCCAAACACTTACAAGCAATAATCGATTTCCCCACACCCAGTGATGTGGGAAGTGTTAGGAGATTTCTAGGGATGTTGAATCATGTCGGAAAATTCATAGAAAACCTTGCTGATATCGTTCAACCACTGAGGGAACTACTAAAAAAAGATACCGTAGGGCTTTTGTTTGGGGTCCTAGTCAAGAACAATCATTTAAAACAGGCTTAAAGAGTTTACAAACAACTCCGGCCTTAATACCATTCAATTTGAAAAGGAGGACTATAATTTCGGCCGATTCATCAGCTTATGGTTTGGGTGCAACACTTTTGCAAGAACATCAAGGACATTTAAAACCTGTGGCCTACGCATCAAAGAGCTTAACACCGACTCAACAGAAATATGCACAAATTGAAAAGGAGGCTTATGCAATAGTATGGGCATGTGAACGTTTCAAAAATTTTATAACAGGATTGAAGTTTCAAATTCAAACTGATCATAAACCTCTGATTCCTCTTTTAAGTAGTAAGGGTTTGGATGAACTGCCGCTAAGAGTTCAGAGATTTAAAATGAGATTAATGAGATATTCGTACGACATATTGTGGGTACCAGGAAAACAATTAACAACTGCCGACACGTTATCAAGAGCGCCAATCAACAAAACCGAAGAGGAAGATATTGAGAAACTGGCAGAAGAAGCAGAAGCATGTGTAAGAACAGTAGTTCAATCAATCCCAGTATCATCTAATAAATTAGATGTAATAATAAAAAATCAAAGGGAAGAATTACAGGAATTGTTAGATATTACAATTCAAGGATGGCCTAAAAATAAGAACCTATTAAATGAAAGATTAAGAGAATACTGGGATCATCAAGCAGAATGGTCGATCAATGAAGATATACTTATGAGAAATAATCAAATAGTGATTCCTCCATCCTTGAGAAAAGAAATGTTAGATAATATTCATCAAGGTCACCAAGGTATTAAAAGATGTAAAGAAAGGGCTAAAATGTCAGTATGGTGGCCCAAAATTAATCATCACATCGAACAAAAAGTAACCTATTGCCCGCAATGCATTGCTGACAGAGTGCCTCCTCGCCATCCTATGATTCCTACAGAGGTTCCTGAAAGACCCTGGCAGAAAATCGGAGTAGATTTTTGTGAATTCAACAATGATAAATACATAATTCTCATGGATTATTATTCCAAATACATCGATGTATATAAGGTATCTAACTGTTCAACGGCAATATTGATTAAATCAATGAAGACATCGTTTGAAAAGCATGGCATCCCCGAGTCAATTAGATCAGACTCAGGTGTGCAATTTCTATCAGAAGAATGGGAACTATTCAAATCAGAATACGACTTCACAGTGGAAACTAGTTCACCATACCATCATCAGTGCAATGGTCAAGCTGAAAGTGGTGTGAAAATCTTCAAAAACATATTAAAGAAGTGTAAGGATAGACATCTGGGCTTATTGGCATACAATACGACGCCAAAGGAATGTGGTTATAGCCCATCACAACTATTAATGGGACGGATTTTAAGAACAAATCTACCAGTGAATAAAGCAACTCTACTTCCAGCCACTCCAAATCACAATAGATATAGACTTAGACAAATGGAAGAAAAGAGGAAACAGGAACAACAGTTCAATAAAAGACATAGAGTGACCCAGGTCAAGGATTACCCAGAAAACGCTAAAGTTTGGGTATCGGACCGAAGAGAAGAAGGGGTAATTAAGGAGAAGTTAGAGAACAGGAAATATAACGTTGAAACAAAAAAGGGAGGAAGATATATCAGGAATTCCAAATTCTTATTCCCTATGTTCTCCTCTGGAGAAAGAGAAAATCCTGATAAAGAAAACCCCCATACACAGACACTTCCTCCAAGACAGACACATACACCAAGATCCAACCTACATAATCATTCTTCAACCATACACAGACCTACCAGAATTGTTAAACCTGCCAAGAGGTTCATAGAAGAACTTTAAGAGGGAGATGTCCTGAGGTCTACATTAATAGTTTGTTTATTTGCTTGTCATCTGGTTTGATATATTATTGTTTCATGTTTACTTTAAGTTTTGGATTTTGTTATTAAATACAATGAAAGAAGTGGCTCTAACAAAATGGGTTTTAATTTAATATATTTAAGGGCACAACACCAATATTATGAATATACAATATTACTGCGTCATCAAAAGTATATCTTTGGTTATCAAAAGTGTAATATATTAACTTTAACTGTACAATGTTTTTACTATGGAAACTATATCGTTTTTACAAACAACTAACAAACAAATTTATATATACCTGCTTGGATATTCACTGAAATATTCCGTTAAAAGTTTTTTTTATGTATTATCTATTTAAACAACATGAATTAAAATTAGTATTTAGTTTTGCTTTCTACAAGAAAGGTAATAAATAGTGTTTTCATTAAAATGTTAATAACTAAAGAATTTAAACAACGATTACAACAACATTTTTATGACATAAAACGATTTAAAGTAGTTTTACTAAATCAGTGATTGAAATACGAGGTATCATTAAAGATCTAGAGCACATGTTCAACCATTGACAAAGTGAATACTAACGTCATACTGCAGTTAAATACTATTTTCATGTAAAATACAGGAAGAATTAATTCAGTTAGAGGTGAAAATGAATCCTGGCAAAATACCAGAGCTGCCAATTCTTTTATAAACGCGTTTGGCAAGGCTTTATAAAAGATTCAATCTTAAATCTTAGAATCGGTGTTCGTTGAGTCAACTCTTACTAAGGGAAAATTCAAGAATGGAGTAACCAATAACCAATTACTTGAGTATAAAAACTATGGAAGCACGACATTAGAGTTGATTGGCACAAATAAAAAACAGAATTTAATTTAAGTTTCATTCTAGGAAAATATATTTTTTGTGCATGGTTTATATTCTTCTGATTTATTAGCTTTATTAGGATGCATTTTAATTAAATATTAAATATTGTCTTTGTTTTCCCAAGTTTTAATAAACATTTATAACTTTAAATTACAATAATATCTACAAATATATTTATAAAGATGTTTAAGTGTCCTAAAGAACATGTTAAAATGTGTATGGAATATGTTTTTAAATTATGAATCACATATTCATGGGATATTTATTGCAATGATTCATAAACTATGTTAGTAAGGTTTTTAATTGGTTTATATTTAGAACATAATATGTCTTAAAATAGTTATGTATCCATGAGGAATTTGCAACTTAAGAAGACATAATTATACTCCTATATGGGTTCTTTGAAACGTTTTTAGCTAAAGCAATTCGTCTTTTAAAATAAAGGACAAAATAAGTGTATGATTGTAATGTACTTAATAATGTCTCATTATACGGATGCAATTAAGTTTGTAAGGCAAAGACGCACAGCTAACAAAATTAGGTATTGTGATTGAGAAACTAATCCAATCACAAAATATAATTTAATGTAAATAATCTCGTGTTTCTTCTAAACTAAACCATTAAATCGTACCATATTCAATATCAACAGTCATTTAAAGAATTTTAAGGTATATTTTTAACAAATATTCTAGCTTAATTGTTTGTGTGCATATGTTACCATATGTTTTTCAAGGGTTACATTTATTTGAAACTATTAAATATAAACAATTAAACTATTAATACAAACATATAACTACCTTAATTGTATCCGCTGGACCATTTTGCATACCTGAAATGAAAACATTCAATTAATTTAGGAATAACTGCATACTAAATGTCCATCTTAAGAGTTACAAAGTCAAGTTAATTAGGATTGGCCATTACAGTATATAGTAATTAATTATGTAACTAATCAATTATTGTTATTGACATCTAAACATTAGGAACATTTCACTTTCAGAATATAAGCTATAGCACTTACGATTCTTACAAATACATAACGCTTTAATTTACTGACAAAATATAAGCCTACAATTCCTTTATGCCTAATTCCGTTATACCATTGGTGACACAGTTAAGTTGTTCACCCTATTTTACTACAATATGAAAACTAAACCTATGAATGATTAGCTTAAATACAAAAGATAACGGTGCCTACAAGAGTAATTTTGTCCTAGCACGCTAGGCACGAGCCCAGAATTGTATTCCATATTACTTCAGGCTAGACCTAGGGGTTGCGGCATTTCCATTTAGATCAAATCCATTGGTGATTTGGCAGGATTTGAACCTGGGACCTCAGGGACTGGAGTCCCACGCTCTAACAATTACACCATCTCGCTCCTCACCTACAAGCGTAAGATGGCCTTACCCAATATTAAACTTAGAAGATATTTTTCTCCCATAAAGTTCATTTTCTTTCAAAACATAAACAGTAAAAACCATATATGAGGAGGATTTTTTAATTATTAGTCATGACAAAATCATACATCGTAACATGGACTGATTAGACGTTTTTATTTTTGGGTAGAAGTATCTTTAGACGATTTAGGCATATTTTTACCTCCTCATTTTAATAAGGATTTCTATTAATGGTCGATATCAAAAAGTCAATTGATTGACCAGCTATACTTAACGAGCCAATCACTAGTGTTTCCCCTTACTGGCAAAATTATATTTAGTAACAACTCCAGGAAAATCATTTTCTCTTGACAATACGATTAGTTATGGATCGTTACTCCGATTTGATCCGATCCAGCTTAGTAGATCGCTCTGAACTACAGTATTATCAAAGGCTATTGTGTCTGGACTGGACTCAACAATGTTAGGCACGCCTTTGGTTCATTGACGATACAATTGACTGTCTACTGCACTCATCAAGGTCTACCTTGATCCTTGTTCAAGACGAGGGATTACATTCTATATAACTTGATAATGTTGTAGGAATCATAGAGTTTTCTAGAATCTTGCATACGGTGTATGATGTATTTGTATTAGCTCTGTTATTAACGGTTGTTTGCATACTATAGGTAATCTTATGGAGAAATCTCGAAAAAGACACTTCATTTTATATAAATCTATTACACATTCATGGAATCTGCTCTGTGTTTATAATTAGATTTTAATCATTCAAAGTGCCAAATTCATATATTCATATATGTAACCGGAAGAAAAAAGATAAATTTGTTTTATTTTCCTCCCCTCCTACAGAGCAGAATCCTCATGTAATGTACGATCTAAATGTATAACGTAATTTAATTAAATGCATTTATTTGGTTATGCCATAAACAAATTGATTTAAATGAAAATATTTATTTATTTTCAATAAATCTAGTAAATCCGTAGTACATAATTAAACATAAATTTCAAGTGGTACCGAACGTCTTTCTGTCCAACCCAACAATTTATTGCGAAGTAATTAAAAAAAAACTAATTCACAATCGAGCTGAATATTCCCAGTAAAACAAAATGAATTACCTAAGTCACGTCGTGCCACGCTGCGTACCGTACAGTGGTTACAGGGGGGTGGTGGAGGGGGGAGCTAATGTTATGGAGCTGTTGTGGTAGTGTAAGGGGGGGGGGAGAGAGGGGGATGTTGGGATGTTGGCTGTGTTTCATATCGTTCTGACGCAATGCAGCTACTGTGATAGAAACTGGACCTTAACGATATTGTGTTAGACTTCGAAGCTGTGTGTTGTATATGTCGATGGATACGTGATTTTACAGTCTTCAGACAATGCTGTAGTTGTCCTTTTGGAAGATTATGTAACAAAATTGAATATTAATTCAAAATCTTCACACTATATCGGTATGATGTTGTTTATGTTATAAGGGTTCTGGTAAAATTAATTTTCTATTTATTTATTTAACTGTTAGTTTGATCCTGGTAAGGTTTTATTTAGTTTTTTGGACATATTAAAATTTCATAACATAGGAATATAGTATGATCCTAAAAATAAATAGGAAAGTCAGGGATGTTTCTAGATTGTTGGGATTTTAATGTGATTTAGTTTAACAAGGAGGATTAAACAATATGTTTATTAAACATTCATTTATTTAGTGAGCTGTTTAGTTATTATACATTTACCTTTTCGAAGTTCCGAGACTGGACCCAGCACAAAGTCAATGACATATAGTGCGGTCACATGGATAAACACGGGAGACTCGCTACTATGAAGGATTTGTTAAACTTTATACTTTCCGAAACTTCATTTACATTTTTAGTCATAGGTTCAAAGAGGTTTGTAGCTTTTTCAAGGGTTAAAACCTGGCCTAAGCTTGTTAACATGTTTAATGAAAGGGTCCTGGATTAAGCTGAGCGAAATTATCTTATATTAGTCGTTTATCTTATAAAAAATCTACTAAAGCTATCTCATCTTACACTTATCTGACACACATGTCATACTTTACACTCGTATAGAACGTTAATAATACTTAAGTGATAGAATTTATTAACACTTTTGCTTGATAAAATACAAATAAGAATTGATAAAAATGTCTTTTATATTATTTACATTTATAAAATTACACATTTGTAAAACACTGGCATTAAATTAGACTCTAATTGAATTTGCTGAAAGAAAATCGTGAGTTCTAAACAATATTTTATATGTACAGTGTAGAAAGTTATAGTAGTCCGAAAACGTTAGAAATAACCGCTTATGTTATTTGTGAGGGATCACCACTATAAAATATTTTTATGGTAAATGATGCATTAAACATTTTATAATATGTTAAGTTTATAGGCAATTTGTGTATAACGTATACATTAGTTTGTCAAATGAAACAAGATATTCGTCTACATATTTTCTTACAATATTATGTGTAATATCTAAATACAATAAACTAATAAGAGAATATAGACAAATTAAATAAAACAATGGTTTTGAGGATGTGTTTTTAAGCTCAGAGTAACATGACATTTAAGATGTGTCAAATGAAATTCCATGATCTGATCTAAGGAATGTAAGTTTTGTTCGTTTTTGTCTCGTTCCTACTTTTTCCAACACGTCAACACACAGAGTAAAAATGCATTTATTTTTCATATACTGTATTAATACAAAAATTAAAAATAAACTAGAAATATGATCTTCCTAATTATTTCAGTCCCCTTTACATGTTTAGCCCCCCCCCCCCTATAACTTCATTTGAAACTTTGTGTTTGTAATAATTAAAGTTTTAACGAAAAAAAAACGCGATAGATCACCGGCAGTTCTCTTTAAAATATAAAAAAAATCTCTTTAAATATACCTGAGAAATTCCACAACATATTTGCACATACAACTAATTCTTGAAGTAGCACAATAAAAACAGAAATTCAACAACAAACCAACTTGCCAATTACCAATTACGATTGACGAAGAAATTAAATTATTTTCGTCCGATACATGATATCGAGGATAATTTATTGAACTGTTTGAAAGCCTTTTTGACACAATATCCAATTTAGATTCTATCAGATTCGCCATTGTCTAAATAATCTCATTTGGCACAGCTTTTGCGCAGTTTCCATTCTATTGATATTCTGTTTGACGTTACGATAAAATCGAATCATTTAGAGGATTCTTATTTCTTTTGTTTGTATGATTTAGGCTGATTATATATTGATGATTGCAATTGATTTATTTTAAAGGCAGAGAATATAGGATATAGCTTAGATTACGCAGTTGAAAATAACATAAATTATATTTGTTTCGTCCCTCGTATGTACGCGTACAATAAGCAGTTACTTACTCCACACACACATCAATCACTTACATCAACTTTTACATTGTTCAGTTCACAATTTTTAGCTATCGATTTAAATATATTTTCACCACACTATGATGTTTTTGGCTGTATTACATACGTTAATTGGTGGCTGAAAGTTACGTTTTGCTGGCCATGCCAGCTGTCATCGAAATTTGGGGACCGAGCAGGTTTTTACAGGCCGGGGCCGCAAAATCAGCTGTCCGCTTACTTACTTAAAACATGAATGCATTTTAAATACACAATCAAAATCCATAGCATTGCAATAGAATTGTGTTATTGTCGACGTTGCCTAGCAACTATTTATTTTTATTTTTGCTTATTCCTCAAATTATTTCTTTACATAACCTTAAAGTTGTAGTTGTGTTGACTATCAGTGTGCATTATTATAGTGGTGAATAGTGGTAATAGGGTATAGTGTGGTGAAAAATAGTGTTCGTACCACGGGCCGAAATGGTTTTGCAGCTCTCGATCGATTTAAGTTCTCGACTTCGTCTCGAACTTAAAAACTATCTCGAGCCGGCAAAACCTAATTTTCGGCCCTAGGTACGAAATATACTATTACTACCTCTATACATTTTTTCAGTCTATTACATTTTACCCAAAAGGTTTTTAATCTATGATCATACCAATTTATACATAAAAACAATACATTTAAAATCTACATGCCCATTTCACCATTCTCTGGAGCTATATGTTAAATTACTACATTTATGATTAGTCAGCAAACTCAAGTAACTTCAGTCACGTCATGTCAGATAGACGGTATAGTATGATATAAACTCAGCAACAGGTTGAACGTTTCAAGTACAGATTCGTTGATGGATGGACAGCTATCTACTAAATGTTGATCTCACCTCTCAAACGTCTTGAGCAGCTTATTTCAACATTTTATCAGACCATCGTAGAATTAATTCGTTACTGATACCCTTTATTTTGTACGTTCCGAGCAAAGACTATACGATTCTTGTTGCTAGTAGATTTGATACCGATGTCAACAGTTTTGCATAACTTAATTCTCGTAGTTTTTACACTTTTCATGTATAGGATAGATTTGTAAAAATAAAATTACTTGTTTTTAGAATTTGGTAATAAGAGTTTTTCATGAGAATAAAAAATCATTCTCATGTTTAGCATAGTTGAAAATTGCTAATCTTTCATGAATATCCTAATGATTAATATTATTTTCATTCGTCATCAAAACTTAACGGTTAAGATTACTTAATATTACTTGAAGTCTACATGTTTGGGGAGGGAACTGCTCAGCTGTTGGATCGAGGGACTTTGGGGTTCCTGAGTTCCTGGGTTCAAATCCCGCCGAATCAACGATGGATTTTATATAAGTTATAAATCCGCAACCCCTAAGTATAGCCTGAAGTAATGTGGAAAACAATCCCGGGCTTGTGGCTAGCATCCTAGTACAAGACCCGGTTTCTTCCTTCCGAAAACCCAACAAATATTGACTTATTTAGTTTAAATGGGCTTATGATATTAAATAATTTATGTAGTAACATGTAAAACTAAACACTGTCAAAGTCCTAGACATGAGATTTATATTTTATACTACTGTATGAAACAATTTAGATCATTGACCTAGCAAATCAAAAAATATTCTTAAATAAATTTCACCAAACTTGACCTTGGCAAGAAATTTTCGTATTACTCTACAAAATTAATTTAATAGACAGGTAACGTTTTTCCTCGTAATATCATCGCTTTAGAATACTGATAGGTAGGTAAAGGTTACTAGAAATAACCGTGAATTATTTTTTCTTAGATTTGTCCCAGATAGAATATCATTTCATAACAACTCTAGGCAGTATCAAATTGAATATTACATAAAACAAAATCGTCTTTCTCCTCTAACCTTATTTACTTTGGAATGAGCGTTACGTTTATATCATGTTTATTTAGTCTAAAAATATTATGCGGCATACAATGTTTTGGAAAAATAAATAAAAGATTTCCGTCAAATATAAAAGCGATTTTGAAAATTCTTTGATTGACTGCAAAACTACGAAAAACATTCTTTGAACACTCTAATGTAAGCCATACACTCCTGAAATACACAGCCCTATGTATTGTACAGTGATTATGAGTAGTTATAAACAATAACAAGAAGGTATTGAAATTAAGTGTTTGAAAATATCACAATAATGTCATATAAAGTATAGGTTTGTTTTATACTCTCGTCTTATTAACGAAGAAAAGCCTTTCTGATTATTTGTCGTTATTAAAAATGACAAAAAAGGCATTGTATAAATTTCAAAATTAGTCTTTTAAATAATCACCAAACCAACGTTCTCAGTACCAACAAACGAATTATAAGTGCAAAAGTAGAGTCGTAATTCAAACTTTTCTTTTAGAATTTGTCGTTACCTAACTTAATTCCAGCTTGATAATATTGAGCTAAAATTTCACTTAAAATTATCATAGGTAAAATAAAAAAAATTGTTTTCAACAACATCTATCTTTAAAACAACACCGAACAAACTTCATCTTACCAGCCAATTAATATAAAATCCAAAAAGAAGTTCAGATGTTTAAAACGAGGCAAAACAAGCGTGCTGTAAAAACAGCTTTTTATAACAAACGGAAATATTCGCAAAGACAAATGGCAAAGGAGGCTAATTAAGACGGTCTTATCTAACCGACGCTGGATAATGATGTTAGTCTCAAGGAGCTTTCCTGCTTCAGGCTACATTTATTTTACATTCATTTCAAATCCGCATGTAAAGTGCTTGAAATCTTGTCGCTTCTAAAGATTATGCGAGATGTGCGCATAGGAATCAATCTTGGATACAATTTGAAGATATACGCTTTCTATCGTTAATTGTTAGATGTTCACAATTCTAAAAACTATTAGTTAGTTTGTTTACGTTACAATTTGAATTTTTATAAGTTAAATGCCTTATGTATGTATAGTCAACAGTTTTATGTGACTAGTATAAGGTTTTTTTCGAGGTGAGACTGTGTTTAATGTTAAATGCGAGTTAATCTTATTGGAGAAGATTAAAGTTTATCAGTACCATGCTCACTTAGAATGCATTTTAATCTTCAACTAAGATAGGTTCAAATAATATTGTATTTTTTAAGAAAATTATTGTCAATCTTGTTATTGTTTCAACAAACTAATTGTAGTTATTACGTTAAGAACAATAAAATAAGTATACTCCAACATCTCATACGTGAAAAGTACCCTTGATTAGATGGTTAGCCTATAATTAATCTATTACGAAAATAAAGGCGTTTAATAGGTTGACATAAAATTGAAAATACATTTATTACGAAGTACATTCTAAATGATTTTCAGTGTACTTCTGTTAATGCATGACATTAAAAATAATAAATTGGAACAGAATGAAATTTCCTACTAACGGAAAATAAAAACCAAGCCAACCTTATCGAGGATTTTTTTCATCGAGGGGAATGATATCAAATATAATGGTAATATGTTACGTTTTATTTATTTTCAATAGGTTAAAAGGTCAATTTAGATCCATTTATACTTTACAAAGCAACACTTATATTTTAATTTGTGTTAATTTGTGCAAAATTTTCCATAAACTGTAATTAATATCGTTCTATTATTAATTATGGATACATAGATTAGCTGGGCAGGTTCTGATGCAACCAAAACATGTTATTAATAATTTTATTTTTTAAATAATGATTTTAACCTTTCAGTACCTAGCTGAAACACCTTACCGTACTCAAGTGTTTACGTAGTATATTTTTCAAACATTAATACTTATTTTTGTTGGAATCCTCAACTTATTACCTTGCCAACCGTCGTAAATATACCCCTGCAACAGCACATCTGCAGCAAAACTCATTTCCATTTATCGGATCTGATCTTCACTCAAATATTTCCTTAAACTTGTCTGATTTATTCCCCATTTCTAATAACACTGGATTTAACGGATAACTAAGTTTGCTGCTACAGGGAATGCCATAAAGGTCGTTGCTTGGTATAAAATAAATAAATTTTCCACAAACAAGCAAACTAGAACCATAGATTAGACATTGTAGATTAATTTATGCCACAACATTCTACTTATTCCCGTTAGATTAACGTGAAATATTCCAACTTTAATTCAATTTTTTCGATTTCCTCCGTAACCATTAGGCGTTCAATGGCCGCTTAAAGGTCGATTCCCACATATCAGTCCAGTCACAGTTGCATCCGAAATTTCTCAGTCAAACTGTCAGTTATTTGGTTTCAGTCACTCTTCCGTCACTTTATTTACAGTAAAATATATATATATGTGTATAATGTATATATGTATATATGTATATAATGTATATTTCCAGTCAGTCTTCCGTGTTGTTACAGTAAAACATGTTTAATTAATACACACTAGTCTATAAAATTTTCATCGTACGTCTTGTTGGTTGTTACAAACATTACTTAAAATATAAACCCGATAATTCAAATAAAAAAACCTCAAACACGTCCGTCCGGCGTCCGAACAATCCAAAAATATCGGTGAAAAGAAATCTAAAATTTACTCTGCCGGCAGAGCGACTGTCGGAACTGCAACGGATGAGTGTAGATAGCGCAATATAAAATCCATTTAAGAATATTTTTGTTAACTGTGACGTGCCTGAAATGACTGGACTGTGACGTGCCGTAACTGATGTGTGTGAATCAACCATTAATATACTAAATTATTTCTTTTAATTTAAATTTACCATCACTGAAGAACCTGCAAAGTTTTATATTTTGAACATACAACATTTTACTACAATATATTTTTATCTGCTAAAATCCCCTGGAAATTGAAACATGCAATTCACACTAGTGTAGAGTGTTTGTATATAATAAATTAAAATTATGAGAAAAAAATATTTAAGTCATTGTAAATAGAAGAACCAGAATGGGATATTTATTTTTAAAATTATTAACAAATAATCAGCTGTTGTTTCTAATAATGTGAAGGCTAGTAGAAAAAAATAACTATAAGAACTGAACAACCAGTTTGTCTTAAAAATTGATATTCATTATCAATTATACTTATAAAGTTAATCAAATCTCACAATCTAAGAACTGCATTATTCATCCTCGTATAAGAGGCTTCATAATCCTTCTTATTAGAGAAGTTTATGCTTAAGAGAATGAATGTTGAAGCAGCACTATAACTCCAGATTGTTATGGGACTTTGCTCAAGACAATCCTCTTTAAACTTCATCAGGTTTGATGCAGCAAGCCTTGTAATAACTTCCTGCAAGAGGAGAAATTGTAAAATGGCTAACTAATAAACCTAAAGATGTAATTGGAATTTGACGTACGAAGGGAGACCTTTCTTAGTAATAGTTTAATTTTTGTAGAATGCTTTGAACAGAATCAAGACAATTATTAAAACCAAAATAAAATGATGTTTTATAAGGATTAGAATAGATTTACTGACTTTCGCTACAAGCAAACTGACTATTAATTCGTCACCAGCATGGCAACCCATAAGGCCCATGTAATTTTTTTAAATTGTAAATTCATTTTTTGAGCAAATCCTTAAGCCTATTTTAATTTTGAGAGGGATTCTGTACATCTACAGGAAAACATCTTTTAACAATTTGCGTATATTCTCCCTTCGATTTACACGAGCTGAGAAAAAAAGTTTTAAAGAAACATGCCTGCCTATTTATAAATATATAAAGAATAATTAAATAATTAATCTCAAATGGATTTTGGTTTTGGAACTATTTAGGTCTGTTTTAATTGACTGTACTAATCCAAGATTGTAATTTTTTATGTGTATAGTTGTTTATTTTGACATTTTCTATTGTATTTCAGCTTACTAATTTCTATTCTTTATATACAATAAGAAATACGTTATGAAAGAAAAGTAAATGACAAATAGATAGTTTTGCAAACACTATAAATAGATATACAGGGTGTCCCGGAACTCTCTACCAATATTTTAGGGCATTGCTCCTGGGTAAGAAACATACCTAAATATCATATTTAAATTGTCCGGAAGTCCTTAGTTACTCACACAGCCGCCATTTTGTTTTTTCAGTTATTATTTTTTCCTAAAGAATGGTTTAACATACGAAATGGAAACTTTGCACAAACATTAATGACAGCTAGACAAAGCTACAAAAAAAATAAAAATTAATAACTGAAAAAAACAAAATGGCGGCTGTGTGAGTAACTAAGGACTTCCGGACAGTTTAAATATGATATTTAGGTATTTTTCTTACCCAGGAGCAATGCCCTAAAATATTGGTAGAGAGTTCCGGGACACCCTGTATAATATATCCGCTTTATTAGGGTAGTGAGGTGTGTAGAGTCTAACGATTTGAATAATTTTATTATGTTTATCTGTCTGTCATGTGCTGTAGTTTGTTATGAAATTTGCTGACGAATCTTTCATGGTAAAATAAATTATATTTTGTATTGTCACATAATTCTACTATAACTATAACTCCAAGAGATAAAAATATCCAATAGTATAGTATATAACCATAGTATAAAGTACCTAGTGATACTCAACTCCAATCCATGTCTAGTGAAAAAAAGTAATAAAACGCATTTTCGCTCAAAGGTTTACAAATAATTTATATGTTACTGCTAAAAAACAGTTTGGATGTTATTCCGTTAGGAACAACACAAAGCCAAACAGTTTTTTGAATCTCTAATCGAACAATCCTCTTATAGGAACTTCATCAACATCATCTTGGCAAGAAACTCTCTTGTTGCTCCATAAAGTACAGCTAACAAACAAGTATTGTTATATAGCTTGTACTATTATTTGGTATGTTTAATTTTTTTGCGGAAAGTAAGTTGGTCTGAAAAGTATAACGGTTCTCTTAGATAGTACTAGTTTTGTCTAAGATTTGTCTTAAACGGAAAATGTTTTCAGAAAAACTCCATAGGTCATAAGACCTTATTTTACTAACAAAAAGAATACCACGAGTTACTAATTACGAAATACTTTTACTAATTGGTTCAATCTAAGTATTTTCCTCGAAAATATCACTACAACTAGTGTCCATATATTTATCATGTATTTGATGTTTTACATAAACAAATTTTCATTCGTCTTAAAATATACAAGTTGTTAGGATGTTTACGATGAATCATCATACTTAGCATTCTCTAAATACACATTTTAACTCATCAATGTTAGTGGAATGTGAAATAAAGTATACTATAATGTCTCAATCTAGGATAGTTTCAACTGTTTCATGTTTTAATATTTTTCATTTTAACCTTCATATTTACGAATCTAAGTAATACTAATTTCAGTATATCGTTTATCATGAGGTTTCAATATCAGATTGTATTGTAGCTATGTTGAGAACAAATACAACTGTATTGAAATACTCGCTCCAAGTCAGTATTGCGGTGTAAACCAGGCAAAGTACTTGTTTTATGTTTACTATCGCACGATGTCAGAAGGGTATAAACTTAAATTGATGTATTTTCCCTGTGAGAACACCTTACTTTTGTTACTTTCGTGCAGTAGATAGCGCTGTAACATTCCAAAACTATTTATGGAACTGTAAAACGGATAATGGTATAGTTAAGGTTTTGTTGCATTTTTAAGATAAAAGTTGGAAAATATATTTGAAATTTATACTATTACTAGCTGCTGTACCCGTGCTTTGCAACAGGAAGAGAAATCGGTTTCATATTCATTGAAATAGATATAGAATAATTAATGTATGATAAGTTTTACATTAAATAATCCTACCACTTAGTTGTGTAAAATATATTTGATTTCTTTAGATCAGCTGTCTGGAGTTATGAAATGAGCATTTTGCAGTTTGGATGAGATTTAGTTTTTTGAATAACCTACGTTGACCTAAAATTCTATGGAGTACATCCAATACTTTTAGAAAAGTAATAGTCAATTTTATATTAAAATAGAACACATGTTTAAAGAGCCAACCAACTAATAAATCGGTTTCATCACAAAAGTTTTGCCATTACAAGTTGTAATTTCATCTCCTACTTTTTAAGAGTATAATCATTTATTTGATATAAACGGAGACTTAGTTAACCTCACAAAAACTATCTGCTCTGTTCATGTTCTGTCCGTGCTTTGCTTAGAAGTGAGAAGTATTCTTCTATTCACAGTTAAAGATTAGATTAAGCCAACCCTTCCTTATTTCAAAACATGGTAACATGTGTCTTACTAGTTATTGTATATTTCTTGTAGTTTATGCTGTTACTATTATTTTGATATTTTAACGTCAACAACTCTAGTAATTAAAGGGTGTAATTATTTGTCTGCCTCGTTAACGAATACCTTTTGTTTACAGTTAATGTAAGCTTCTGATGATCAAGAAAAATATCGTCGAAACCTTGATATTTATTTATCAATTGCCACTCCTTCTAAGTATCCTTTGTCTTGGAATTTGAGAGTTAAGTCTTTTAACTAAAATAAAAGTGTTTAAAGCGCTTTAGCAAATGCTCGTTACACATTTTAGTGCAAAACACTAAAGTAGAGCACCCGCAGCGCATTGGATTGGCGTCCTGTGGTTTTTGGGTCTTGATTTCTTTCCAAAGTGCGTTTCGATGTTTCAGTGTAGCCTACTATAATTTCCAACTCACATGTAACTGATGAAATGGAAATCAAGATACTCAAATGATAAGTAGATGGAATAGAGTATGTTTTAATTTTTTAAATTACTATTTTTACTTCTGTAAAATATCATATTTGGAACGAATATACACGAACGCTTTTCATGACTACTGTACATGTGTATCGAAAATAGTAGTGATACGTATTCATCTTACGAATATTATAAATGAGAAAGTTTGGATGTATGGATGTATGGATGTATGTTTTCGACAAGTGAACGCGAAAAATACTGGTCGGATTGGGCTGAAATTTGGCATGATTATAGCTCACATTTCCGATTAACATATAAGCATATTATTATTTCAAAAATCCTTTCGGGCTCCGCCCCAGTGGCTCTGGAGTTTCCCATGTTAACCTTATGAGAAATGGAATTATTGAATCTTAACAGCTGTTTCAATTAAACAAGTTGGTTCTGTTCTATGATGTCCAATAGCATTAAAGTGACAAGGATTACCAACAGGGTGCAGCACTATTATTTCTTGTACATTTATGACAACAGCTAATTTGCAACCAAAAGGTGAGTGAGCGTAGCGAACGAACTTCAACCTGGAGGCGAGTTAGCGTAGCGAACGAGCTAACCTGAAGGCAAGTGAGCGCAGCGAACGAGCTCCAACCTAAAGGTGAGTGAGCGTAGCGAACGAGCTCCAACCTAAAGGTGAGTGAGCGTAGCGAACAAACTTCAACCACGACGTGATTGAGCCATGCGAATGAGATAATCTTGAAAATTAAGAAGTTAAACGGGGCAAAGCCCGCGGGTTACAGCTAGTATATAATATATCGAATAATAATTGTTGTCTCCTAGAAGTTGTTTAGTTTTTTGTTAAATGTAAAGCAGTATTATTGATTGGTTGTACGATGATGAGTAAAATACTAGGTAGAATAAATTGCTAAGAGAGACAATATATGTTATCTCATGGTTTTAAATGGAAGTTACAATAACTTTTGAAACATAATTTGTACGAAAATGGGATTAGTATGACCTTTCAGAATTTAAAGGATTATAACATACTAAATCTTTACGAAAATATTTTAGGCCATTTTCGAAAGATATTTTTCCGATATTTTAATGGGTTTTTATAGGAAAATAACTATTATAAAATAAAAACTTTTAAAATAAAAAAAACGCCTGGAGAATCCATGGGTTAGTACCTACATACAAAATTTCATCAAAATTGTACAACAGGTGTGGTCTGTAGCTCTGTACACATCCACACGGACACAGACAAAGATATCACTTCGAAAACAACTGTTTCGGGTTCAGTGAACGAATATATCCACTCAAAACCCAATCTCAAAATTTTTGACGAAAACAATACTTTCTCCATATAGCCTACTACGTATAAGGGGGAAAAGTAAAAGAAATTAACCTCTTGTAAATGAATACAACGTATTTTAATGCGTTTCCTTTCATACAAGTTTCACTGTAAACTAAATAGGAATGTAACCACTGGTTTTCACACAGTGAAAATCTCTTGCTGAAATAATAATTGAAAATAAACATACAACAGAGAAGGCTGCAGCTTCGCATTCTGTTATCTCGACCAATCAGGAATAACGGCGTCGCTCTCTCGTTAACCTACAATCCCGCGTAATTGAAAATATTTTTTAACTCCATCCAACGTTAACTCTTTCAACCCGTTGCAACTCTGTTCTTATACCTACTCATCTGTCCTCTCTCGACCATAGCCTTCTCTTTGAGCGAATTTCCCTATAGGGAAGTAGCTATCAGTAGGTCTCATGGTAAAACTTGAGCCCGAAGCCGATTTATTTTATCATTTTGATGTCCCCAGAAGCCAAAAAAATTATTAGTTCTATATATATGTCCGTGAACGCGATAACTTGGCTTATTTTCGTTCGGTTTTGATGAAATTTGGTTTGAAGATCCTTGGCTGGATTAACTTGAATGAGTTCGTGAGACATCATGATCGAACGATGGGAACTGGGTTTTCGTGGGGAGGGGGGGGGGGTTATCATTAACACTTTCAACACTTTTAACACTCTTACACTTTTTAACACTTTTTCAAGGGGGTGGGAAATATTTATTTTTACTTTCTGCTAATTTTATAACTCGTCCAATGCTGAAAAAGTAGTTATTTAAATTTTTTCGCTATGGACGTCACCATGTTTAGGTAAAAATGGTTAAAATTGAGAAATTGTCCAATCACTCAATTGATACAGTGAGTCACTTTCTTAATTATTTGCTAAATCTTAATGTGGCCTTATGACCTGTGAGTGCTCCTTGTTTAGACTGAGACCAGCTGGTGGTTAGATCAGGTGATTCTATAGCCAAAATAATTTATTACAATACATTAATTTTATTTTTAAAAAATCTGTCCTAGGCGTTTAACACTTATACGAACTTATAAATATATTTAATTTATGTGTGTACTATTACTACCTTCTGATTCTGTTCAAAATATTTTTGAAATAATTCTCCTGTAACACATAAAATAACTTCTTGATCAGCATTGTACGTGTTATTAAATTTACGGAAAGTAAATAAAAGAAACGTCTTATAACACTTAAAACATATATTTACGCTTATACTGTTACTCACAAGACGTCAAATATACAAAAAAGATGGTAAGTGGTGATCGATTTCGATTGGACACTCCAATCATCATCAGACCCAATAGGCGAATCTCGTACACATAAAATAACAAATGTTCAAGAGTGAAACCCTTTTTGCTACCCACTCAAATTATATCTGACTGGTAATCCTAAAAGTAATCCGAATTTAACGCTGGTTACCTTTGTAACTATTAAAATTAAACCACTTAATGCATATAAATTAACCCACTCAATTGATGGAACACAAACAATATAACCAATTGACAAACCTTTTTTGAGTAGAACATAATATGCTAGTTCCTTAAGAACAAAACACGGTTATTAGATTTCACAAGAGCGAAAAGTAAAATTACAAGCACAATACGAAACATCAACTACCATTGTCTAGAAGATGAGTGTCGTCTCTGCCATAATAAGCTGCTTCTCTTAATTAGGCTTTATGCTTTGAATTTACTTCATTTGTCCCTCATTGAGAGAAGACGCTTCTTCAAGGAAAAAGACTAGTTTTATAATTATTAACACGTGTTTAAATACACAAATAATTCCCCTTTTACTTTATTGATGAGTTTTAGTCAATATCTGTTTTTAAGTGTTGTTGGGAAACGTTTAAAATATAAATTTGTTCATTTATGCACTTGTATTCTGTTACATCACCAATTTATCCAAATACAACGTTAGTTTGTCATTATTGATTATTTTGAAAACATCCAATTACATTTAAAGATGAATGTTAATTTATACATTTTAAAACTATTGAGATTATCCCTGTAGATACTTTTCCTTACAGATTTTCTAGAGCCGGGATACATGTGAAATATCCGCCACAGAAAATTAATCCAAAAAAATTTTTAGTGTATTGTTAGTACATTTTATATTCTGGTATGGATACAGTATTTTTTATATCTATTGATTGGAGTTGCAAGGTAACTGTTGTGGAGTTTTGTAGGAATGTAGGAACTTTCATTTTTATAGAATGTCTTTGTATTTTTGTAGAAGACTCATATTTAAACGAAGAGAAAATAGCTCGAAAACTAAATTCGGTTAATAAAATGTATAGTAAATGTAATAATAAATTTATGAATGACGCTGATTTACTAGGAAATGTATGCTGCGTATACTAGCCAACAAAGATAACAAGAATTTTTGTTATAAGAATGAGTTCATACATTTTTAATTAACAATTAAGCAATTAAATAACAAAATTACCAAATAGTTATAAACGAGTGTAATAAATCAATAAATGAGTTCTTTCTTTTGTAAAATGTGTAAGTAAATCACGACAATCTTCCCTCAATGAAGCAAGAATCCCGTTTTTATTGGTTACGTTAAAATTTTTGAAATATTTTTAGAAATAAGACTTCGTTCATTTATTTTTTTGACTACACTGATTCTTATACAATTTAAATAACTCAAATAACGAATGAAAAAATAGGTAGCACACACTTCAAACATATATTTTTCGTTTATATTAACCCATATCAATTTAGGCCTGAACATTACCTATTTTTATTGCACTTAAAATTTGTATCAATCGATTTAGATTTGCCTTATTTTCCGAAATTTTAGAGCCGTTAAAATAACACCGTTTATTAAAACATAATAATATGTGTAAAATAAAATCGTTTGAAAAGTCAAAGATATTTAGAAAACCTGAGAAAAAGGTACTTTACTCTGATTCTAACACTTTGATTGTAATTACAATGTCTAAACAAACTGTAAAAATGAAACGAAGAATTGGATGGAAATGTAATCCGGAGTACCTGATCCATAATTTATATATCGGTCAATATTTCCCGGATGCTTCCCAAAATTGCATTATGCAGTCAGATTTTATGCCCAAGATGCCACACCGTTGTTACGTATTCCTGGACGGAATTGTGATACGAATATAGGATTTATCTATTGAATTAAATATCGAATTCCTTGAATCTCAAAATCGTCGCGAACAATGTATTTTACTTTACAGTTTTAAAACCGTTTCGGCCGATTCGTTGCTTCGGTTGAGAACATATGGTTAATTAATTCTTTTTAAGATAAAATATTTTCCACTTTAAAAATGAACGAGTATATTTACTTTCGGTAAAGAACATTCGTTAGACATAATCGAAGACGAAAAATGGTTCAATTCCAGGTAATCCTCCTTTAAATAAAACTAGCTGTTACCCACAGGCTTAAAGGGGTTGTTACACTCTTTTGACTTTGTAAGTATTAGGCCTAATAAAACTATTGACTGGTTGCTCAAATAAACAAAACAGAATACATAAATACAAACAAATAATCACACCTGATTTTAATGAGGTAATAAATTGAAAAAATAACAAACAAATAAGTACATCTGAGGTATTTTTAACATTAGGTATGTGGTAAGTTCCCTTTAGCAAGGAATTACGACCTTAAAGGACAATTTATGAAATAATGAATAGTTTTGCGCAAGGTTTCTCGTCATGACGAACATTTTAGGTATATGGTTTATGGTTTGTGACTTAGTTTTTCCAAAAGTTCATGTGTACTTTGGGTTTTATTTATAGACTTATTTGAGCTTTAAGGTGCACAGAATAACTGGAGTAAGGTAATTATTTGTTACATTTAACGATAAAATAATTAAATTTTGAAGTTCGAAAATATTTTTAACTAAAAATATACTATAATTTTTTTTTGTTTTCTTCAACATGATAACTTTTTTGTAACATCCCCACAGACTACAACTGATGTGACAGAAGATACTATCGCAATAATAAGAGAGTGTTAAGTTGTAAGAGATAATGGAATGGGGGCAACGTTTTAAAATAGGTTATCTTTTTAATGACACAACCGTCTTAAAACCGAGGGTTTCGAGATACAGTAGTAAACAACCGTCTTTAAAGATAAAAGACATTATAGATTCAGAAGTTTTGTATTTCAATACGTGATCTCTTATACTTTATCATCCTCCTCTTTGTCTTTCCACCGTTATTCATCTGTGTTTTTATGTTTTTTTGAATTGACGTTTAAAACTCAAAATAAATTCAATGTAGCTTAAAGCAAAATGATTGATAGTTAAATTTCTTAATGGGCCTCTAGGAACAAAATCTGACAAAACCGTCAACATATCTATTATATTATTAAAGGGACACAATCAAATTTTATGTAAACGGTTAAGGTCATTTACCAAATAAAAATATAGGCATGGCACATCATGAAGCTAAGAGTGTGTAGATTTGCCTAAAAGTATTGATATGGACGAATTTCCTAAGGGCTCTGCCCCACAGGCTGATTTCCAAAGGGCTACGCCTGGTATGCTTCCAATGTTTGAATGATTTAATTCAATTTTTATTTAATGAAACAGCTGCTCAGTACAATAAACTGTTGTTTGTTTATTTACTCGAAAAATATGTTTGTGGCGCTTTATGTAGATTGAGGAGGGTTATGTTTGGTTTTAAATTGAGGTTGTATACGTTTTGTAAAGTATTGCTAAAATTTTCATTTTTTAATTTATATAGTAAGCTACATGTGAAGAAGCTGGACTAAAATTGAAGAATTATGGTAAAACATGTCATTCATAAAACATCAATATGAAACAATTAATTGATGCTATTGATACACTAAGGTATGTGGTCATATTCTTATGGATCTATTAACATAGGGTTAGGGGTTTGAAAGTAAGAAGGTTTACGCTTTTCAGTTTGTTTATATTTACAAACTAAATCATAGAGTTGATGTATTTTAAAACACACATCAGCACCACTTTAATAGTTTTCTAGGCCACATTTTCTTCCCGTTGCAAAGCACGGGTATAGCAGCTTGTTAGACATTAATGGTGTATGTGATTCCAGGATATTTTTAGTTATCGAGGATAAAACGATATAGATAATAGTTTTGATCATGAGACCTGGTCCAGATACAATAATTACATTTTTAATCATCAACTCTGTCTAAAAGAATAATCTTGTGTCAGTAAACAATTTTAATGATTATTCTACAATCATCCCTTTTTCACCATATCCAACAACACGCACGATCTTGTTGCCTTGGTAATTCAGCAAATCGTAAATCACCAAATTGAAATCATTGAACGAGCACATCGTCATCCGATACAATCACAAAACAAAGTCAATAAAAGTCGGCTTATACGCTTTCATTTTACACGTTCACATATTGACAGCTCCGTCTCATTCATATGCATCAAATATCCGCTGATTATTGAATGACGACAATCCGATGAAGCATAAATTAATTTTAGTCAAACCACAAATATTTTCCTACTAATTATTTTTCACTTCGCAGTGCTCCCGATAGACCGCAATATAGGGAATGTTCTATGCAGGATTGTTGTTGGCTGAATTTGATTAATTATTAGATTTGTCCAACGTGAATACAGCTAATAAAAAACTTGAGAGTAGAAAATTAAAAAAGGTTGTTTAAGATTTACTCAGAATATCAAATGAGAAGGTGTGTATGTAATATGATAGCCAACATCAAATGAAGTTGCTCCTACACCAGATATTTAATCAATTTTTGTTCCACAAGGAAACATTAAAATAAAAAATTAAAATAAATTGATAGAATCGTTTGAAGTTTGGAATCTTTAAGTCCATTAAAAGCTATTATCAATAAATTCTGAAATGGCTGCTAGTGGATTGACTTGGTTAAAGTGACTTCTAGCTACTCGTAGTTTCACCAATCAGCAATAGGTGTTCTTTTGTCGGATTTAATCAACACATGAAAAGCTTTGGATCCATACATTGATACGAAAAAAGAGATAATACATATATTAGAGAAGAAAAATTAATTCTAAAGATTCCCCAGTAAGGCAATAATGTTCAGTCATAATATTACTTATGATATTCTAATCAGTATTAAAATATACTTTATAATTTGAATTGCACGTTAAATAAAACTAGTTTGACTTATTGAAATTAGTTATTTGAGTTAGACAAGATGAATAGTTTGCAACAAGTCCCTAAGAAAAGATTAAATATATATTATACTCTTTTGTAAATTACTCAAGTATTAATCAACATTACCCTTGTATCATAAAGAAAGATGTTAATTTCGAGAAAGGCTGGCGAAGGAAGTAACCGTAAAGCCTCCGCAGGAAAGGAAGAAGAAGAAGAAGAGAAGGCGTGTCAGTGTTTCTCTCTAAGTATAATTTATTTTCCTGTTTCCTTTAATTCAAAGATGTTAAGTCTCTATTTGTTGTTTTATGCTTAAACTTTCATTTAATTTATAATAGCAAATTTTATTATTTTCAACATTGTCAGTATTTATGTTAAGATTAATATATTTAGATTATAAATAAATAAATATGTACTTACTGTCTTCGCAATCCTTGTTTGATTATGACACTACGGCTGTTTAGGATATTACTCCATCATCGGTTGTAGTCGTACACTAAACTAAAATACTGTTGTATTTAATTTATTTTATAAAACTGGTGACCGACTATTATAGCCGTGCGCGTGCTTAGATTTGTGTGTGTCGTGTCTCGTGTTGCATATGGACTATTTATTAATTGACGCAAATGAAGTAATCCCGCAAGAAATTTAAATTTAACAGTATTTTAGATTAGTGTACGACTACACCCGACGATGGAGTAATATCCGAAACGGCCGTAGTGCCATAATAAAAAAAGGATTGCGAAGACAGTAAGTACATATATATTTATTTATACGCGCAATCTGCCACACTGAAAAATCATCATATTTAGATTACGATCAATATAAACAGATAACCTATAATAGTGTAATGCAGAGAACAACCCATTTTACTAAAAATGGAAATGACAAACTAATTGGAAAACAAACTGTCCAAAGTCGAAAAGCTTGTGAAAAGGTTTCCCTTTACGATATAAATTACGTATGTTATTTTCAAATATTTATGCCAAAGTCTATACCATTTTCATTTCGTTCAATAGATAATAGAAATACAAAAGGTGGTCCACAGCTTTGAATCTTAGTTAATATGCCAGAGATTTAACCCGATTTGGTTTAACCCGATTAACCCGACGTATTATACAGACCACACCGATAAATCGATTTCCAAATAAGATTTTAATTAGTTTAAATAACAAAACCATCCTAACCTAACCTAACCCAACCCAACCACCATTAGGTTCGGTTCGGTTCCGTTTAGTTCGGTTCTGTTTAGTTCGGTTCGGCTAGGTTAGGTTAGGTTCGGGTCGGTTAGGTTTGGTTATAATTAGGTGATTAGGTGTGGTCTGTATAATACGTATGTACCCCAGAGTTTCTCACACCAAAGCCTAAAATGCTAACCACTAGGCCAGCAACACACCTTTAAAATACTGTATATTCTTGGTGATATTTAATATTCTCGTGTTCCACAACCTAATTACACTGTTGCACAACGTAGCGGGGTTTATAGCCCAGAAAGGTGTGTTGTTACGGTTCACGTCCTGACTTGACCTGTTACCTACATTTTCACCCCCCCCCCCCTTCCACCCCACCATCATCCCCCGTCCCATCGTTATTTCCCACCCTCTGCAACCCTCTATCTCATACGAAATGTGGCTCAGATAACGCAGTCTAGGGTTTCTAATGAGGTTCTATTACGTGACCATCTTACAAATTGAGGATGTGACATTTAGTATGGATTAAAGTAGAATATCTAGGTTAATTATACTGGTGTTTTGGCTGAAATAATATAAGGCAATTTTATTTCACCATTTGAGGTAAATTTGTAAAACGGGCATATCTGAAGGTATTTTATTTTCATTCAAAAATTAAATCCAGTTAAGTACACTATTATTTTTAATTCGTCACATTAATATTTTTTTACTAATCTGCACCAAAGCTTTATTAATTTTATTTACTAATATCTGCACATGCAATTAGTTGACCATGACGCTATAATTAGCCTAACAAGAAAGTAGTGGGGGTGAATAAGTTCTCTAAAGGTTATTGATTGACTAACTCTTGGAAACTGTTCTAAATACATTCAACTGCAGGCAAAAAATAAGCACACCAAAAGAGTCGAAGCTTTCTGAAACAGCAAAACAAAAGTTTTTTGAACATATTACCCATAACATAAACTCCGGCTTTATTTGGTAAAAGATTGTCAAAGTATAATTTTATGATCACAAATATTTTGTGTTTTTCATATAACAAATATCACATGCGGATGGCAACTGGTAGAAGGAATCTAACGTATTTTATTATTTTATTTTACAACAATATAAATTATTTGAGCAATATAAATAAATCCGACATTTATTGGAATGGGTGTAATACGAATACGTTTAATATTTGACTGCAATATGCAACTAAAATCGGGTTGGAGCTGAATACCCTAGGCGACATATAAAACCCGATAGAGGCCAGTTGGGCAATGTCACATTCAATAAATGCAGTATTACATTCTATCCTGTTGTAAAAGTGAATCCAATCCAAAATTGTATTTGTTATTATTGTAAAAACATCACAGTTTCAACTAACTGTTTTCGTATTACATGCAGACATGCTTATTATTTCAAAACTTCTGAAAATAAATAGTTTTGTACACGTCATAAGTGATAATAAAAAAAGTTTTTAGCCTTAAACATCTGTTTTGCCTAGAATTAGTTTTTAAATGGTAATAGCAGGAATTCAACTCTACTTTTATAAAAAAAAAACATATATAAAACATGCATTTAACTTCCCTAACGTAAGAGAACAAGTTTGGGAATACAGAAGAACTTACTATCATCTTCTTTATCCAAAATTTTCAAATCATTCATACGTTTAGATATAAAAACAAACAAAAAATGTAAACCTTAATTTAAAAATTACTTAAAGTTTCCTAAAGCACTAAACATGCAAGCTGCTTCTAGGCCAAAGGTGGTTTCTAAGAAAGAACGAATACTTTGAGATAGTATGACGTTAAACGATTATGATTATTACTATCAATTTGTACATTCACCCAATTCAGATCTTGATTTAAGTCATTAGTATAAAGCAAAAGTCTTATTTACTTTAAACCAATCGTCTGAAAATTGACAGTACTGCTCCTAGCGACACTTTTATATACTTTTTCCACTCTCAATCACAGTAGCCTTAATTTTGCTTTATTAGGTATTATTTTTTTTTATTATAATATAACGATTTAATCATTAGCGTATAAGGACCATTAGCAAAGCTCAATATCCTGAAATCATTGAAATGTCAATTACGTCAGTAAAAGTTAGAACACACGTTATAAATTATACTTACACTATTTTACAGACTTATAAAACGAAGAATTTTTTGTAAACAATATATTTAAGTTTTTTTCCATTATTTTGACTAAATAAAAACCATTTCCCTCAGTTAAGCTGCTTACTTACGGTACAATATTTATATCCGCAAAATAAACAGTTTCATACTTATTTATTTAAAATTATACCTACAATAAACTACAATATCTCTTTCCTTTTACTACGGCCATTCCGCAGTTATATAACCCTATCCCTAATGTAGTAATGCACCAATGATATCTAATACGTGATACGCCAGCTAATGGTCAATTGATATTAATGCAGACTATAATATTATGTTGATTCTGGGTAGACGAATAATATTCCAACTCCAATTCATTGATCCAGACATTATAATAGACACATGAATACTAAACGTATTTCTGTCAGTGTTTAACCTTGTTTTTTAATTGCTAAATCAATAATAACAATTAGTGTGACTTTGACGAATTATTAAATCTCATTAATTATATAATAGTAGAGATTTACCTATTTTTTGACCTATGTGTCAAGCCTTATAAAATATTTTTCGTTCAAACATCCTAGTAATTTAGTTTTCTGAACACTTGAAATTAAATTTGCTTAAACATGACCTAATGACAATCAACAATTCTAATGAAAACAAATCGATTGAAGTCATAAAGCTTTCTCAATTTATTATTGGTAATAATTATCTACAGTGTTTCTTGTCTTAACTTAATATGATAAGATTAGTGTAGCCCTTAAAACCGAAGTGATTCTTAATAGACCTGGTGAAAATGCTACGTTTCAGAAATAAGTAATTTGGTAACTTATTATATCAATAACTTCTTGATCAGCATTGTACGTGTTATTAAATTTACGGAAAGTAAATAAAAGATACGTCTTATAACACTTAGAACATATATTTACGCTTATACTGTTACTCACAAGACGGTAAATAAAAAATAAATAAAAAAATGGTAAGTGGTGATAGATTTCGATTGGACACTCCAATCATCATCAGACCCAATAGGCGAATGACTACTTATTATATAGCCAGACAAACTAAAAAACAAATATATTTCCTAATTTATAGACATAGTTATATATATTTTTAATGGGTTCATGAGTAAGTGCCACTACGAAAATTTTTCAGTAGTTCATTATTATAGCACAGCTTGTCTTGCTCATGTACCACTTATGCAAATGTGTATAGACAACTGCAGTATTTAAAGATGAAACCATCTAACAATACAGTTTAGTTGAAAACCTAAAAAATACAATCACGTTGTGGTGAGTTACTTGGCCAGTTTTTATTTTTATACAATCCCACTTAAAATAAACAAACCGTAAATAAAAGCAATTAAAAGTTTTTTAACCCTAAAAATGTATTTAAAAATATTTAACTTGTATTTTAAATATTTTTTCTACGAAAAAGTTTGACATTTGTATCAGATTTAATGCAGTTTTCGTTTCAAACTCAACTGAGAACAAGTTCATTCCACGAGGCCCTGCACTAGAGTTGTCACTAGCTTCAATGTAAAGTAAGCCAGCCCCCGGGCCATTCTGTAACAACCAACTCAACAACTTTTGCAGACAGAGTTTCTCGTCTGTTTTACCATCCATTCTTATGTATATTTGTACGCACAAAGCTACAAAACTAGAGGCTCTAGTTTTGTAGTATGTAACATTCATAACCTTCTTTCACTAATATCCGATTTCTTCTTTACCATTTTATAGGGGTAGTCTAAATAGTTAATCAGATTATACGACCAGAAATGCTAACCTAAATTAAACTCTCTCCAATAATACATGGTTATTCAAAAACAATTGTGCATAGCTAATCGGTTGGTAGTCCGTTTCTGTGATTTTAAACAGCTGATTGTTGCACCAATGGAAAGGGCATGTTTAAAAGTTAGTTTTAACATGATTGTGTTTTGTCTCTGTTGATTGGTTGAGTCAAGAACCACTAGAAAAACAGGTCATGCTGCAGCGCGGGCAGCGCAACACTACGTCACAGTGGTGGATAGTTGTACTAAACTCTTACCATTAAAATCTTACAAACAGCCAGCTTGTTTATTTACCTAAAACATATGGGAATGGTGATGGCAATGAATTTATCAATGAAATCTATCCACTAGTGTGACGTCATGGATCCTGCAGCATGGCCTGTTTTTTTTTCTAGTGGGGCCTTAGTTGAGTACCACAAGGCCTGCCAACAAATGGCTACTACAAAACAAGAAAAAGCCTTTAATGTTTTTCAATTTTCTCCTACTAATGGTTAGTGTTCAGTAGAACTTTGGGGCCAAATTTAGGAAGGAGTCTCCTAATCGGAACTGCATAGCTCGTTGGATGATACAATTCAAGACAACTAGATGTTCGTGTGCCGAGAACAGTTCAGACTGTCCTCACACTTCACCTGACGCTGTAGAGAGAATCGAATCTAAGTTTGCGCGGAGTCCAAAAACCATGATATTCAAAGCTGGTAGGGAAATTCACATACCACAGTCCACGATTTTACGAAAGCGTTTGAGAGGAAATCCGACAAACTGCAGTTATTACAAGCATTGAATTTTACCGAAAAACCAAAACGTACAGATTTTTTCCATAGCTCCGATTTTTGTTGATATTCTTTAATTTTGTTGACATGCTTTGTGGAGTTCAACTTATCAACTGAGACAAAACATAACCTCGTAAAAATAAACTTATAAACACTGCCTGTCCATTGGTGTAATAATCAACTATTTGAAATCACGGAAACAGACATAACAACTGTTTATTTTTACACTATTCTTTTTGAATAACCCTGTACGTTATGTCCTTGGTTGTCTATTAGAATAATCAGGAATGTCAATGTTTATCTCTATGGATGTTTGAATTCTAAAAAGTTCAAATCTTTTGTTATCATGTATGCTACCTGAACGTTATAGTTAATTTTATATAATTTACTGTCCATCAGTAGCTTATATCTCTGGTAGTATAAACTTTAAGGTTAATCCAGGCTATTACATGTCACCTCATTTTAATGCTTATGATATTTTGCCAAGAGTTTGGATTTTTTTTACAATTTAAGTCGCTATTTTCTTAGGTCCGGATGTATACTCCTCAAAATTAATCCAAAACTATGATAAAGGAATACCGTATATTATTTTATTCCCTAAAATTCCAGCCGACCGACCACTTTCATGTTAATTTCAATCTAAAATTCGTTTCCCTTCTTAAAATAATCCTATTATTATTTTTAAATTTTAATTCCAACTTCTAAAATTGTCTGTGGCCTAAAGATAATTTCGAATACAATATTAGTTGACTTAATCCAAATCTTAAGTCTGCTCATCTGTTATGAGTAATCAACAATCGCATTCGACCTAGTTGCATAATATTGTTCTAAATAGAGAGGTATAACGGTAACATTGTACATCAACCTCCATTACATCAAAGGACCCGTATATTAGTCAGGTATTGCCTATATTGTCACTCCCTGTATCTTCAGCTACAATCAATATGGCACTGATTGAAAATTCCTAGCATTCCAAAGCTCGTGAAGCAGGAGAGGAAGTTAGATTAGAATTTAGGTCGGTCTGCGACTATTTACTACATGCAAAACTACATCCCTACCTACAGTGTTATGTAGCCAAAATATAAATATTGTCAATTTATCAATTTTGGGAGATGCAATCTTACGTGTTTTAAATGTTATCCATGTTTTGTAAATATTTATGAATTTTGACGACATTCAAAACCTGAAGAGGCTCCATTATGCGCCCAAACTAGTTGTAACACAACCATTATCAACATTACATGTATTTAAGCCGTTTTAATTGTATCTTGGTAATCCGGGGGCTACCCGTTCGAAAAAATATTTTTTAAAAGAATAAATGGGAAATTATGTTTTTCCAAGCTTTATTTTGTAATTTCGCTTTTATAGACTTTAATGTGCCCAATTTATATACATATAGCCTATTCATAGTTAACATATTTTTACATCCCAATAATAAAACAAGTTTATCAGAAAATGAAGAAGAGTTCCAAAGAAACTTGGAGGAGCTTGGGTAACAAATTAACTTTTTTGTCCCATTGAAACATGATTTAAGCCAAGCAAAGTACACGGTGGATGGCTGTAAATTCTTTAATTTCAAATTATGGTTACCAAAATTGTTTTGGAATTTCTGCTGTACAAAATAAACTGATGAAATGAAAACATGTCAATGATGCTTATAACTATTGTGCCAGTTTTAATCGCATTCTCCGCCAACAATAGATTAAATTCAATATTAAATTACTATATTTGTGTAACTAGTGTGCGAAGTGTTGTTTGGTTGGAATACAGGAGTCCGGCAAAGGAAAGTAAATACAGCAATTAGCAACTTTCTGTACTATAATCAATGCAAAGAAGTCCACTTTGTCAGGTGACTGTAGGACCAAATATTTGTTAGTTTCTATCATGGTTAAGGGATGTTCCGAGTAGTAAATAATGTATCACGAAGATCGATACCAATTGATTCGAATAACGATATCTTAACGATACTTTCAGCTGACTCAATTCATCCCACAACGATAAGAAGAACTATTTGAATCCACAACCTTTCTATTAAATCAGTTTTCTTTCTAAATTATAATACTTTTTTTTTGTTTTACCAATCTTTTCTTGCAACTATGAAACAACCGGATAATTTTGTAAGTGGGAAAACTGAAAAGCCTGGAATATAACAAGTCTGGGGCAAACGACGGAGAAGTTTCAACAAGTTGGTAACGACTTTCTCGAGCTATGTTCAGTCCTCTTGCCTCTCTGACTCTCTCCCTCCCAGAAACACCAAAATCACCATCAGTCAACTAAAGCTCCATACAAACACCGTAACAATCCGTTTAACTCCCCCTATACTTAGTATTATGGAAAAGTACTGGGTAAAAATTTTCTAGTTTAGGTTTTGGGTGGAAATATCAGTTTTGGGTTCCCTAACCCCCCCCCCAAAAAAAAACAAAAAAAAACGGTTTATAAGTTATGTCCGTGTGTATGGATGTGTGCAGACTACACCTGTGGCTTGATCGTGACGAAATTCAGTATTTTGGGCACTAATCCATGGTATTTTAAGATTGTTTTTCATTGTTGGAAAGTTTTGATTTAAACAGCGGTTTTTCCTTAAAACGACAAACGAATTGTATTGTCACAAAAAAACAGCTTAAACAATTTTGATTAAATTTGGTATTTTATGGTCTTTTGAACTCAAAGTAGTGCTATAACTGCAATTCCCGTAAACAATACGGGCCTAACGGCATTAACTGCAGCTTTTATGATTCCTCCCCCCCCCCCATAGAATATCATAGTTACTCCCAACACTTGCCTATGCTAAGGGGTTTTGACAAGCTAATGGGAAAAATTATGTATCGGATTGCTAATACTGTTTATATTTTCTTTAAAAAATATACAAAAATAGAAATGTTCCACAAAAATATACAAGGCCCAACAAAATTAACACACACTTCCTGTTTTATAACAAATCTCAACATTCATAACTACAAAATAACGAAAATCGGAAATAAATGATTGACAAAATGCGTACTTTGTGGTAACATCCAAGAGATAAGCGTAAATGGGTAATTTTACTTTGTAAAATTGTTTACGAACACAAGCTTAAGACAGAACCTTGTTATTTGTCAAAAATATCGCAATAATTTAAATTAAATCTAGTATTGATTTTAATCACAAATGAACTTGAACAACACGTTTTTTTTCTACTTCAAAAGTCAATGTAACAGCTTTCTTTTAGATTTTCCTCTCATCTAAAATGTTTTGCTATACATGATCTTTTTCCCCTGGATTGTTGTTATCTTGTAAGCTACATAACTGTAATGAAAAGGGGCTTCATAAAACTCTCTTTTCAACATCCGACAAAACACCATAAAATTAAACATTTTTATCAATTTGAACAAGACTGTCCTAAAAATTAGTTTAACACAGCAATAAATTCCACGCATACATTTTTGTACTTTTAACAGCTTGTAAATGTGTAGAACAATCATTGCCAACTGTCGAGAGACGCAATACCAGGGACAAAGTGGAATAGTTTAAATTGTTGGTAACAATGGCCCAACTTTGGACAGAGCCTGACATAGTAGGAACGGACAATTCATAATGTTTGAATTACAAGTTGTTCCTAAAACAAACAAAAATTTCACTCAAAATCACACACGAGTTTGTTGTACATATCTCTTATATGTTTAGGTCTTTGAGTTCATACCAAATCTTTGAGTCTTAAGATTTTCCTCCAAATATTTTTCGGATAAAAAAATATTATTGCTCCGATTTAGTTTTTTTTTTAGAATTCTATTTCGTGTGTCTATTATTTTTATTTGTAACTGTGTATTGCTTTTGTATAAATTATATTCTTAGGTTTATTCCTAAGGCTTTAAATGATTAATTCTATCTATACTATTTTTACAACTACTGTGATTTCATGCATTCCTAGTTGAATTATTTATAACTTTACATTTTTAATCAATTTTACTAAGGTTTATTTGTTTGTTTTTTTCAACCCATAATTGCTGTAATTTTAGCCTCTAAAATATTCCGTTGTTTTGCAAGCCCATTCATATATAGTTAAAGAAACATCTGGTCATTGTCAGTAAAAACTAGTATATAGTAATAGTCAATAAATAAATTCAACCTACTGCGCTCCGATCTTAGTAAAATCTTAAAATTATTATTATACCATATAACTTTAACGCATCTACACCCGGAGGAGCGAGCTGGTCTAGTGGTAGAGCTTGATACTTCGGTGCCTAAAGCTGGGTTTTCCTTGGCGCGGAAGCGGAGAGCGGAGAGAGGACGCGGAGAGCGGAAAAAGAGATTAACCAGGTGTTCCGCTCCGCTTCTAGGAAAACAGTAACATTAAATTACCTAAGACAAGTGGAGTCCGCTCTCCGCGTTCCTCTCTCCGCTCTCCACTTCCGCGCCTAGGAAAATCCGGCTTAAGGTCCCGGGTTCAAATCCTACCAATCACCAAGTATTTTAGCCATATGATAATGCCGTGAACCTACTAGTATTAGCCTGAAATAATCGTTGAAAAAGTTCCAGGCTAAAACCTTGCTTCCTAGGACATGAAGGAGACATAAAAAATTAAAATAGGCAAAGTAAAAAATAAAACCTATCTAAACCGAAATAACATCTTCATCATCTAGTGACGTTCTATTACATGCATTATTTACCAGTCAATTTCTTTGTTGCTCCTTCGCAGCCTCTGCCTCAAAGGGATATTTGCACGTAAAATGTATTCACTAGCTCTATGATCATGTAATCCTTACATAGTAAGTTACTCATACGGTTTTGTGTTACAAAGTCCCTTCGTTGCTTTGAAGCCTCATCTCAATATGTATAGAAATGCGAATTTTGCGTATAAAATATTTTATCGAATAACTTAACGTCGGTGATTAAGTCGGATTGTTTTTATTTTTTACTGGTTATTAAAAATGTGTATATTTTATGGAATTTAAATAAACATAGTTTTATTTGTATATGTGAATTTTAAAGTCTTGTTGCATTGCTTGAAATTATACTAAATAGTTACAGAAATTTAATTTGCATGTGTCACATTTTACAGCGAAGTAAAGCCAAAAAAATATATCTTAGATTCTTGTCCATTGGTTTGTGTAATATTTAAGTCTATCTGAATTAATTAGTTTTTCAATAAAACGAGAACATTCTTGTTAGTTAATTAAAAAAAAGATTAAAAATAACACTAATAGGCCTATCGTTTTAAACACCAATTTTTTAGAAATCAAAAAACCTAGTAAAAGAACATAATTGAATTAGGCCGAATTTAACATCGGCCTAGGCAATCCTATACTACAGTATAACAAAATTACATAATGTCGTTTATGAAGTTTTTACACCGTCATTTTCATATTTGAAAGGTTTTTGATCATTTCAAACTTAACCTGTATGCGCTTGGAAATAAAATTAATTGTAATATTTTGTAAAATCAAAGGGGGGATGTTGATTATCTTATAATAATATTTACATAAAACATCTTCATACTCAATAAGAAACGTTTTGTGTCAGCTTCTACTTTTATTAAATTTTAGGCTCACCCCCCCCCCCCCCACTATAAGCTGGGACAAGCCTACTAGTATTTATTGAAAAAATATATGTAACGCGTATCTAACATAAATTCCCTATACATTGAAGACCGCATTTAATCTAAGAATATCAGTCTATTACTCTTTGCCATAATGATTGTCATATCAACACACAGTATAGATGAGGTAGATGGATGTAAAGCTAGGATTGGTTTTGACAGCAATATTGATTTGTGTTATCATTTTACTTAGACCAGTGTGGCGTTCACTACTACATCAAAAATCACAAATGAAAACAAAATCTCAGCTAAACAATGTAGTTTTATAAAATTACAAATAGTTTTTTTTATTCAATTTGGTCTAAATCAGTCAGCAGTGTGGCAGTACAAAATCTAAAAATGTTAACGTTAACAACATTTAATAAGGGTGAATGATACAATAATTATTGATACAATTAATTATTCAGTTCTCATCTTTCGTTACCATGGTCACCAATCAATACTTACTTTGTTAGTGGCATGAGGGGTAGGAATTTAAACCGGTCTGTTGAATTTATCCTAGTCAGTAGGCTATTAGTTTTAGCGTTTGCAAAAAAACATTACAGAATCCGCATTTTATCTACGATATAACAATAACTTCCGATTATAAAATACGAGTCGAAAAATAAGTTTAAAGAAGTTTTTGGGGGAAAAGTTATTTTCATTTACATCGACTCCTCCAGTAGAGGATATAGTTTCAGGATGTATAGGGTTTAGCCACAAGTGATAAACAGAAGAAATATTGGTTGTGTAACAGAGATGTAACAAATAAACTAACTTCAGAATTTATTGAAACAACATAAATACCGTCCCTGAAAAACACCTTTACTTGTCGTTTGGTGAAATTAAAACATGCCGCTCCAAGAGTCCAATTTGTTTGTGGTCAGTTCCTGTTTCAAACAACCGTGTTTTTGTGATAATACTTTGCTGATAAAAAGGTAACATTTTGCAAAAACTATGTTAAATTCCTATTTAAATTATGAATATATTATTACAGCTATTTAAAAACTATGCCTAAGTGGAGATGTCCTAAAATAACGTACAAACCAACATATAACAATTTACTAAGATATGCATTACAGAATAACTGTACCAAAATGTCAGATTTTCTTGGAACCCTGTATTTACAAATCCTTTAAAACTACCTTTCATACAAAAACGTATCAACTACTTATACATTTTGGAAAATGTTCCATTTCAGAGAAAAATTCACAAAAATATATTATAAAGGTGGTGTTTTTTGAGTAATTTATTAGATTTAGCAATCATATTTCGGCGAAAAGCAGAAAAAGACAAAAACTAGCTTTTTTTCAATAAAGTGTTGTCACTGTAAAAAAATATATATATGTATATATTCAAATTAACCATTAAAAAACACGTGCAGTAGTTAATGACACATACAATTAACCGCGAATAATAACTATGACCATTAAACTTGGTTAACTTTATAAAACCTATTTTAAGGGATTTGTTATGTTAAACAACCGTCACGCCCACTAATTATTTTTACCACACTATAACTCTTAGCTAATCAGTTACAGAACTAATGGCGTATCACGTTTTAAAATGATGATAACATAGTAGTTATCATCATGAGTAATAATTGTTTCTACTGACCACACAACTTGATAAAGTGGTCAGTTATATTTCCAATATTATAAGTTATCATACTATGTAATTTTTTGATGGAAAAAATCATTTATTCAGTTTACGCAACGACCGCGTACAGATAGTGTTAACGACACGAGTAGAAATTTAAGGTACGAGCCTTGGAGAGTGCCTTAAAAACTTCTACGACAATTTACGCAAGTTGCGTACACTACTTTACCTACGACAGTTTTTAATTACTAAAAGTCACTACTTATAACTTCTAAGAGAGGTTATGTATTAATTTATAACCTTCAATTGCCCCTGACTGTGATGCAACGAAACGTTGTACACAACACTAATTGCACCACTCAACAATTAAATTAGTCTGAACAGGTAATTAGTTGACGTTCGAAACATAAAAGTTTTACTTCTTCTCCCTCAATACTTTACCCTTATTGGCCCATTAGGCGTGTTGTTAAGTCAAACAACAATATTGTTAAGTAAGTAAACAATGATGTTAAGTGAATATTTACAATTCAAAGAACTGAACTGAAACAGCCAGTTTAAACCCCTGTCGAAGATAAAAGATTTGTTCTAATCATTCGAGTTTTAATTCAATTTCTTATATCTACCTTAACTTTTGTATATTCAGCTAAAAATCACACTTTTTGGGAAGTAGATCTTAATCTTAATCACCCAATCATCTCAGTTGTTAAATCAAACAATATCAGTTGTGAGCATGTCCCGCTCCAAATTCAATAAAGGCACTAATTTCTTTATCCGCAGGATTTATCCAAATGAGTGCTTCAATTATAACAAAGGATATTTTAGCAATGTACACTATGGATTTCACATTCAAAATAGGTAATATGTTTACGTGACAGCCAACGGTCTAATAAACTCGGTCGGTCCTGATATAATTGACTGCTAGAAATCACAGACATGTTGTAAACCTCATTCGGTTAGCCTCCCAGTTAATGCTCGGCCTTTATTGATATTGTGGAAAAATTTATAACGAGAATAATTTTGAATTTACAATTCATTATTTGTTCCGCGGTTAATATTGATTTGTGAAAAAGTTTATATGGATTTTTAATTTGAAAATACTACTAGCCAATGTCACTTCGTTACTTCAAAATCCGTGAGAATCTTGTCAATCTTGCCTTTCCGTTATAGCAACATTTTCTAAATACCCCTAGTATCTGTTTTTTTCACGGCTAAAATATAAAGCGTCACAAAAACTACATACTGTACCGGTACTTCAATCATTAGTCCAAGTTGAAAAAGAGGGAGATTTACTGAATTGTCCATAGATAAGGGTGAAAAATATCATTTCTCATCATATCCTATTATTTGCATTGCATGCCCTATTCCATTGCGTGCGCGATCTCTTCGATGAGTCCGAGAAAAATTAAAAATACTAATGAAACATACTTTGAAAACACAAAATCTAACGTAAGTCATTTTCTACTTAACATTTCACATAAATTACAATATTTTACTTGAATTCACTAAAACATCACAAACTGTAACAATAACCCAATTTTTTATGGAATTGTATCATGGCCATCTGTTTTGATGTAAGCAAAAATGTACACTTGAAAAATGTCATATGATTGACAACATAATTCAGCACTTGAAATTTAAATTTAAAGATTGTTTAATTTATACCCAATATACTATAAAAATTCATATAGGGTCGATTCGCTGAATAAAAAAATCCAACAAATTCTTCAATTTGGATGTTATTAAAACTATTAATGCCACAAATGTGTTGGTAATTTGCAATATATAAATCGAAATATTAGATAATACTTTGATTACCACAATGTATATTCAGCAGTGTAAGAGTGATTGGAAATCGCTAATTATGCCCTAATTATTTTATCGTAATATAGACTGTTCAGTTTAATATTCAGAACGAAATTTACATATTTAAAACAAGGGATAAACGTTCGAAATGGAAAGCTAATGCACGTAATGCGATTCAATTTATACATCATGAAACCTTTTAACTGATGCCGAGAAATCCATATCAACATTTGAATGATCACGTTTCTTTTAACACTCCATTAAATAAGACTTTAAAGAATGTTACTTAAAGTTGAAATTTTTAGTTGATTCAAGAAGATTTTTTTTATAACACAGGTCTCTTCTACCGTAATATACATACCAAGTTTTATAAATATTGGTTGAAAAGTCCAAAGATAAAAAGTACAAAACACAAAATGGTGGATATCTGGTTAACGAAGCTATTTTGGAAAAAAATGTTATACGTGATTTTATCTTTATTGTCACCCAAGGGAATGAATAGGTAAAATGTGTCCCCCACCTTTTTTGAACCCTGTATATAAAATTAACATATTCCTCAGAGCCGGGTTCAAACGTTTAGATCATTCACTTAAAATTTTCACTTACAATTATGATACAGAAGTATTAAGTGACACCGAGCCTATATTATCTACAACTGAACTCAACTAAGAAAACATAGTAGTACATATTTTATGCGTTATGTATGAATTTCATAAACACTAATTTATTAGTTACGTTCTCATCAATAACGTGTTCTGTTCATTTAATAAACAAAATTAAGCTATGTTTATCATTAGAAATTAAATGTTTGATAAGTGTCGAAAAATTTAGTGTGTAACATTGCATTAATTATATATTTCCATTGAGTTCGCCATTTTGTAATAATAACAATCTATTAAACTAACAAGGCTCTTGTTATCAGGTCAGCACAGACGATCGTGCCTTATGATATTATGTTGGTGAGGGGGGGGGGGAGAGGTTCATACTATGGGAAGTGGACTTGAAAATAAACCTCTTAAATGTTACTCTATTGTATTATAAAGTTCTTGATTTAATTACGATTAATTTCATGACTAATTTACGTAAAAGCAAAATTAAATTGTATAAGTTTTTATAACTGTAAGGTGTAAAAAAGGTTACCAAAAAGGTATCATTTTATTTTTCTGACACTTAAGGCATTTTAATTTTTTTAATATCGTTGAATACTTCCTTAGGACTGAATAAACCGCTATAATTTTTTAAACAATTCATCCCATTTCAAACTAAATTTATCGAAACAATTAGCTTCATCGATTAATGATTTTATTAGACCATAATTTAAGTAGTTTAGAAATATTGTGAAATAAGTGTATTTCGTTAAAATGTTTATCCTCAAACAATACATGATCACATTCTTAAGGCACAGGTTAACTTATGTAATACAAATAGAATTTGATAGTGTATGCAATTAAATATATATATAAAAGATTAGCTAAAGTAAGTAAATTATAGTAAATATATCTCTACATACCGTTTAATACTGAGAGTATGTAAAACTTCGAGCGTACCTGTAACAAAACATTATAATTAATTAAACTGATTAAAAGTAGTCTAACTAATAAAAAATTGTAACTATGTTATAAATACAGTACGAAACGTACTGCACTACATTTTGATCACATATAGCCCAAATAATGTTACCATTGTTAAAATCAGTCACAGATGCAACCCAATTGAATTTTGATATTACAAATGGATGTAAAACGTCAAAAACAAAATAATTTAACAAATCCATATAAAATTACTACTTTGTTATCGATTAAGTTCACCCTTTGGTTTAGTTACATTTGTCAAGAGAAATCGAGCTTGGTTCTTTTCTAAAAAAAAGTGGCCGTTGGGTAGTAAAACAGTGTTTATTCCGATCAATATAGTACAAGCACCAACTTGTAGTACGTATGTACAAACCATAAGGGTTGAACTTGCCCTCTTTTACTTCAATTACATCATTGAGCTTTCTTTATTAGATTACTTGTATAGATTTGTATATAGTTTGTTTTATATAGTCTATCAAGGACAAGAGTTGTTTTGAAAAACAGAATTGATTTAGTTGTTATAAATTGTTTCTGAAAAACACTTGTATTTATTTATTCTTATCTAGCTTGTTCAACAACCCCCTACTCGTTGATATTTTCATAAATATTAAAAACCCATTTTAGGTGAGCAACTTGTAGTTACGTTGATTGATGTCGTGGACCTGTGATTTGATAAGGTTTAGATTTTCAAAGTTCAACGACTAATTTTATTTTATGTTTTTAATTTGGAGGTAAAAATCGTAAAAACTGCAACCACCCTTTCGCGTTTATTCTTATCCAAAGCTTAAGTCTGAGGAAGGTGAACTGAAGAAACAAGTTTTAGTAAGATTATAAAAACAGGTCATCGTTATGAATCAATGTATGTATATTCAATTTAAAACACATCTAACGTATTTCAGTTATGCAGGGACACAAAGTTGTTTTGTATCATAAATATGAGTGAAGGATGAGTATATAATGAAGTGAGGAACATTTAGCACATTTTACGTTATTGTGATAGCTTTTTGCTACGATGAAAAATGCCGACATTTATGTGCACACACAGAACAATATAATCGAGTTCAAAGGTTTCAGCATTCTATTATTAGATTGCCTTGAAGAAAAAGCTGATCTTGGCCAACAGAAATTGCATAATGCTAATATTATTATATTGATAATGTCACTTATTCTGCATTTTTGCATTTATATTCAACGCAAAAATTTACCTTGGCAAAGTTTCCATAATCACACATTCAAATTATATAAACAGTAAGTAAAAACCTCTGTTATTAAACTAATATTTTATTAAACGATTAAAACAATCATTATTGTTGGTAAACTATGCCATATGAATGTAAGCTGAACAACAACTGGACTGCTATAATGTATTGAGGTTTACTACAGCATTATGGGCCTGTGATTTCTAGTGTCAATTATACCAGGACAAACCGACCGAATTGCCTGTAAAGTTTGCTGATGCTGTGCAAACTATAACTATTGTGAACTTCTATACTATACACAGTGTACTTTGCTAGTGGAACATGTCCTTTGCTAGTGTTTATACCCCTTTCATACAACCCCGTTGCAGCAAGCCTATATCAAAGTAAACTTATTGTGACTTGATTGGAATTGGTTCACCTTGTATTTATTTAGCTTTTAAATGCACGGTTGTCATTGTTTTGACAGTTCATAAGGTTATATAACCTTTAATCAATGTGAATAGAATAAATATAGAGTTGATTCTAAATATGTATTCACGGACATATTCACTCAATTAATTAGTTAAATCTAAATTTTATGATCAACTACTATCTAATAAGCTAATAAGCTCTTGACATACAGTATATGTACGTAAGAAAAGCTATAACACAATTTATAGTTCAAATAATAAGAAATTATTTGTTGGCCAGTTCAATTGTGACGTTTTTAAGCGATTTTACATTAATTGCGCCAAAGAGTTCCTTAATTGCGCCTCTAAGATAATAAGATAATAAGTCCTCTAAGAGGACAAAATATTTTCCTTAGTTACGCCAACCCCAAGCCAGGTAGGGTTGAGTTGCCGGCAGAAGAAATAACTATGTTTACGTGTCATCTTATCCTAACCTAACCTAACTTAACCCAACCCAACCTATCCTAACTTAACCTAACCTAACATACTTAATTATACAGTCAAAGATAGCCACCACTTACTGTATAAGTTAAGAAATAATTTACATGACTTAAGAAATAAAGCCCTGTTGATGAACTTGTCGAGATGCTCCATGGAGTAATTGGCGCAATACCCGGCTACCTTACTCAGGCCAGTTTGCGCAATTAAGGCCCACCCCTTTGAGTTAAATATCGAACACAGATGGTTTATTTAGCTAGAATATCTAAAAAAAACATCGTTTATCTTAAAACCTTTCTAAATAGAACTTAAGAAATCCGAATATACTAATAATACCGTAATACAAGTTACAATGAGGTGGCAGAATGGTTATTATTTTCAATATTTAGGACAAAATAAAACAGCATACCAAAACGATGAAATAAGAAATAGCTATATAAGAAAAAAATCCCAACCTTCATTTAAATTACTTGAAAATGTATACAAGGTAAATGCAAATCTTCAGTGTACAGCACTTTCCCAAGATGTATGCTTTGTCCCATGAAACTCAAAGGCTTCGAGTTAAACATTCAACATTGTTGATGAACAAAGTCTTTGTGTGTTACAAAAGCAATACATTGATGCAAAGTGGAGGAGATTTTGTCTAAAATATCATGATATTGTTTACAATCAAGAATCATTATTACGTAAGAGTAAATTGATTCATTTTCACAATATATTACCTAATAAAACTGAAAAAGAAATTAGGAGTAGATCCTGCCACCGGCTAACCTTTACTGAAATACCTCAGGAAACTGAAAGTAACGTATGAGGACGGTGAATAAGGACGGTTTGATGACAGGGAAAGAAAACAACTTAGCAGGGGCGTAAAACTCTGTCACTCCATAAAACTGAGATCAGAATTTGAGGGGTTTTGGATGGGACGTTTGCTTTGAAAAGAAACGACCTTTAAAAAACATATAGTGTAAACATAGTGACTTGGTGGTTCAATTACTTATTTTGCAAAAAACAATTGTTATTTTTTCATGGGAACTTATTTATTTGCAGCATGGTGCAAAAAAGGGTTTTTCTCGAATTTATGAACAGATAGAAACGTAGGGTTTCCAACAATCCGTAATATCATTTTTAATGTCATTATCTAAACAAACAACATAAGATTGATATAGAACAAGCATTGATCATATAACGGAATACACACACAGTGCTTACTTTAATTATTTGTTTAGTTTAAAATATTGCTTTTGTTGGTTAGTAGATGATTAATAAAAACCCACAAAAATAAAAGCTTACTGTTAGTTTATTTTTTTTTCCTATGTGTATGTTAAAATTAAAGAATAATTCAGACGTTTATTACTTTAAGAATTGAAACTCGCACAAATTTAATAAAATCTTTACCAAAGTCCGATGAATATCAATGAAACTCAGAACAACAGCAACATAACAATTCAAATCGAGAACGATTCGTTCAAAGGTTTTAATTCTCACGTAAATCCATGGTAATTTAGCTTCGATTGTTTTACTTTAGCTAGTTTAGTCGGTTAAGTTCAAACTTTTTATTCGACGTGTGTAGTGTAAAGTTATAGTATGCCTATAAACAATACAATAACACTTTATCTATTCCTCACTACATCATCACTACAGAAAATTAATACGTTAAATGGTGATACTAACGTTCTAACATAGACATTTTGGAAAGCTAAAATTTTGAATGACGTACACTAACGCTATTTTACAGCTCCTTAAAACTACCTGGTTATGAAATTACATCAAACATCTTCCAACCAAACGTTAAGGGGTATAAGTGACTGGTTACCAAGTTAAGTCTCATTACCAGGGTGTAAGTGATTTTTTTCGACACGAGTCTAAATTTCATTGAGCGAAGGTTGAAAAGACCATTTTTGTCCGTGTAGTGAACTATATTTTTCGTCATAATGCAACATAATTAAATAAATTAAGTTGAATGGGGAATGAATCATGTAAAGATAACACCTCAAAATTATTTCCCACTTAGTTTAAAATTTTCTAATGCAAATACTGTAGGCAGATGTTTAGTAAGTGATTTAACCGGTTCTATAATGATTGTGAAGCGTACATTATTCGATCAATAAGTCAAACTATTGACAAGAATGCAACGATAAGCTACAACCCATGAAATCAATCAAACATAATTTCGATACATGCGATTGCTTACAATCGTTGTTTACAACTGATTTTATAACATGTGACTTTTACTTCCTAGGGTCTAAAAAGGCTTTTACGCCACACTACATTATTTTGACGAACTTCCCACGCAAGTATTTAGTCCAGAAAACAGCTGTTTGCCGCCAGCTTATTCAAATGGGGTTTCATTGCGTACTACTGTACTGCAATGAGTTTTACGCCACACTACATTATTTTGACGAACTTCCCACGCAAGGATTTAGTCCAGAAAACAGCTGTTTGCCGCCAGCTTATTCAAATGGGGTTTCATTGCGGACTACTGTGCTGCAATGAGTTTTGCCGGACACCAATCAGCTGATTATACTGTATTTAGGTGGCAGTGAGTGGTTATGAACAAAAACATAACCTCTCTTAGAGGTTATGACTAGTGATTTTTAGTCCTTTAGTTGGTGAAAATATATAAGGATTTGTACGGATTTAGTAGTATGGCGTAAACTATCGTACGTAACTCGTCCAAAATGTGTGTACCGGACTCGTATGGTAATCCCGTACTCGACTTCGTCTCGCACGGGAACGACCACACTCGTCCGGTAAACACTTATTTTCAGGACTAGTAACGTAATATACTATTTTTACCGGACACCAATCAGCTGATTATACTGTATTTAGGTGGCAATGAGTGGTTATAAACAAAAACATAACCTCTCTTAGAGTCATAAACTAGTGATTTTTAGTCCTTTAGCTGGTGGAAATATATAAGGATTTGTACAGATTTAATAGTATGGCGTAAACTATCGTACGTAACTCGTCCAAAATGTGTTTACCGGACTCGTATGGTAACTCGACTTCGTCTCGCACGGGAACAACCACACTCGTACGGTAAACACTTACTTTCACTAGTAACGTAATATACTATTTTACACCCAAGGGATTAGAAGGGCTACTTTAGCTACCAGCAAAGCATTTATTAAACATGAAACTCTCTTATTTGTAGAAACTACAACTAGCAGTTTCAACAAGTAAATCCGTAATGTAGCACCGAAAAACATTTTCTCATATTCATACGACAAATCTTTATTCAGAAACTCGATGTTATTTCAATAAAGTAAACGAGTACACAAGTAACATCCTTGAAATTCTCACTTTGTCTCTAAGGCCAGAGGGAATGACTAAAAACGTTTGAACCGCGGTAGGTACTCTGCCTTTGGCAACTGCATACCACTCCTGCAAACATCCATGGATCGCAGAGCAAGCAACTCTACACAAAATTATTCACAGTTTTTTCCTAGTTTAACAAGTTAAGAATATTAATAGTTTAGCTATATTTACCAAGTGTATATTAATTACCTGTAAAATTAAAAATGTTCTTTTATGCTATCCCTAATTAATTTCTACTGTTGTGTCACATTAAATATACATTCCATTGGTTACGTATGAAACAAAATCTTGAAACATTGTTGAAAAAAACAAATTTATAACACGAAAATACTCTTGACTAACCTTTTTTATCTGCAATCCGAACAAACCCTTAAAAATCTTCAATTACATTAAAAAGTTCAAAGGTTCCTAGGGTGTGTTTCTCGACTAGTGGTAAAAGTGTCAAGGTTTGCTGTTGGAAAGACGGGCTTGATTCTTCAGAAACATTTGAAATGTTAAAACTTTTAGTAAATTGTGTGAACCACTGTCTCAGAAAAAAAAAATTAAATATGCTTTTTAAGAGTTTTTTTGCAAGAAAACAGTAGCCTATAAATGTCTTGCATTTACATAAGGATCAGGCCTGAGCGAGAATTTTTCCAAGCAAAGCAAAGGGTTACAGTACATAAACTGGTAAATTAATATAATTAGTTGCACTACAAAAATACCCAAGCCATCGCTAATAAGGTACTCTTTCATATGATTTTGATTTTTTGTTGGATTGTGTGTGCATATGCAATGTAAATTTGACAATCATAATGTATACAAAAGTGTTTTCTTCAGTGCAATGTAGCTAGTAACAATGGCGACTCTTTCCAGTGGTAGATGAATAGCTTTGTGTGGATACCTTACGGAATACATTGTTTTGTTTTCTTTTAGTTTACATAAAAAAGTATCTTTACTATTGTATATTTTTAAGATACTTTTTAGTTTCTTGTTTTCTAAGGAATCAGTGTAACCCCTGTGCTGCGATCTGATCATGTTCGTTGTGTTTACTTGGGAATTTGTTCCAGACATTTAACCATTCACGTATGTGAGTAGGTCGCCTAAAAGCGCGTCGGACTACAAATGCATTGGCATTGACGTCATAGGACCGCGTACCGGCACTTAGATAATGCAATAATGTACTTCTGTAGTATTTAGTACGATTATTCTTTAACGTAGCTAGCTTACCCTGTTATTAGATGCCTTAGTTCTTGCGGGGTTTGAGGGATAGGAGGGTAGTACACTTGGTATTTGATATCCCACAAGAAAAGCTTCACTGAACACTAACAATAGCATTAGTACGAACAAAATCTAAAACACGAATTGCTTTTTCCTCTTTTGTAGTAGCCATTTGTTGACAGGCTTCCAGGCACTCAATTAAGCAACTTAAAACAAAACACCTTGTCAAAACTTTAAACACACCACATTGTTGTAACAGCTGTTTGAAATCACGGAAACAGACGTACCAACCGTTTAGCACCATTCTCATTGTACTCTATATTATATGATTGTACAATTATACAATTATCATGTATGCATATATCTGATTCATAACCCACATTAGCAAGCTCTACATAGCTTTCTAAAATTCCAGTTACACAGGGCTACGAGATTGTGGCTTTGCCAAAATAATTACAGCGATATTTCTGCACATATGTCACCCACTGCCAGTGTCCGCTTGTGCCTTCGTTTGATTTACAACTTGCGGTTGAAAACTAATACAACATTTAGTGTGGTTCTCTGTTTCTACTGTGAAAGCAATACGTTAAACTATGATATGTTATACCGTAGTATTTGTGGGTAGTAAAATATGCTTAACTATGTTTATAAGAATCTACGAAACGAAGATTCAGATATAGGTGAGTAAAGGTCGGAGGTTACGTTGAAATAGAAACATTTTGATTCATGAAATGATTTCTAAAGTAAATAGCTATTAGCGAATTTCCCTATTGCGAAAGGGCGGGCATTAGTTGCCTTAATCAGGTAGTTGGGTATTCCTGAATTGCGCCGACTACACCAGAGAGCCACCCAATACCTTCATTAACTGCGCCAAGTGGCCGCCCTTTTTGTCTGTATAATTAATTAGGTTAGTCTGAGTTGGGTTAGGTTAGGTTAGGTTGGATTAGGATAGGTTAGGATGACATCTAAACAAGGAAATCCCTTCTGCCGGCAACTCACCCCTACTTGGCTTGGACTTGGGCGCAACTAATAAGGCATAAGGATTAAGGAACACTTTTTGGGACCCTTTAAGGGCTTAGCGCAATTAAGGAACTCTTGGGCGCAATTAATGCACGATCTTGGGAAAATAGTTATTACTAACACCTTCATCACAGGCTATCCATATGGAGAATAAGAACATTATTGTTGTAGTGTGTTTGATTATGTATATATTTTTATTACACTTGGCAAATTTATTCATTTTATTACCTTATCTGTAGCAGCAAACCTACCTCTACTTACTTGTTACTTAGGTACTTGTTGAACCTAGTGATATTTAAACAGATTTAATTGAAAATCCAATCAGGTAAATGGAATTAACTAAGTCTGCAGATTTGCTGAAGCGGGGGTATTTGTGTATTAAAAACGCAAAGTAGGTAAATGCCAACCAAAAACTCGAAACAGATAGTTCGGCCGCTTAGAAAACGACCTGTGGGCTAATGCTAAACAAATGCTGGAGGAGGTCGCTTTCTAAGCGGCCGAACTTTAATAATTAACTTATAATAACACACATATCAACTTTCTAGTTGGTATAAAAAAATTAATTTAGGTTAAGTTTACTTTGGGACATCATACTCATTTCACTCCAATAGTTTCATTACTCCTTTACAATAGTTTGTTGGGTATATAGGTGATAACGTTTTGTGTAGTTGAATAACGGGAATCAGCCAAAAACTTTCATAAATATATTTCCGGGAATTAGTGTCTCATGAAAATGCCAAGAGTCAAATCAGAGAATTTAGTGAGTGGCAATGAAAACGTCGGAAAAAAGCTATTTTGCGTACCGTTTACAGGTGTGACAATGTCGTGATTATTTACATAACTGATTAAACGTTGTTATTGTTTGCCTGTGCAAAAACTGTATTGCAATTCCCCACTGCAGCAAACCTGCAGACAAAGCAAATTTACACCTGCCTGGTTGGACTTTCATCAAACTATTTTCTGAAACAACTCTTAGTTATTCCCTATTTAAACAGCATTTGGTTCAATGAGCACTAAGATTTGCTGCTACAATAAAGGTAAGTGTGATTATATTGTGTGTATTCTTAAATGTTATAACGTTTAATGTTTAAATGAAATAAATAAATTTGAATAATTTGGGCATATAGAGACAAGCAAACCACAACGGTTCTCCATATGGAAATGCATCTGAAATTCAATTGTAGTGATACCAAACATAACTTTGCTTGTTTGCCGTATCTAGGTTAGGTTGCTGAAGTACAGACTTCGATGTTGTTTAGAGTTAAACATTGGAAACATGAGGTATAATAAGAGAGTAAACTCTAAACCAAGATGTGATTTAACTTTGTGTTACTAATGGGTCGGGTTTAACACAAGGTTTAAGTCAATCTATTTCCTTGGTGTGGGAATTCACAATGCTTACCAAACACATTGCAATTTTAATGTACTAGTGAGTGCATGTCCCAAAGCTACAGGACTTATGTGTATTTATTTCGTATCTTTAGACACATACGTAAGTTCGTGCCCAAGCTATTTATTTCGGCATTTTCGACGGTAACGGGGCCTAATGCGAAAACCACTTATTTATTATTTTTTAGAAGAGGAGATTTTCAGAAGCAGACGGTCTTTTAATTAAGTATTGGGTAAATCCTAGTTATAATAAAACCAATTAATTATGCATAAAATGCAGCAATAGATTACTGATTAATGTTATTCATTGTTCCCAATGTACAATAGAATATAGAATTACTTAAATCCTTTGGGGAGCTTGTTTGTATTTATATATTCACACAAATTTTGGTCTCGAAGGCTTTTAACATTCAATTGGAATTATAATTTTAAAGAGAAACACTCAATCGTAAGTAATAATACCGGATATTGATCTAGTTGCAAATGTGATTTTAATATAACCAGGCTAAATCAACTGCCAAGGGGTAACAACCAGAAAAAATATTAAAAAATTATATAAAAATATGCTTTACAATATTATTATGAACTGAGATTCCATAAATAAACCAATTTTAAAATACGTATATAGTTGCATTTCCGTCATACTTTATATTTACACATGGGTCTATCTTTTTTACCATTTAGGTATGTTCATAAAAGCGTTTCATCAATTATTTTATACATTCTTAGAACATAATTTAAATAAACAACTATTTGCTTGGTATTTATTTTCACAGGTTTACATTACATTTTAAGTCAAACCGCAGAGTAGAAAACGGTGGATATTTCAATAGCCTTCAAGCGAGTCAGGGTAAAAACGAAAGTAATGTGAAAGCATGAGAATAAGAGGGGGTGGTTTGTTGTGAGGGGGGGAGGGGGTGAGTGGCTTTTTAAGTGCAAATTGCGAGGCCACCTAAAGGTGAAGGAACTGAAGCGTCCGTTGTGGAATACTTGCCATACACAGATACGTCAGAAAACATCATGATAGTTAGCTTTTTTTGTATTTAACAATATTAGTTGGCAATACCAGTATTTATGGAATCGGTGTAGCTTGGATAATCTGTTTCCAAGGTGCTCGCCAACGTTCAACATATTGTTAGCCTAGTTTAATGTGAACAGCGTGTTAACAGGCTACGTTTTCACAGGACTAAGATACACGTTGACTAGAACTTATTCAACCTTGAAATTTGGAACTTTTTTATATTTCAGCACTAGGGCGTCAAGTGGCTCTTTTCGACCCGAGACCAAGTTTCAAAGCCTGGATCAGAAAATGAGCGAGGGTTTAAAAGATGTTTGCACGTGTGATGACTTTTTCGTTATATTAGAGCATTAACTAATAAACCATTTTATTATTATTTACAAAAAAGTAAAGTTCCATAACGTAAATACTTTTAATGGAAAGATAACATTTCAAAACTCATTTGTTCTATTTTGCTTATGCTAATAAGCAGCTATTCGTAAGTTATTAAATCATTTCGTCTATTAAGATTGTGATAACGTGCATTCATTCCATCCCCATGTTAAATTTGTGGCTAGATTTTTATCAAAATCGTCGTAGTTGATGTGAGCCACCTACAGATTGCGCTGATCTAAATTATTAAATTCTGTCAAATACACAAACCTTTTTACCAAGTCAAACTAAGGGATTGACTTATGATGAACAATAGCAAATGTTATGACACATCAACCTGGTCATAAACCAAAAATAAGGTATTAAATAGAAATTTATACAGAAGTGCATTCTGTGACTGGCTCACACAACTACGTTCTTTTAAAAACATGGAGACAGCTTAACTATATTGGATGTCTACCTCAGTATCCAATAGTGTAAACTATCAATATGTCAAACTATTAAAAAGAATGCAATAATAAATCTACAACCAATTAAATCAATCGATACGTAACTTCGATACATGTGTTTACTTATAATCGAAGTTTACAAATTGAGATTATAGCAGTTTAAGACTTTTACTCCCTAGGGACTAAAAAGGTTTTTTAATCCCTAAAAGAGCTAATTTTGACCGGAAAGCGTGTAAAAACGGCTGTGTTGATACAGTACGACTAAAAATATTTAATATACATTTTGTAGTCGTTAGTGTTCTTTTCTTGAAAAAAAAACAAATTAGTAAATTTTCCACGATAGATTCTTCAACATCTAGCTTTACATAAATAAAAAAGTAAGTAAACACAAAATTATTCTAATAGATTTTTAACTGCATTCCAATTTTGTCACAGACATCCTTGTAAAACTCGTCTGAACTTGATAACGGAGAGGAAAAAGGAGTTCAAAAAGGGGTTCCTTTTGTTACAAAGGCCTCGGGAAAATTACTCATGAAATATGGAAGTGCTTTTGAACCGTGTTGAAACCAACAGCTCAGAGTGTGAGTTTTACGGTTTTCGGACAAAAGATAATAATTTATTTATTTTGTTTTCATCGACATTCTGATCAACTTTCTTTATGATGGCATACGTGTGGATTGTTAGCTGATCCTTCAGTTAAATGTTCAACCGCAGTCAGATTGTAAACAAGAGGAAGGACAGTTTATCAAAAAGGATTTTAAACATGGTTCGTGTACTGTAAAACTATAACCCACTAAAACTGTAACCCACAGAGCGATGAGTTGTAGCCTGATTGAGGTAGGTTACACCTTTTATGGTGTGTCCCCTTTCAACATTTGACAACTGCCATTAATAACCATAATAATTTAAAATTAAAGAGTATTGGTATTAGTTTTTTTTTGTTTTGGATATGAGTTTTTATAACACTTTTAGAATGCTTAATTTGCGCATGGTTCTCTTGTCTAATACATAATACAATGAGGATTTTCTCTGTTAAGTCCCTTTTTCAGTAGTCCTATTTAATGGATTTTTATGATTGTGGTGTCATTTTAAAGCTTATGATCTAGTATAGTGACGTATGATAACTAGGAAGGTCCTTTAGGGCTTTCCCCCTAGGGGTTCATTTATTTTAGTTGTATTTGTTTTATTTATGTAGTTTATTTATGTTTAGTTTGTTAAATAATACTAAATATGACGAAAGTAGTTCATCGTTTGGGCAAAAGGTGGTTTTCAACCCTCGCTCATTTTTCAAAATTGATCTCGAGTTGAAACAAGCCACTGTATTAGTGATTAAATTATACTAATAAATAGAATACTATTTTATATCTGTAAATTGATATATATACCTAGATAATTGACTACCTTAGCTAGGTAAACACCCTTTATGGTGTGGATATATAAGCTAAATAGTTGATTAACTGCAATTAGTAGTTTTATTCTCCTATTAACTGTCTGAAACAAAGAACATCTTTATTGCATTATTCTTTTTGCCTTGGGAGTCTCGAAACCCGTGGTACAATATATTGTCTAGCTTAAGTTGAATTACAATTTATAATTAGGTCACGAACAAAATACTGCTTTTGTCACCATGAATAGGCTATAACAAATCCAATAATTAAGTTTCACTTATTCCTGAGCACGTGCTAGGTTTCTTTCGTGCTAATTTATAGTATAGCCCTTTTTAAAACGTCGCAAAAATATGTTTCACTATTCTAAATCAAAATATACTGCTTTAACAATATTAGTTATTATTACTTTTTATGCATCTTCTTTTATATTTCACTCTTCATTAAGAGAAGTATTATTACTATATAAATAGGCCGGGTTGTTTGAAATAAGTGAGCACTTTAAGCTAATTCCCCTATAGGGAATACGCTACACCATCAGGTCACATAAATGAACTAGACCTGGGACCAATTCACATTATCGATTTGATATAGGCTAATGTGTTTATTAACACGGCAACCCAAGTCAAGATTTTCCAATTAAAAAAATATTCGGTGAAACACGTAAACCTACATTTATTCAATTAAGCATTGAAATTGCGTGATTAAACTATGGGAATTAGGTTCAATGGGAGGTTTTGTAGGGTGAAAATTAGTTTTCTTATTTTTACTCAATACATAGTTCACAATAATTGTTTACATCATTTTGCAGTGCTGAACAAATAAATCCATTCTATCAAAGATTTACAAATGTTCGTCAATCAAAATCTGCTAATAGTTATTTCAACGTTTTTGAATTTCAATCAAAAAATACCTATATAAAATAAAAATAAAACGTTTAATATTCTTATATCTTCAATAACAGCTATGTATTTTAGTAAGTAAAGGTTAAAAAATATATGTATTTTTCTACAAGCAACTTGTATGGTTCAGCAACGACTTAATCACAAACACATCACACATTATTTTGCAGATGATTTTGTTCAACGAGAAACTACAATCATATGATACGACATTATCTACAATGACGTCATGAACATATGTCACTTACTTCGACAGTTGGAAGGAACATGTTCAACACCAACTCGAGATAACATGCTCATGTACAAGTTGGGCAAAGATAACATACAAACAGTCACACTCGCAAGTGACTAGATTGAGGAAAACTTTGTTACATAACTTGTGTTTCTGTTGTATCCACACTTTCTGTAAAAGTGGACCTTTTTACTTGTAGTCTTAGAATACATTTGTAAAAGTATTGTGAACATTTTATTTCGATGACGTTATTTCAGTTGGTTCCTACTACTTTTCAGCTCTTCATTGTGTGGTATTTAAAGTAATTTGAAGATTTATCTCTCTAATTTGGCTTCAATGTAAGGAACATCAATAAGGTTAACATTAACTTTAGTGATTACTTAGGTTTGCTGCTACAGGGAACATATAGAGATGTGTTTTTATTGCAATTTTGATACCTAAGTATTAAATAAAAACATTTCCAAATTTGGTTAAAATATATCCATAAACAAGCAAACTGCACATGTTTATTTTTTCTCCGTCAAAATATCATGGGAATTAAATTTATTTTTTTTTAAATATGTCCGTAACTATTAGGCATACAACAACACCTCACTGTACAAAATTATTTATTTTAAAGCTCAACAAAATGGTTTGGATAGAAGTTCAGAATTTTTTAGGGTCAAAAATGTGTAAAATCTATTTTTATCCCATAAAGTCCCCTATAAACCCCCTGTTCCCATAGTCCGATTATGCTGGTTCGCGAACTCGTTCGAATACACACATGATATACTCTTCAGAATTATACTGACATTGGAGCTCCTGTAAACTAAAACCAGTTCATTCATGTTACAAATATAGTAGAAACTCAACGGAACATCATGATCTATTGCAGCTCATAAAGACACATTCTAAAATCTTGCAAATAACCTATTGCTTTCAAATAACGACAATGAATCCACAAGGGTCCATTCGGAGTGCATTAGGAAATCAACTACCTACAGTAAATGTATAACTCATAATAGAAACAAACTTTTCGTGTTAACTCCACTAAGAGCTAAACAAAGGTAATTTAATTAATTTAGAAGTTGTTTCAACACGTTACAAAGATCTAGATCGATTATCCAAGTTTCTTCTTCTCCTGATAAACAAGTTTGTACACAATACACCTCGGGGGTGAGCCAGTTAGCAACAGGTGGCAACATCAATCAAAGCTGTTAGATAAATATTTAGACAGCTGGGCTAGGAGATTAAACTGCCCTAGATCGTGTTTGCCAGCTTTCTTAACAAAGTTGTCGATAAATATTACATTTAAACCTTCAGATCTTTGAAATGCAATAACTATTAAGTTCCGATCCTTAATACGGTTAGTAAATACCTTTTACATATTAGTTATTTAAGTAAAACATTTTTTTTAGATTTGCTGACTTGGCTAAGCATATACCAGTCATATAAATGGTAATTTAGAATTTCTAACTACTTCAATCCGTTAAGGTATTACTTACTTTCTTATTCAATACTTGGTTGAGTTGAGTTCAGACTCCGTGAATCATAAGGCAACAAAACAATGTTTATTAGATTTAAACTAAACTATGAATAAGAAGGTCGGGGTGTAGTTCGGACTTGTAAAATACATAATTGCATAATTCCTTGGTTACAACTTGAATCTTAAATCTCAGTATTTTGTAGGGATTGGTAACGAAAGAAAAAACAAAAAAAAACAACTATTACTAAGGGATTATGAAATATTAGATTTCTATCCCATTTAAGCCTACAAAAATAATGTGTGCCGAATAATATCTGTTGTCAGGGAAAACTAGATAGTTAAGGGACTAGAAAGATAATCTTAAATACAAAGGTCGGTGATACATAAGGAGGGTCAATACTAAACTAAAATACTATTTGTCCCAAGTAATTAATAAATCAGGCTTCCTTGAAATACCTAAATATCATAAAATATAAGAAATGAATGATTGTGTACGCCCATAGTTCTTTTTATGGAAACGTTGATTCATAATTTTAAAATAATTTTGTAAATGTGTATGTTTTAAACCATTTAACGTTTTGTTGGTCAAAATCAGAGCGTTCGAACAATCGTGCCCCTAAATTATCGAATGAAAAAAATTAGTAAAAGAAGTTGTTTAATTAACTCAAGATAGAAACCTCTTTTAGTGACTAACCTAGCGAAACAGGGTTTTGTGTTTTTAGACAATTAATATTTTTTACATGTTTACTATGGGACGGTAACATAGTATTTTTGCAAACCTTTGCTCGATAGTATCAAATCCAAACGTCAAATTACATCAAGACCCTCTTAAAATCGAATCAGCAACCTCCATACATATACGATTTAGTACAAACGTTTTGACCCGGTTTTGTGTAAGTTAATCTCAGTAATTGTCCATACGTCATAAACAAACAGCAAGCCCTCATGTCGGGGAAATATGCGTGTAATATTGTTGTCAGATAGGGCCATAAAACAGGAATTCACTGGTTCGGAATTAGTATGCAAAACCCACGTACACGACATGCAGGAATTCTCGGAATCGCTGGCCGTTTATTGTTCACATTTGTCCTAAATTATGAGCGGATGTGTGGATTGTTTTCGCCGTTATATATCAAGACCCTTGAATGTCATTTGTTTTGTTACAGTTTCCTTTCCTGCATACAATATTGAGTACAAAGTCTAAGGATGTTGACCTATTAAAATACGTGGTTATTTAGTAGATGTGTGATACCAAAATATATGTGCAGTGCATTGGTTTTAGTGGTCTAAAGATCAGATGGTTGACACTTTAATTACTTGCTCCACTTGCTCTAGAAGCATTTATGGAAAGCATATTGGGTACAGTTTTGGATTGTAAAATTGCTAATGGACTTTCGTCGGGTTGAGCTAGAACAATTTGACTACAGGACTACCATAGTCTAACCAACACAAGTACACTTCTCATTCCATTGCAAAGCTCATTTTTCGTGTGTATTTCAAGTCCGGTGACACTGATCGCTAGTGTAGACGGAATTTTGTTTCTATTATTTTGGGTTAATTTGTGCTTTACAGTTTGGTTATATAACGAGAGGGCAAGTTATTGTTAATCATTATATCGTGTTATCTAATTAGACAAGATTTTAAATGACTGGAATAACAAGAGAAGACGAATATAACACGATCTCTACAGTGCACATGACAAAACTAACAATACAATTGGTTTCAGCTGTTCCAAAAGCATGAGGCATCTAGGGGAGTATGTTTCATATATGTTACTACTAAGGGAGTTATTTACATAGATACCTAGAGAACATGGTGTGGAAATATTCCTTGATAAGTATAAAGTACATTTCCGTTAAATTTGCCCCAAGTTCAGTCACGCTGGATTGAAATAGGCTAGGACTACTGTAGTTATACTATAACACCCTAACAAGATATACACATTCCCCTTATTTTCTTCTGCGCTGTTTACATGAGAAAGATTTGGAGATAAGTAAAACTCTGCCTTGATTCCTAACACTTCTCTTTCATTCTCAGGTGAACGTGGAAGATTTGACAGTTTTTTTTAAATATTTTTTTTTAAAGAGAGAGGAAGGAAAAGGCTTTTACGCACACAAGTGGCCAGCCTGTAGTATGAGACTCCTAAGTTTATCACAGACTACTCACAAAAAAAACCCTCTACTCTGTTGGACAAAGACCTGGAATTGTTTGTCACAGACCTGGAATTGTTTCTCACATTACTTCAAGTCAGGCCAACATGTGACCGGGCTCTTAGGCATTTAGATACTTTATGACCTACGCCGCATCCCGGTCAAGGTCGAGCTTCTTGGCGCGGAGAACACCCTGGATGTAATGTGACACACAGGTCCAATTGTCCTCACCCTCCGTCATCATCGGTATGACCGTGTCCACCGACAGGAGCCCTACTGACTGTTGAGCCTCCAGGCGGGGCCTTTCCCAACGCTGACAGTAGAAAAAGGTATGTTCCACGTCATCGGGAATGCCTGGGCAGTATATGCAATCGGGTGACACGGCTTTGCCCATCCTGAACAGGTACGACCGGAAAAAGCCGCGACCCGTCAGAAATTGGTTGAGGTATAAGATTTGACAGTGATAGACAGTAAAGTGCGGCGTCTACGATTCCATATAGGGCACGGGATTTTGTGAGGAGGTTGTTTCACCATTGAATCTGTCCTATGGGTATAACAGGGCTGTGTGCGGTACCAAGCAAAGCAATGAGTTTGTTAATAAGCGAGGTGGTAAATCTTAAGCTATACATCGGAACGTGAACCCACGATACCACTCGTAAAGTCCATACTGTTACATACTCACTTTATAATTATATTATTAGACCATTGACTATATAAGGTATATATAGTCAATAATTACACTGTGTGTTAATGGTTTTACGATTAGACAACATATAAACCAAACCCTATTCTAGAAGACTTGTAGAAGAATTATAAATCGCGAAAATTAGATACAAAGTTTCAAAACGAAGTTGATTCTAATAAGCATATGTAGGCAAAATATCTGATATGCTCGGCTGGTAAAGTAACATCAAACTCAAATATTTACTCTACACGAGGACAGTCAAGTGATACTTCTAAATGTTAGCGTAGGACTCCTGTTAGCCTGAGTTGCCAATACATCAGTTTGCTTGGGTAGATTATCATTTATTGTCAAGTTGTGTATCAAATACTACGGTGTCTCGATTATTTACATAAATCACCCGTAGAATGTTGTGGATAAGACGTACATATAAAAACAATGTAAAATAATTAGAATGCGAAATTTTCTCTGTTGACAAATATATTTGAGGCTGTAACTGTACTTTTTATTAAAACCTCCATTTCTTTGAACAGCACAATCATAAACAACAAAATGATAACAATAAGAAAAAACACTAGTAAAGTAACAATAAAAAAAATATCAAACAATATTCTTTAAATTATGTAGACGTTCACAACGCAACTATTTAATAATGGTTAGAGGAATACAACTGCCAGGGGTAATATGGCATTTGGTTGACGACAAACTAAAATTTAAAAAAAAAAAACTTTATAATAGTGAATTTTAAGACTTGAGGGATAGAAGAAAGAAGAATGAGGTATACAGGTATGGAGGAACTGTGTTATTCGTAGCTCAGAAATAACAAAAAAGTACAGCCAACCAGTCAGGTTCACGGTTCATGTCTGTCTAAAGACTTGAGGCAAATAAGATCTTCAAGCTGAGGCTCTAAGTCATACTATACGATTTCTTGCTACTCAATCTCTAGGGCAGTTTGTATAACAGAAATTTGGGTGGTAAAGACTCTAATTAAGTATAGTACACATTTCGTACATCTAGACTAATAAATGTATCCTATTAAAACAGCACATAGGGTAATTACTTTCATTTTAGCATACAATTATGAAACAAATGATGATTATATAGTTTTAAACATTTGTTATTCGGACCCAGCACAACCCAGCGTTTCTCTTGTAAAATACAAAACTAGGAATAAAGACTCTCCGTTCTCATTCAGAAGAAGTATTAATATCAAGGCTTGGAGGTCTCATTACTTACCAAGCTCGCCTATTGGAGGCTTACAGTGGCTTCGACCGAAATATCCCACGTTAGGCTCCATTCTATGAGTTTCTCGTTAAAAACCTGGTGGACTTAGCTCGTCGGTAGCTAAATATAGCTTTGGTAAAAGGAATTACATTCAATCTATTACCTATTATTAAACCTTTAGACCAATGTATAACGTAAATCAAAAGATAATTATAATAAGGTACCGACGGATAATGATGTGCCATTTTCTTACTACAATAATGGATACGTTATAATCAACATATTTATATTTGTAATCAATTAAAAGTAATTGGATATTGATTGTATGAGAAGAAGGAAATAGAAATAATCATAGTTCCGTATGTATTGAAAGAAATATTAGTTAATGGAGTCTAGTATGCGTATGTTATCATAACAAATAAAAATATATTCTTGTGTCCCTTAAACACTTGAATCAATTTAAATATTTTCATCTTCATTCCATTAATAACATTACTTAAAGGGAATTTTTTTTCTGACGAAAATACACCTGTCTTTAATATTTTTAATGCCAAACAATTGACATAAGTTACCATATCTAAATAATCTGTAATGTTGTGAACAAAGCTGATGTCAATGTAACGTAAGCATTTATCAAATTAAATCCGTTGCTGTCCTCTTATAGTCTAAAATACCCCCGCCGCAGCAAACCTGCCGACTAAGCGAATTTCCATTTGTCTGAATTGATTTTCAGTTAAATATATTTTAATAACATTAGGTTTAACGAGTACCTAGGTTTGCTGCTACAAGGAAACTAATAAAGTGTGTTTTTGAGTAAAATATTGATAGCTTAGTACAAAATAAATAAATTTGCCAAGTTTGATCAAATTATATCCATAAACAAGCAAACTACAACATTTGACAATATTCTCCATAAGAATAACATAGGAATTTTAAATTTACAATTTTTTAAATTTTTTCCGTTACCAATAATAGAACAAAAATACTTTTATATACTAAATTTTTTTTTTAAAGCTCTTTAAAAAGGTCTAAAGAGAAATCGGGAAATTTTGTGTTTTGAGGGTCAAAAGTGAGAAAAACCAATTTTTACCCCATAGAACCCCCCGTAATGCCCCGTTCCCATGGTCCGATCTTGCTGGTTCGCGAACTCATTCAAGTTTATCCCGCTTTACACCTTTAAACCAAATTTCATCCAAATCGGACAAAAATTACTCAAGTTATCGCGTTCACGGACGTATATATATATATATATATATATAGAAGTCTCTACATATATAAACATTTGAACGAATGGTGTTTTTGGCCTCTGGGGACATCAAAATGAAAAAGTAAATCGGTCCCGGGTCTAGGTCTTACCGTGCCACCTACGGTAATAGCTACTTCCCTATAGGGAAATTCGCTAATACGACGGCATTCAAGAGGCTATAGGGAAAATTAAACTTGGAGATATAAAATTGAGTTTTATGAATGGTGTGAAACCCACAAAGGAATTTTATGGGGGCATCTTTTTATATGGAAAAATCTTCAAATTGAATACACAATTAAGGTTCTTCAAGTCCACTTTTTTAATGAATTCAGAAATAACCACTTCAAACGACCAAAATAGTCATTTTAAGTTGAATATTAGCAATTGGTATAAAACGTAAGAGTGTTAAAAAAAAATTACTTAAGTTTTGTTTCTATCTACCATGTATAATTGTTAAAAGAACAATTAGAATTTACTCCAGAGCTACGATACTAAACCTTGATCAAAACATAACCATACTTGGTTCGGTATCTTCAAGAATCGACTGTTCCACTATACAAACCACAAACCAGTTTGTATTTTAATGATTACTTCATCAACACGGACTTCACTGTAAAGCCTCTCGGTTTCAAAAGAACGTAAATTTACCAAGCAGGCTCGTTAAAATCCCGCCCAGTGAGCTCAATGGAGGTATTAAATATTTGATTCAAGGGAAGCGGATCTTTTCATGGTACCTTTCGTTGTTAGCCGCCGTTCAATGTGGAACTCACAATGCCGCAGTTGGTTGCCTATTTAGGAACTTCGGTTACACGTCCAGATAATTTAGTTAAATTATTTTTCTCCATCAAACATTTTTATTGTGGTTACTTACAACAACAAAACATTGTAACACATGTAATAGTGTATTACGTTACTAGTCCTGAAAATAAGTGTTTACCGGACGAGTGTGGTCGTTCCCGGATTACCATACGAGTCCGGTAAACACATTCTGGGCGAGTGACGATATTTTATGCTATACTACTAAATCTGTACAAATCCTTATATATTACCACCAACTAAAGGACTAAAAATCACTAGTCATGACCTCTAAGAGAGGTCATGTTTTTGTTTATAAACTAACCACTCTCACTCATTGTAAAATATAGTATAATCAGCTGATTGGTGTCCGGTAAAACTCATTACAGTGCAGTAGTACGTAATGAAACCCATTTGATTAAGCTGGCGGCAAACAGCTGTTTTCTGGACTAAATCCTTGCGTAGGAAGTTCGTAAAAACAGTGTTGTGTGGCAAAAAATAATAAAAATGCTGCTCAACAATCTATTTCTATAGCATTCAACATATGAAATTGTGAAAGTTTTTCGTCAGACCCTTTTTAGGTTAGATTAAAATTTAAGTCTTTCTATTAGTTCAGAATAAAACCTCTCTGTGTGCAGTGTAACAATACAGAGAGATACTATATTATTTAAAGGTTGGAGTTAAAGAGGTTTATAAATATTCAAATTGATCATTTATGTCAATATGAATTCAAGGTAAAAACGACTAAGCAGCTTATACTAAACGACATCTCATACGACACTCGTCTGAGGATAAATTGATGTTTCTAGTTATGACAAAATAAACCCCGCAAGGTGTAAAAAAGGGGATTGGTTTAAGGTTGGACCAATTTTAATACACGTAATAACAATACCAAACAGTAAATCGCAAACATTTTTTTTAACTTGATTCCTTGAGAAACATTTGTTGGTAATGGTGTCAACGTTATTAAACTTTTCAAGTCGGAACGATTTTACAAAATGGTGCATTTTAAAGATAGTGATCGAAATATTTCATCACTAGGGCCAGCTGATTGTGGGAAATGTGAAGTTGCTTGAAATATACTTTTGGTCGTTGTGACGAATTGTATTTTAATCATAATGCACCATTATTGAAACTAACTACCACATAAAAGATATTTTTTGTGTAGGTATCTTCATAATTGGACAAACACATTTCAGATGCACTTTTTGACATTAATAGGGACTTAAATTCGGCAATTTCAGATAATGAACATCCAATATTAATATTTTTAGATCTTAAAAAGGCATTTGATTCAGTTGATCGATCTAAGCTTTTTTCCAAATTAGAAGCAGTTGGCGTAAGGGGTAACGCACTTCAATGGTTTAAAAGTTATCTGTCTCAAAGATCTCAACTTGTATCAATACTTAACACCAACAGTAATATTGAACACGTTAACTATGGTGTAGTTCAAGGCAGTACACTTGGACCTGTTTTATTTTTAATATATATAAATAATATTTCAAAACTTAATATTTTTGGTAAGCTTTTCTTATTTGCTGATGACACTTTAATTTTGAACAGCGGAAAAACTTGGCTTGAGGCCCGCAACAAAGCTTTGCACGACCTAATGGAAACCAAGTTATGGTTAAACCAGAATATACTCTCTTTAAATTCATCAAAAACTAAGTTTATGCCAATTTCTTTAAGTTTAAAATCTGATTATAATCTAGAAAATCTCGTCATTCACACCTGTGGTGATTACCTCGACGCCAACTGTACATGCGAATCTATTGAAAAAGTAGATTCATTCAAATATTTAGGAGTGGTCTTTGATTTCCGTCTTAAGTGGTCTAGTCATATTCAATATTTAAACAGTAAAATTAGAAAATATATCTATGCTATCGGTCAGCTGCATCAGATTCTAAATGAAAGTGAAATTTAAATAACCGTAATTGTAACCGGAAATTACCGTAATTGTAATAACCGGAATTGTAAATACCGTAATTTGTTGGAATAAAGAAATAATTCATTCATTCATTCATTCAATTTGACTCAAAAGGTTATTTCTACATTGTTCTGCCATACAAACAAACATATGTTACCGAAATATTCAAATATTTACCTATTGTTTTATAAGACATAGCTTATGACCAGTTTAAGGAAAATTAAGTTCAAATTACGGTATCGATTTAATTTTTATTTTAGAATAACTATTAACTAAGAAATATATGTTATATAAAAATACAACCTTAAACCTAATACATATTTTATAACAACCATTTTCTCCATTAAACTGTCGATGTCTTTGAATCTACGTTACCCTAGGGGGAAAATAACTACTTTACTTTCAACTGATTATATGCGGAAGGCAAAACTTATATTATTGGTTTTTATGCCATACTAATAGCCAAAGTTAATAGTCTACTTGAACGCATTATGGAAACGATGTGTGGAAAATGTGTTCGCCTAAACTGACGAATGTTACGAAATCGGATCGATATTGCGTAGGCGTAGCGACATCCCAAACTGACTGTTTCGTAATACCGTAATATTGCGGGGGATCCCGTCTCAGTCTCCAAGCTGCTTTTTGGGATTGGTGATATTAATACTTTAACCAACGTAATATGTCCCCTTTTAAACTATGTTTTTCCTTTTTATATGCTTGGACACACCAGCTGTTCAATTTCATGCATGGTAAACCGTTATAAGTACCGAATTTGAATTACGTTATTGCGTATGTAGAATATAACTACTGTATCCTACTTGTTTACGCTACGGACGAATGGTTTAGTACCATAAAATCAGACTTTTGAAACTTCAGTTTAGTTATCGAGTTAAAATGAATTTCAATTTCAAAAACGTTTATAATAAGTTTTGTATTAAAACCATTTAAGAATTTGTATCATATCATGAACCGTTGGACGAAACCTTTCTATCACGAAAAGTAAAAATACAGTTGTAAAGACCTCCTTAGTCCCGTTAGTGGTAGTTTTTAGGTTTTGAATCTCCGTTGATTTAGACTAGATTCGCAAATTGTCGATGTAATCATAATTATAACGTTTGACTTACATTATAAACACACAAAGGTAATAAGCATCTGTTGAGATTTTCCAGACGTATTCAATGGCTAACAGGGATGATGAAAATAAAAATAAAACTTCATAAATTCTAAATCTGGTGGTTATTTTACTCACCAGTGGTGGGTACATTTTGGTCCTTTTGAAGTGGTACCATATATTTCGCCACGGAACAGTTATTTCTGAATATAAGTACACACATATATATACTTTCTGTTTCAGTGTGAAATGTATTTTTTTCTAGCGATGCGTTTAGGCGTAGTAGCAAAAGGTTTGCAAATTTTCGGATTATGCAAATTAGACATTCCTAAAGCAACCAACAAGAAAACACAAAACAAATTTGTTCAACAGTAAATAAATATGATACAGGATAATGGAAAAATGAAAGTTCTTTCTGAAAATATGTAGTTATATGCAGTTGAATTATAAAGTTTCTGAATAATTAAATAATGTAAGAAAAAAAGTTTTAAATTTTTTTACAAAAACATGAATTGTTATGACATTTTTTAAACTACATAAAATGTTTACAACCAACCTCAGATTCGAGATGAATAAATTAAAGGGAATTTTTTGTAGTTTCAGAATATATAATAATATTGCACACAATTAATTGTTGATCGCAAAAAACAGCTGTTTTGGTGGTCAGGTGATGAAACATTTTCGCTGCCAAAATATATTTTAAAGTATCTAATTTTACAAACTATGTTTTCACTACTACATAATACTCGCTCAATAATGTTTTAATATGAAAATGAATCCTAAGAATCTAATTTTTCTAATGATATAGGATTCATTACGGTTTAAAAGTGGTCTCTTATTTTAATAATAGAAAACCCCAACCCATGTCGTCTTGGTCCCTAAAGGACCAGTGCCACCGGGACCCCCAATTTTCTGTGGTCCGTACGAGACCAACATCATATCGAGGGTAAAAGGCTAAGAAACTAATCTTAGATTTAAGCCTTAAAAGCTTTAAGTTTCGTTTAATTACGCAGTTTCATGAGAATGATTATTGTAACTTCTTACCAAACCTATTTAAAACTAATAATTATAAACTTTTTTGGAATTAGGAATCATTCTTCTGTGCTTAGGGTTATAATGCAATCTAAATTCTTATTTGGCCTCCTCACTTGTAGGTTAAAGGGGATTTAGAATCACAATGTATTAGAGTGAAACGGAGCTAAGCGTATATTGAGGCCAGCTAAGATAATAAGGGAACTCTCAAATTTAACTATAGGTGTTGAAACTACTGTACTGATCTCTTATGCAAAAAAACGCAGAAAAGAAATTGATTATTTTTAATATACTAGTAAATATGATCTTATAAAATGGAAAATAGAACAATATAAGTGAAACATACGGTTAATAAATACATCATGAAAACTATATTCATATTTTAACAAGGAAAAAAACAAAGTAGTCCACAGTAGTAATGTTGTAAACTGAAAAAAAAAAAAACACTTGACGTTACCAAATTGGAAATTAACTAGCTGCAAACAATCCGTTAACAATCTGTAAAAGAGTTAATATTACAAAGCAATTCTACACGTAATTACTGGATACTTTATCCCTAGAATGACAACCAGTTTCGGCCCATTAATTTGGGATGAACGGGAATAATAAACGCTTGCAATTTGGTGGAATTCCACTGTGTTTTAACAGCTGTAATTCCGCGCATAGAATTGTCACGTTATACGACCAAGCAGTTACAGTGATTAAACTCATGCGTGTATAACAGCTGGGTAGCTTCAACATTTAATGCTGTCAATGTTCAGGTCGTTGAAGTTCCAACTAAAGTTTATAGTAAACACATCTTTATGGGGTGGAAAATGGTTTAAAGGATTGCTGCGGAAAAAGTTTTACATGGTGATGACAATATGTTTCGACACAATTCCAAGAACGAGAAAATGTAGTAATTTTTTTACAGAATATTGTTAGACACTTATTTTTAAAGAGGGTTACAGTAATTATGTATTTTTAAAACGTTTTCATTAGCTTTCTTGTCCGGTACTAATTTTGCAATCAAATTTAAACTAACTTCCCGATGAGGTAGACACTTGAAACTTGAAACATAGCTCACAAATGGATGTCAATGCAATAGTATATCATTTATTTTTCATATTTCCCTTGGGCTACGCCCCATTGGCTTGTTTTTATAAGCTCGCATTCTTGCAAATTTTGATATCAATTTTAAACAAAGTTCCTGATGAGCTAGAGACTTGAGACTTGAAACATAGCTCACAAATGGATGGCAATGCAATATTATAATATTAGATTCAAAACGAAAAACGTGGGGCGCATGCATTAAGATCACAATAGTTCAAACGGTGAAGTTAATTGTAAATTAGCAAGTATTTATTCTCTCAATATATTTATAAATTATTTTCTACTTTTTAGTGCGTTTAAAAACGTGGCATTTTTAAAAGGTATTTTTATTTATAAATTATTGACGTGTAATATTTACTAATAAATTGTATACACATAAAACATAATCAAATCTGCTATATATTACTACTTACGACTACACCAGCCAAAGTACTCCAGTAAAAGTACCTGAAATACAAAATTTTGTTAGTGACTTTAAGACAAATTTTACAATTTAAGAGATTTTTTTATAAAAATAATTTTATTTCAAGGAACAATGGTATAAAATATAAGTTATTCAGCATGGTATAGTGCGATTAGAACTCAAACTTAACTGAAGGATAAGAGTAGTATGAGGAGTAGTATGAAAATGCTTTGGGTAATTTATTTTTTAATAATTATCAGAAGCCTAAGATAAAATACATGTAAACTTGGTTCCTAATCTTCAAAAAACCAATATATTTTCCCAGGAACGAACTAGCAAACTTTTGATTGTAGACGTATATAACGTAGTTGATGATATATTATGTCGTCTACAAGTTACACGGAACGCAAATCATGAAATTTTATTTTTCCAAAATATTTTAGAGATTTTTTCAGTTTCCGAATATTTCTGCACTTTGCCGAGAGCGAGTGTGAAGCAGAGTACTTAGCTAAGACGCTTTTGTTCTTGTCTGATCCTTAAGAGTTTAGCGCCTATTGTTGCCACCCACCGTCACAAATTACGCCGTTTTCTCGTCAAGAGCGATCTTTATGGAAATATAGATATAAAATGTATTGGAGATAAAATTTCTGATAATATGCTCAAAATAAAATAACTGTTTGCTTATGTTCGATAAAACCGTTAGTAATTATGACTTTATATTCTTATTCTTCATATTTCATGCATATTTCCTTAATATAAGATATTAAAGGTCAAACTAAAAGCATGAATAACAACATATAATATCATAAGCATATTTTCATCACTTGTAGCGTCCATTAAGGTTACGAACGAACGGTTCATGTATATTACGCGTAGTTGCATCAAAAATCACGTTAAATAGATTTATTTCTTAGTTTTAACTTGATAAAAATTGTATTTATGATAATATAGTCTACTATAACTAGTTAACAATTATTAATTACGATTGGATATATTAGGGTACCTGTGAAGAAACCTGTTACAACAAATTGTCATTTTTTCTAACAAATTTAAACTATTTATGGATTAATGAATCCAAATGTATGATCACCACTGTAGCATGATGAGACAAGAAGCATTGTAATATTTCATGTAGCAAATACATCCAGTTGGTGCTGGGCACGTAACATATTGCAGGGGGAATTCATTTGTACAGGACACATAGTTGATCCCTGCAAGAGGCTAGAGAAATGACATGCCTGGGAGACCCGGCGCAAGGCTACACTTGACCTTTGAGACCAGAAATATGTTATTAGAGCCCAGTCTTTCCCTGTCTAAATAGCCTTGATGAATAGGCACTTCAAAATTAGAGTGAGCTTTTTTCCTATGACGCTAGGCACGAGCCCGGAATTGTTTTTCACATCACTTCAGTCTAGACCTAGAGGTTACGGCAATATCACTTAGATAAAATCCATTGGTGATTCGGCGGGGTTTGAACCCAGGATCCAAGGAACCGGAGTCCCGTGCTCTAACCACTAGACCAGCTGGCTCCCACAAAATTGAAGTGAGTGCCCATGACTTTAAATAAGGCACATTGACACTGGAAAGGATTGTATGCGCCAGACTCAATTTTTTACACATTCAGTTTATGTGGCCTTGACAAAGGTGCGCTTTTCCAGTGAAAACCATGTCTGTATAAAAATAAATCCATCGACGAAAAATCGTACGTGGCCATATTACTACTTCAAACATAGTGTTCAAATAGGTGCTGTAAATATATAAAACCATAACTAATATTTTCAAGAGGTAAATTGCCTAAAATGTAAGCCCACATCTATTCCTGAAGTAAGGACCCATACTCAAATCAACGATACACTTACTACGCAGTATTAACTGTATGTAGTGTACGAAATGAGTGGGATTTGCGAAGGATTCAGTGCGAATGCTTCGAACGGGTGACTAGTTTCGTCTTTAATACATTTCTAGCAGCATTTACTTTAAGGTTTAACAAAAAGATCAAAGAAGCATGAATCACGATTGGTCTAGTAGTTAAAGGCATCATAGAGCTCGCCTTCAAATCTCACTAACTTACGTGAATATTTCGAAGGTGGTTCGAAAATAAGCCGTAGGTCTATGAATCAATTAAAGCTGTAGGTCCACAAAATTGTAAATACAAGAAAAAGTCTAGTAAGTATCACCCCCTTCTGGTTTGAGAACTTCCTACATCAGTACAAATAATTTTAAATGTTGAAAAAGTTTCATTTTCAAAACGTGAAAAGTAACCAAACACTGCTATGAACGCAAGTGAAAATGCAAACTTGAAAGAGACCGCTTATGAGCAAACAACACGTAAATGCCTTCAGAGATTTTGTCATGAAGGTAAAACTTTTAAACCTCTTTTTACCTTTTACCTGGTGCTCTTCTCCACAGTCTTAAAAATCGGAGAGAGTTGTCATTATCTTTTCACTGATGATTCAAGAACTATGTTAGGGAATTTCGGATAGTTTTCGTATGACTATGGGCAGTTTATGCCTTAAATGATTAATTTCATAAAATCCTCTATTGACTTTTAAAAACCAAAGGCAAGGCGTTTTGTTATGGATTCTATTCTAACTTAAGTGGAATATAACTACCATTAACATAATGACGTTAGCAAAAATTGCTGCAAAACGTATTATTTTAAATTGTAATGCGAAAGCAGCATTATTTTTTGTATGCAACTTTAGTATTCATTATTTGACAATTGCCAGCCTTTTCCTACGATTATATAGCCTAAGTGTAAATTTAATATTTCCATTAATTGAACGCTCCTATTCTTATAATGCATCAATAGAATGTCACATAGTGGGTTAACTTTCACGGCGTTACAGTTGAATTTATTATATACATATTGTTAAACATTATACTCATGAAATTCTAACAGAAACTAGTAATTTTTCAGCACAGGCTGTCTGATAGCTCCTTACGACTTTGTTTAAAAAAAAACTGGTGACAACTTTGTTGGCATAACATTGGGATGGAATTTTTAGTTGTATCAATAGATAAATGTATTATCAAATTAATTTATAAATTACAATTACAATAAACTACACAAAGAAATAGATTACATAAAATGCAAAATAAAAAATAACACAAATAAAATTTCATAAATTTAAATACTTTAATTACAGGATATAAAAAAATTGTGCAAAACGTACTTTATTATATTCACACAAATTTGGGCACTAAGTATAAAACCGATTTATACATTTTTAAGATTTTGATTCTGTCTTTAACACCATTGGGAATTTATTGCATAAACATAATAAATTGAAGCTATTTCTTTAGTCAATAACCAATTACGCTAACATTTGAAGGGGTGAGGTCAACCCCACCTAGCGACAGAGACCGTATGTTTGTATGTTAATTGAACTGTGTCATGCACTACGTTCGACCAACTTATTTAATTAAACTCAACCCGACTGGCAACCTGCGGCTGGCGGCTGGCAACTTTTCACCTTTCAAATTTGACTCGTATTTGCAAAACAAAACTGGACAGTGTTGAAATCTGTGGCCGACATATGGCTGATTGAAATGTATAATTTAAATGAAAAGTGTGATATTTATTCCAGATATTATGTGGTGGCAAATATGTAAATGTAAATGTTTGATTGTAACAACCCTCAAATGAATTGTTACAACCAAACATTTACATTCACACTTTAGTTTATTTTTATTTATAACCTTTTTATTACTTTGACATTCATAAAATCCATGTTTCAGCCCCTCTTTGGAAGGGATCTTATCCCTCTTTTAGATTTTTGTGAGCTGGAATGTGATTTTATTAGTTTTGATTTTCATTATGCAGTTTCAAATTACATATTAGAACTGCTTAGTTAAATAATACTAGATATGAAAATGTACGTATCTGCTACGAATTAATCGCTTTTAGATGACAAGTCGAATTAGATTTGATTACCCAGAAAATACTATGCATATGCTACAAGACAAAGGGGCTAAATAAAAATTTACACAAATTTAGTTTTTTGCTGATTGTTATTCTCCTTTAAATTCCCTTTCAAATGATATAACTTTCATATATGTTATTCAGATGTAAGCCCTTTGAAAAAAAGACAGCAAGTTTTCCGTCCGCGTAACTTAAAAAGTGGAGGTAGTATACTGACATTGAAAAAAAGAATATTTTGTGGAAAAAATGTAATGTAATGTGTGTTGTAATGTTTTTTTTTTAAGTGACAAAGCAGCTGAAAATATCATGAAGTAGGCTAGAGTAGATAGAAGCAAAAGAAGGCTCAGAAAGTGGATGAAGAGGCAGCATTATGATCCATAATATGGACAGGCCTATTCTATGATAAATATTGCTTGCGGTAGGTGCTACAGAGTTGTACCCTGTTTTTACCGCATTTCCTGAAAGTGCAACTTTTTTATAACAAAGGTACACACATCTCTGGAACTAATTGACCTAGAGACTTGACAATTTTTATACATAATTGTTGTGTTATAAGTAACATTTAGACCCGTTTTTATTATAGCCACATAGATAGTTTTGAAGAAAAAAAATTATGTCTTGTGAATTTTGTAAACTTTTTTGGGTCTTATAAAGAAATGTAAAAGGTAAGAAAATTATGAAATTGGGTCTGTTTACACATAAAGGGTTGATGATTATAGCCTAAAATTTAGCCTACAATTTGAAAGCCATAGCTTTACACCTTTTGAATAAAAGTGTACCCAAAGATAGAAAATTTAACATTGGCGAGATAGGTCGTTCTTGCTACCCTTACTCAACTCAGATAAAGGTTAGTTTTTGTAGATTAACTTTATAAGGTAGTTAAAAACCCCTTTTAATGAGGTGGAAATGAGGAGAGAAAGTAAGATTATGAGGAACTGGAAGTTCAGGTAACTTGATTTCCGGAACCATAGTCGATCAAGTAAAAATCCACTGGTCTTTCCGACGAATTTGGCTTGGATTTTCAGAACCACCGTTACATTATGCCTTCAGCCTAATACAAATTAATGGCAAAGGGCTATTAACTAAACTCATACCGTAAGTGTAAGCTATACAAGTAATAAATACTATGCGTCATATATCAGCATTTTATTTTGTAGTATTGTACGTAGGTTCTTTACCCAAAATCCACTTTCTAAAACAAATACATGTTTTATCTTACTGGAGACGGTACACAAGAGATTTGAAGGGAATCAGGTAGTATTCATAAATTGTAAGTTCTCTAGAGGCTTAAACACGACCGCAAAGGGGTGAGCCAAGCCAAAACTATGCTACTTAAAATTACGCAACAAACTTGTTCAACAACGCTAATTTGACATTCCTTGAATGTAAAACGGCTACACTCCCATGGTGGTTAATGGCTCAGGGTCACTTAAGGAATTTATCTGTTTATTTTATCTGTCGGTGATCTTAATGTTGACCAACTAAGGCTGCCCCTACTAGTTGCCCGACGGGGAGCGAACTGGTCTAGTGGTTAGAGCGTGGGCCTCCGGTTCCTGGGGTCCCGGGTTCAAATCCTCCAAACCACCAATGGATTTTATCTAAGTGATAATGCCGTAACCTCTAGGCCTAGCCTGAAGTAATGATAAAACAATTCCAGGCTCGTGCCTAGCGTCTTAGGACAAAAAAAATGTTGACTAGTTTCCTGATGATGAGATTTTGATCTCAGATCGTTCACCATAGGTGACAGTAGGGACACCAATGGACTGGTAAATTGAACTATTCAATGACTGACTTTGTCAACAACTCAATTAAACTACGTAAAATTTTGTTCTACAACGGGCTAAAGAATAAACATTTGAATGATTTATTTGACAGTTCATCGTGTAGCAATAGGCAGCCAATCGATCGATCTACATACATTTAACTACCAACATGTTTACGAAATTATCATTATAGAACCATCACATTACGTGAATAAATTTCAGTTCATCTTGAATGAAATGTATGTTACTGTAGTACTAAAATGTTAAACATTAAACAATAAATTAACCTGGAAGACTCCTCTTGAAATATACTCGTATTTGGGTAGAATTAAGTTAAATAGCTTAGCCTCAGCGGCTCAAAGGTAATATCCGCTCGCAGGAGATGCTGTTTAGACACTGCATCAAAGGGCAGCCAGACTAAGGTGTTCAAGCTAACGTATTTGCTCCCTTCTCAGCTTGGACATTTAATTTCCGCACCTTCTATAACGAAAACGTCAGTTTTTTCTGTCACAACTGTTCTGAAGGTGCCTCAAACAAATAACCAACAACTCATTGTGAAATGTTATATTTCTTTGGAGTAAAATTATGATGGACATTATAATGTAGACTATTTATTTAGTTAAATTTGAAAGTAGTAAAAGCTTACAGAAAAACTAACAATTTTACCTTTGGGAGTACTACGAGTAAATAGGGTAAGCGATGAAATTCACAACAAGCAGAAACTAGATTTGAAGATAATTAACTCTTTGATAATATTATGATTTAAGAGTTATGCAAACAGATATAAGCTTAATACTTCCCAATATAGTTAGTTTTTTACAGAGTCATACATAATCATGATGAAACGAGTTCACAATTACTTCTTATTTAATATATTATTGTGATTAAATAAGTTTACAAAAAGATTGTATTTTTATTCATACATTTTAAAATGCTTAATCCATGTGAAAATCCATGAATAAGGTTGTTTAAAAAATGAAATAATTATAGTTTAGTTTTTCCTTTACGCCATGTAACCCTAAAGTTTAAGGTATTAAAAATTTCGTTCTCATTGCTAAAATTAAAATTTGTTAACATATGGAAATATTTTTGATTCATAACAAGAAGAGAAAATGAAAGTTTGGGCTGCTAGTAAAAGATCTTGTTGGTTGTCAATATATTTAAACAGACAGATGTATAAAAATATAGACAGATTATAAAATAAACAAACCTGTTCCTCAAATCAACACTTTATAAAACGACAAAACAAAAACCTCTCTAAGCCTATAACATATTGCTTGGTATGTAAAATTTATTAGCAGTTCCAAATATAAGGAAACTGGTACGGGTAAGCGTGAAAGAAAAGCTATAAAAACAAATTTCTGATTACCAATCATGATCGATAATAGTTTGAAACATGTTTTCATACTAACTAGTGAACCTGTGCGGCTCAATGCCCCGCAAAATTACATATGGATTTAGAAAACAAATTCATCGTGTTATATATTGGCTCAACGTCAAAAATTAAATACAGTAATAATAAATCCTTAGAAGAGAAGCAGTCCAGCCATTTTCTAGCTGTATGTGTATTTTATTTAGTGGATTAATAAGTGTTCAAGTATGTTATAGGGTAGTTATTAAAAAAATTAAAACACATTTAACAAAACTTTGTCATATCAAACCATAGGCCTATGTGGCATATTTTGAGGGTCATAAAATGCTGCTTGAAGAAAACACTTTGAAAAATAAACACTAAAAAAAATATTTTAACCACCAAAGCACTTTCATGAATACTACGATTTTAGTCTTAAAGTTACCTTCAGGAAGATTACCCTCGTCAAAATTTCCCATAATGAATATGTGTAACCTATTAAAAGATGTAGCCTTACTTAAAACAACATATAATATAGTTGCTCATGATTGAAATTGATCTGGGTAAGAACAGTACTGCTCTTTAATTAATGTGCTTAAGTTACTTGGCTTGGTGCTTTCATAACTGCAAACTCAAAATACACCCACAAGTAAAAAAGAATCAAGTTATTGGTTGTGTAACCTATTTTTGTGTAACAACATTATTCACATGAAGTAGATGATTTGTTTGATTTGTCGATCAGCTGTTTTGTTTCAAATGAATTAATAATGTCAAAGATTTGTGATTTTAAATACATAAATTATTATAGTAAAGTTTTCTAAATCGTGGTAACTTAATCTCAACTAAATTGTACTATTCCCAGAATTAAAATAAAGTAGTAAGATCAATTATGAGTAAACTTTAAGGTACACAATCCTTGATTGAAATGTAGTATACATTAACAGTCATAATACACAGCAATTATTATGTAGTAGACTTTGACTATGTTCAAGTAACAAACATATGTTTCTGTAAATAAAAATTATCTCCTATGTTATCCTTATGGAGAAATACGAAACTTTAAAGGGCGCCAGGGCCTCACTATCTAATTATTTACCTAAAAAGAAAGTTTCCTGCATAACTTCACGTTACGCTCTTTCAAATGACACCAAAAACATGTCAATCGGTTCAGTAGTTTCGGAGGAGTAATTGTCACAAAAAACCTGCTTGCGTATTAAATAAGTATAGATTCTTTCAACAGTGCATTTTGTGAGGGTTTTACTTCAAAAGCCTCTAGCTTAGATATGACTGTCAATTGCGCCGCTGAGAGTATCGATTCAATATAATTGGATGGCGGCCTCTATGTCGGAACTTATTTAATTAAACAGCTCCAGTAGACAAACGGTTCGCAAAATGTTGAACGTAAATATATTTTACCTCACCTTAATCATCGGTAATATCTTGCCTTCCCAAGTTACTTGTTATTTTTCTTGTCTATACTAGGTGTACAATGCAGTTGTCTGCTTGCAATATTGAAGTCTCAAAAGGCAATAGTGCTTTAGCCTAATTCCGGCGACCCTAATTAGTTATTTATTTTATAGTTAACTAGCTGTACCCGCGGGCTTTGTCCCGTTTAACTTCTTAATAAGATAAGCTCGTTCGCATGGTTCAATCACGTCCTGGTTGGAGCTCGTTCGCTGCGCTCACTTGCCTTCAGGTTAGCTCGTTCGCTACGCTAACTCGCCTCCAGGTTGAAGTTCGTTCGCTACGCTCACTTACCTTTTGGTTGGAAATTAGCTGTTGTCATAAATAAAAAAGAAATATAGTGTTGCACCCTGTTGGTAATCCTTGTAACTTTAATGTTATTGCACATCATAGAACAGAACCAACTTGTTTAATTGAAACAGCTGTTAAGATTCATTAATTCCATTTAAATATGAGTACTCATAAGGTTAACATGGGAAACTCCAGAGCCACTGGGGCGGAGCCCGAGAGTCCGATCAGAATAAAAACATCTTAGTTTTCCTATTTAATGCCTAAAGAATCAGTGTACCAAATTTCAGCCTCCTAGGTAAATAGGAAGTGGGAGAATTAGTGATGAGTGAGTGAGTGAGTCAGTCAGTCAGTCAGTGAGGGCTTTGCCTTTTATATATATATATAGATTATGCTCAACAATATTAAGCCAATTGTTCATTCCTTTTGTTCTGTATTTGTAATGATTCGTTGACTACCATGTGTTACGACTCTTTTGTTTATCTTTTTGTTGTTATATTGCAAATAATGTTATGGTGACTAATAAATCCATTTCTAAACATTTAAATTGACGTGGAGAAAAGCCCTGTGGTCCAAATTGTATGATTTAAAATTCATACCTTCCCATAGTTGGTAACTTTGACTGTACTAAATTTCAAGCCGATCGCTTAGCCGTACAGGAGGAGTATTTGAAAAACAAAATCAAGAGTGTAATGTATTAGTAGAGCTACGCTCGCTCCTATCAATGAATTATTTCTCTAAATACTTCACTGGTTTAACTACCGCGTTATTAATTGGTTGTGCAAATGTTGCCGTTAGTTTATTGTTGTGTTACAGTTTGTAATTTTACATTGTAGAACCGTTTCCATGTAAAAAAATAAATTTAATTAGGGATTGTTAGTGTATTTTTATGATCTTCGGTCCTGTGCAACAGTTTACTTTCCTATGAACGAAGAATGTTTTCCTAGATTTTAAATCATTGCCGATATTCCAGGGGTTTTTTGGCTGTGTTTTAGTTCTTTGAAAAATTGAACGTTGGAATAAATATTGAATACCAACCCGTAATTATTGTTTTGAACGTATGTTTGTTCCTGTAATTGACTCTTTAATTAATTATATTCAAAGGCCATTCTAGTTCATATTTGCCACTTAATGCTGTCTGAATATTCATAGTTAAATTTTTATTTTTTAGAACATAACTTTGCTTTAGTTAATAGGTAAAGTAATTTATTTTTTGTCGGATGAATGTGTTTGCAATAAATACGAAGGTGTATTTAAAAAATATATGTTGTTATGGGTAATAATTTCACTAAGAATTTTAATTCTCTCATATATCAAAACCTATGATGCAGAAGGGCACTTGGAAAATATAGTCTTACATTCTCCATTACTTTACAATAAATTATTTTCTTTACTTTTTTACTTCCGAGTTGAATGAATAGGAGCTGTTTAGTGTATCAGTTCCGTAATTTAAAACTATTACTTTAAAAGAATTTAGGCTGTAACCATTGACTTTATAGATATAGATATACTTGTAAAGTCAATGCTGTAACTGTTTAAAAATACCTATTCTCAAAACAACACTTTCAGATAACTGAGCGTGTAGCTGCTAAAAGGGCATACATTTAAGAAGAGGGTTTCAATAATTCTTCTTGCATCTTCCAGTACCAAGCATGATATCTTCTAACTGTACATATGAAAGTAAATTTTATTACTGTGTCCATTCAGATTATGTACTTAAACATTGGCTTTTTAGTGGTAACATACTCATTCTAAAAATTCCTTTTTTTGCAATTATTTATCCGTTTGTACTACAGCATACAACTCCATATTAACTCATCGAAATTACTATACACTAATGTAATAAATTTCAATTTACTATCACGAATTTAGACTTCCATGACCCTAAAATTATGTTTTTGAGTAAAATAGCTACTTGATAGGGAAATTGGCTAAAACAATCAAACATATTGTTAACTAAAAAATACTTAGATTACCAAACTATTAACTTAATGCTTCTCTAAAACTTATATTCCCAAGCTTCATTAGGGATTTTTCGGAGAGCTTTGATTTAAAGTGAAGATTACAGAAAAGAATAATAAATTATTTAAACGAGTAAACTGCGCAAGTGCCTGATTTCCCAAGACACTCCGGCTAAATGGGACAATATGTCTGAAACAAAGTTTCTTCCCAGTTTCAGAGAATCTCTGTACGCAACTAACAGGTAAGTAATTTATAACTAAAACCAAGCTAATTCTCGTTATGTTTGAGAAACGTATGCAAACCCAAATACATAATTACATGTGATGTGTTACAAAGACAAATTATGAAGCTACGGTTAAGACATAAATAAGGTTATTATACCTGCAATTAGTTGATTGGTCATTCGTTTACGTAAATACCTTTCCTAAAGGGAGTTTATTCGGTTTTTGGCGATGACATGTTGATAAGTGTAAACCCTTTACCGCAGGGATATTTTTCTTTTTTTTAGGGAGAGGAGGGAAAATGCTTTTACGCACACAGGTAGCCAGCCTGTAGTGTGAGACTCCTGAAACTATCACAGACTACTCACAAAAAAAACCCTCTACTCTGTTGGACAGAGACCTAGAATTGTTTGTCACATTACTTCAAGTCAGGCCAACATGTGACCTAAGCCCTCAGGGCTCTCACCGTTTTTGGCATTTAGATACTTCATGACCTACACCTAATCCCGGTCAAGGTCGAGCTTCTTGGCGCGGAGAATACCCTGGATGTAATGTGACACACACAGGTCCAAACACCGCAGGGATATTAAGACCGATGCGGTTTGATGAATTTCTGTCTCAACAGAAACTAAAATTAGCCATATAACTTTTAAGATTATAGCCCGTCCTTTGCTCACCTGATATACGTACCAAACTGGTTGCACGTGACTAAAAATAAAACCTACCGAGGTTACAGGTAACAACAATCTCTTCGAGATCATTGTTTTTCAATATGTCGAATATTTGTAACATTATTTAATAATACCGCATGTAGATATACAAAGCTGGTTTTTTCTTTAGGGGAAGCAAAAATATTGTATATCAAGCACTTTTTAACGATCATAAGAACCTGTAACTATACCATACTTCATAATTATTCTCATTTATAATAAATCTGCAACCACTGTTAAAGTCTTTCAACAAAATAAAGACCTAATATTTGTTGATGGATATATTCTGAATCTCCATCATAAACAATTTAATATTTGAAAGAATTAGGGAAATCTATTATATTATAAAACTACTACTAGGACGAGAAAAGGGAAACAATTGATGAAAAAGAACTCTCCAGGGTTTCAACTGATTTCCCAAGGACTTTGAGCAGTCGATTTTGCTGGACTTTGCAAGCTTGTACATCCTGCAGCTTCTACAACATAAATTACCTCGTTTTTAATATTATTGAACACATTTTGAATAAATTTACTGCAGAATTTAAGATATGGAAACATTTTACCATAGGGTGAGAGCTCTAGTGAATTGCCGATTAAGCTTGAGTTTCCATTCCAACATTAGAAAATAGTTTATTAAGCCACAGTGTAGGTATTAGTTTAAACATATTACCGATATTTTCTTAAACTTCCTTATTATAAAACTCAATATATTATGCTCAGTGTGTTGAGAAATACAATCGGTTGCACTTCATTAATACGTCTGATAATATCGATTCATGAATCCAACTTAAAATTAAATTCTCTTCGTAATAATTCTCGTTATAAACACTCTATATACATTTTAAGACTTTCAAAGCAAGAAATGTTTGCTTTGAGACACTTCATGACAGTTAATTGCTTTGAAAAGCCATTCCTTTGTGTTGAATATTTGCAGTAATTAACAAAACTCACTCCGTAACAAGAATTTCCTTTTTTGCTTCTGAGAAAACTGTACAGCCTTTTCTTACATAATATACATGGCATTTTTTTACACACAGCTTTTCTGAAAACAAGGAAATGTTCTATACTTAGTTTTTTGTACATTGTATAGGACTAAAAAAGGTGTTAACCCACTAAAGTGACTACGGATGAAACGAGTTCAATCTGAATAATAAATTATGTCTATTGCACCTTCCCTACTGCTAAACGAATATGTACAGTTAGTGATTACAGCTGTTTCATCCTTATATCATAAAAAAACGTTTTTCTTTATTTTACCGTTAATTTGTAAAGTGTCTTGAACCGTGCGTTTGAGTACGTAACAATGTACTATACAATCATTTTCAACACAAAACAGCTGTGGTCACACTAACTACACGGAATCGATACAGTATCAGTAACTTACACGACGAATATAGGAACAGAAACGGTATGGATTATAACCAAAAACAAATTATGTCTTTGGCCCGAAAGTAAACATTATTTAACATTACTTAAGTGGAACTATCAAAACCATATGTTAATGTTATTGGTATAGGATATGGGCCAGTTACGTCATTTTGTTTATGTTTATGATCCATACAGTTTCTGTTCTTATATTCGTGGTAAACTTAATTGATAAACTTTGCTCAATTTAGTGATCAAGAAGCGATTTCACATGATTTAAATTATTCGTGTTAACAAGTTTATCCATGCTATTTTATTGTAAGAGTCGCAAAGAAATAAGAAGACGGAATCAATGAAAACAAAAATATTAACAAGTTGTGCTTAGAATTTAGATTAGAATCGTTTTAGATGTAGGAAATCAATAGACGAACAAATTATCCTTAAGCTTAAATACAATAGTTTTAATTTAGGGCCTAGTGTTATTCATTAAATCCCTTAAAAAATAAGACGCCATAGATGAAACTAACGATAATGGTCGACAGATGTAGTAAAGCACCGGAAGTACCGTCGAATCGATAACCGGGGTCGCCAATGATCAAGTCATCCTGCCGGACTTCCGGTTACCCCCTGTCTGGGTTTGATTGCTCAGACGCTTTTAATCTCTGCAATCTGTAACTGAGCGCCAGATTGCAAAGGAACTCTGCATACATTGATAATTTACTAGATTTAGATTAGTTTGAGAGTATCAAAACAATTATTCGAGTTTTTTTTAGTTTTGCGTGTTTGAATATTGACATTTTGTACTTTTTTTGATTGCACACATAGTACTGTTAATGTTTAGGTCGTTCAATTTAAGTTAACTGTCAACATTTTTTATTTATGAAAAATAAAAAGTTATTTACGGGTTGATTGGAAAGTTTACCATATAAAAAATCAATTTTATAATTTTCCGTTTTCAAACACCATTGGAATGTTTACATTTTTGGGGAACAGTTATCCCTGGAACGTGTAGACATTTAGTTTCAACCCTTTTTGGCTAACATAATTAATTTGTACAACCATATTACAGATAGTTTGTATATTGGCTCAGAATCCAAATTTAAGTATTAAGGAATAGTCAGTTACATATTAGTATATGAGATGCCACTGTTTTTACAAAACTATTAATTATATGACCATTCGGAGGGGGGGGGGGGTGAATTGCGGACTATTTAGATAAATACAGCAGTACTTAAAAAAACACATAGGTAGCTGTGCTAACGATTCCACAATCACATGTGTTTTAATTAACATAACTTTCTACAAATTGTCTTTATTGTTTAATAAATTAGGCCTTCTCAAGACGAAATCCGCAAACTTAAATGTTACGTTGGTCAAACGGCCTTGGTCACAGAAAACATACTACTACAACCCAGAATGCCCAGAAAAGTGAGTGTATGACAACGCTGGTGGCGCTACGGATTGAGAGGCAAAGCTCTCTCAAAACACTTAATGGTTTTTACCATGCGGTTGGCATTCTGGGTTATAGTAGTATGTTTTCTGTGCCTTGGTACAAGTTTTATCGAAGGTAAATTTAATCTGAAAGAGTTTCTAGGCCCCAGGGAAAGCAATTTCCGCTTGGATCAAGATTAAGGCTAGTGTAACTGAGAAGTGTAAGGGAAAAGATTGAGCTTGACTGTCTTCGTAGTTTGTGATAACTAATTATATAATATTATGGATTCTGTGTGGTTAAATCTACGTGGATTTGAGCATTTAAAGAGTTCAATGCATGTCAAATATATTCAAATTAGATATTTATCTTACTGTATTGATCTTGACGATGATCAAGTTTGATAATTTCTTTGAATTTTTTCACTAAGAGTGTACGTAATATTTAACTACATTTAGTAATGCAAAGAACACATTCAATAAACACAACTTTCAGTCAAACCTAACGTCTGTTGCGTTATTTAGACCTAAGAATAAGTCACATTTTTCGACTATACAAAGATGATTTAACCAAAAACTAGAGAGAACCACTCTTTCTTTAACTTAATGTCTTTGAACTGTGACGGAAACAAAAATTTAAATACTGATTATTAGACATGATTCCAGGAAATATTGAATGTAACTTAACATGATAGATTACGTTTAGATGTAAATTTGAAAAAATATGTCAATATATCATTTCTTTTCTCACGTGGTTCTATACACAAACATCGAGGCTGAGGCTGTTCTAAAATTATTTCTAAACAAGTCTTAAATTAGTTAACGATAAGCGGACCATAACAAGAATACTAACGTTTCTTAAGGGGCATTAATCACAATATAAAACGAAGCAAAAAAGATTATCTCCTATTTAATACACGTCACAAAAACACAAATAAGTTTCAAAATATTTTATTTTTTTCTGATACGATATTTGATTTATTATGTAGTTGAAATAAAGATCTTTCAGGTACATTATTAACCACATTCTGTTTACGAGGGACCTTCAAAGGATAAAAGAGACTACCTCCTCACGGAGTAAATAATTAAAGTACAGTAGTATTATTCGTTATGGATAAAAAAAGGATCTAATCCAACTGACTTGAGTAATACAGACCTTATTAATTTGGTTAAGTTTTCCTTGGCTTTAAGTATTTGAAATATATTACAGCATTAGAAAAAAACATTTTCCAAATACATTATTGTTTAAATCAAGTTAAGAATGAAATATTTTGTTTTAATTTATTTTGTTGTCAGTAAAGTCTTTTCGCGTGATTTAGTCGGAATGGAAAGGAATTATCTTAAATTGGATCGCACCAAACTCTTTAAGGAATGGTCCATTGATGTCTGAAGCGAATTTAGTAAGATTCTGTTCCCATAAAATAAACGAAGTCAACTTAAATTTCGATTTAGGATGGAAGATGAACAGCCTATTTACGAAATTCTTAAACAAGAATGGATTAAAATATGAAAGTATTTTTTCAACGTGAATAAACACACACTACGTACTCCCCCCCCCCACTTTAATGTAAAGAAACAATTCGTGTGTTTTTAATGTAAGCACATAAATTACTTAGCCAAATAGTTTTGATTCGGGATTAGCTTAATCGCAGCCTCACATTGTTTCTAGAATTATAAAACACACTAAGTTGGTCAAAATATCATTGTATACATTTCACTACAAAACTATCCATAGATTATTCTAAAATTTTACATAATCTTGCTTAAAACGGACTACGTTACGCTATAGCATAACTATGGGATTAAAATATAAACAAAGTACGAACGGGTTTAACACATTGATAACATAGAAATACTGCTGCAGCAAACCTGCAAACTAAGTGAATTTATATTTTCCTTCTTAGGTTTTTTACTTAAATTGAGTTAAATTACATTATGTTAAACTAGTACCTAGGTTTGCTGCTACGGGTAGGATTGTAAAGTGTGTTTTAGTAAAATAGCTTCGTATGAAATAAACACATTTGCCTAGTTAGTTTAACATATATCCATAAACAAGTAAACAAAAGTTTACGTATTCTTCATCATGGAAAAAATATAAGAGCATGTTAAATATATTATATTAAAATTATACGTTCTGCAATATATCACTTCAGTGAGTAAAATATAAACAGAATACGAAATATACTCTTTGATATCATCAAAGAACAATCTGCGACATTGTTTTATATGTAATCAACACCTTCCTTGTCACGGCGCTGAAAGAGTTGTTCTTCGGCAGAGGGGGGACTGATCAAAGAGAAAACTCGTTCATTAATTAACAGAGACTTGTTCCTTGAGTGGTAAAGGATGTGCTGTGCCCTACAGAGGTTTCATTTGCTCAACAGTGTTGCTCAGGATAATCTAACTACGTTTAAAAGAGGATAATCGAATAAGGCATTGTAATGTAGAAAAATTGAGCAATTAGTGTAGTTAAGTGGATAATTTTGTCGATCCAACTTTTATAGACTGGTTTTAAAACTAAGTTATTGTACGCTCGAAGTTACAAGAAAATTAAGGTTTGTCTAAAGATCTTAAGGAATATTATTATATTGAACGTTTGTTTCAAAGCGTTTTAACATAAATTATTTTGGAGACGCCATGTATACAGGTTGGCAATTAACTCCTAGGACGCCTTTATAACTTTAAAACGGAAAGAGATATCGCAATAAAATTTGGCATATTATTACTGGTAATACTAAGCTACTTTTGTGTGCATGGTGATTGGATGTCACCTATAAAAGACGGCCAATAGAGAGTAAATTGAAAATCTTAAAGGTAAGCATAGGTTGAAGTGTACATAAAATTAAAGGTCTTGTGTCTTGTGAACTAAAAACAATGCCGAAAAACTGGACCTCAAACTAACAATCGAGTCAAAAATGTCAGCTGTTCAAATATGCATTTAATTTACAAGAACTACTGAGTAAAAATTGCAGCTGAGTAAAGACTCAAAATGAGAAATTCAAAAAATGTTTGAACGGTTGCCATTTTTAGGAAATTACTTGACTTATTCTCTGTTAAAGAAGTATCCGGATGACTTTAACCGGATAAGAGGAACTTAACAATAAGTTTTTTATTCGGAATATATTTTGGGCAGGTGTTGGTAGAATAAGTTAATTGTTTGTCACATCACCAGTATGATTATACAATAGTAGACTAAGTAAAGAAATACAAAGGCGCTAGCTCATGACTAGTAATAACTTTGACTTGATTAAAACTGCTTCAATAAAACTAAGAACACGATTCTTTTAAACGTGCTGTCACAATAATAAACGAGCGGAATTCCGCTTTCCGCTAGAGTTGGCGTGATCTACTTAAAGTTGCTTATAATACTGTTTTCTTGAATTTCTGGTTTCGACATCAAAATGATCATTGTTTAAAAATGTATTTATATCTTAAGCTATGTCTACGAAAACAATAATTAATTTTGGACAACCTTAACATGTGGGGAGGCTTAACTGATAGATCCATGTATGGAAAAGGAAAATAAACAGTATAGCAATGCACACACTTTCTCCCATTGACTTGTCAACAAACTTTATCATGGGTAAGTGGTGGGAGTAACTATGATTTTTTATGGGGGGATCAAAAAGTTGACAACTTTTGAACCATAATTGTAACATCAATGGGGGGTTGTTCTTTTTGGGCCTTTATCATTCAAATTTTATATCATAACCGCAGGAGCAGTTTTTAATGATTTTTCCGTTATTTTATGGATTTTTATGGAGAAACTAGCTGGCCCGACAGACGTCGCCCTGTCCCTAGTGTGGATTTATGTCAAATGCTCGTTCATTTTCAAGATGAGTTCGTTCGCATGGCTCAATCATGTCCTGGTTAAAGTTCGTTCGCTACGCTCACTCACCATTTGGTTGCTAATTAGCTGTTGAAGTTCGTTCGCTACGCTCACTCACCTTTAGGTTGGAGCTCGTTCGCTGCGCTCACTTGCCTTCAGGTTAGCTCGTTCGCTACGCTAACTCGCCTCCAGGTTGAAGTTCGTTCGCTACGCTCACTCACCTTTTGGTCGCAAGTTAGCTGTTATCATAAATAAAAAAAAAATATAGTGCTGCACCCTATTGGTAAACCTATTAACTTTTTAATGCTATTGAACATCACAGAATCAGATAGTTTAGTTGAACCAGCTGTTAAGATTCTTTAATTCCATTTAAATATGAGTACTCATAAGGTTAACATGGGAAACTCCAGAGCCACTGGGGTGGAGCCCTTTTGACGGATCTGCACCAAACTTCACACAAACCATCCTTGAATAATGCTTAATAATGCCTGAAAGTTTCATTGCAATCTGTCGAGCGGTTTCGGAGTCCATAAAGGACAAACATACAAATATACAAACATACAAATATACAAACATACAAATATACAAACATACATTGGATTTTATATATATAGATTACCGTTACAAAATTTCGAAAAAAAATTAAAAACAACCATTTATAGATACTATATATTAGTATCCACGTACCAAATGTCTTCTAAATCGGACCACAGGACAGTGATTATCGCACAGTAACTATCCCGCACACACACAGGGAAAGAAAAATAATCGCTGTAAGCCCATGTTAAAAAGCCCATCTATTAAAACAAATAAATGTCAATAACCTATATATTAGTTAAATTTAAACTAAATTAGAAAATATAGATCGTTGGAATCGAGTAAAAGTAATTTTGATTCCTTAGGCAAGCATTTTTTGCTATATAATTTTGTTAGTTTAGTATTTAGTAGTCAAGTGTTCTTAGTTTAATTCCGATGGTTATGGGTTTATCTAAAACATATCAAAACATGATTGGTTATGGTTTTCCAATGCGTCAGCATATATTAAATCAGTAATAGAGGCCAGAAGACATTTATTAATTGTAGATTACAGCGGTGAACTAAAATAAAACGTTACAATTTCATCGATTCATTCATGGAAAGGTCGATTTCATCAAAGAACAATTAGGCCTACAATGTTGAATTCCTGTTATTTTGGATCTTTCAGGTGGCCACTTAAGATGCGGTTTTAAATGTAAACAAACATAGAACAGAGCAAACCTGCAGACAAAGTGTATTTTGATTTGCTTGTTTGGATTAAAAAATATATTTTCATAAATAAAAAAATGTATTCCCTTTTTAAATATAAAACACTACAACTCTGTTTCACGTGAAGCTTTATTATAAGACATTTTTTTTTAAATTCGTGTATTTTTTTATCAATATACTACAGGGAGCGGCAGAAATATCTGACGGTTTTCAAGCGAGTACAGTCCGGCAGCCGAGTGGAGGGGGGTGGTGGGGAGCGGCTCATTCTCAAGGCCAAGTGTGACAATTTTAGTCGCCATGGAGCAGTGGACCAGTATACATCGCGCGTTTGCCGTTGAGGCGTTTTTTAAAAATGGCGATTCTGTTGTTGGTACGCAACGTAAGTTTCGGAGGCATTTTAATGTGGCTCGTGGGGAACCTATCCCATCCCGAAACACCATCAAATTGTGGGTGGATACCTTTAGATCACAGGATCAACTGCAAAACGTAGGCCTACAGGCCGTCCATGGCCAGTGAGGACGCCTGAGAACGTGGAGCGAGTGCGACAAGCTGTGCTAACGACCCCGCATCGCCCGGAGCGTAGACAAGCTGCTGCTTTTGGCATGTCTGATCGCTGTCGGGTGAAAGTGAAGGCCTGAGTGCAATATTCGTCGAATATAGCGATCAGACATGCCAAGAGCAGCAGCTTGTCTACGCTCCGGGCGATGCGGGGTCGTTAGCACAGCTTGTCGCACTCGCTCCACGTTCTCAGGCGTCCTCACTGGCCATGGACGGCCTGTAGGCCTACGTTTTGCAGTTGATCCTGTGATCTAAAGGTATCCACCCACAATTTGATGGTGTTTCGGGATGGGATAGGTTCCCCACGAGCCACATTAAAATGCCTCCGAAACTTACGTTGCGTACCAACAACAGAATCGCCATTTTTAAAAAACGCCTCAACGGCAAACGCGCGATGTATACTGGTCCACTGCTCCATGGCGACTAAAATCAATGAATACAGACCTTATAAGAAGCGCAACGCATATGGAGGATAGTCAGCCTGGTTTCTTGCCGCCAAAACGAGCTTAGCGCGGCTGCCGCTAGGAAGCGCTTGGTTATAAACTTGTAAAATTCCACCCGCACCCCAACCCCCTAGCCCTAGGGCAATGCCCCGACAGGCAGTGACTCATAAACTCTTCCGTGCCACTTTCACTTCTGCCTTCTGCACATCAAGATCAGAAAAGATAGTTTGGCTTCAAAACTCCCTTAGCCAGTGATCGACCGTCTGGGGCTATCTGTATAAATTATTGCTTTTTAATATCGCTTACAAAATAATGTGTACAATGTAGTTTAGTAATTTAGTCAGTATAGTGTAAACAAAGTAGTTGGTTGTGTAAACAATGCAGTGGGTAGTTTAAAAAGTTTAGTGTGTATCGTTAATGATGTAGTTTTAAATTATGTAGTTATGCATAGAAGCATATAGACTAAGTGCACTTTTAATGTTTTAATATGGCTCCAAAAAACGGTAGTAAGTGTTCCTACACTAATTGTACAAATAACTCCACTACGAACAAGGACCTATCGTTCTTCAGATTTCCAACTAAACATAAAGAAAGGTAAGAGAATATTTTATTTATTGTTATTTACGAATTGTAATCTTTGTAAAGCAAAGTGATTTTTAATGAAAAAAAAATAATATTGTTCTTTATAATAAACGAGTTTGCACGCAGCACGCTGTTGTGAGCGAAGCGAAGTTCAATTTGGCTGTAATGTTATTTATTTTTCTCATTGATATGATCCAGAAACCGAGAGTGCCGAAACCCCTTAATACAACATACTGTATTTAGTAAATTCACATGTTCGTTCATAAATCGGTTATTTTTTGTGCAATAACTTAAAATTGTTTTGGGAGAGGGCTTAAAATTGTTGTATATTGAATGTCTTCGATAAAAAATACATGCCATTTACATTTGGGGCTTACAATACCCATTTTGGGCTCCGAAACCCCAAATTTTTAACATTAATTCTCCAAAAAATTGGTTATGGGTGCTCCAATTATTTTGCACAACGAACTTGGCTTAGATCAGCGACCACATAAGACCAATAGACGGAGTACTCCTATATCAATAGCATTACAGCAGATGGAGCCAGGTCTAGTGTACTGATAGACACGTTAAACGGCGCTCAGAACTGCATATTCTGTCAGTGCTCCCGTTTCAAATAACTCGTAGTTAATACCATTTAGGATAGAGCCAAATAATTCAAATTTTGCATGTGAGAAGTCAATTAGATTGTTACGGCAATAGTATCAATTATATTTAAAAATACGGTTCTTTCTAATTTTAAATACCCCCGTTGCAGCAGACCTGCATACTCAGCGAATTTCAAATGCTTTGATAAATAGTTAATATCGAGCCTCACATCAAGTTTTGCCAACGTGTGTTCATAAATAAGCATGCAAAAATATTCTCCATAAGAATAACATGGGAAATGAGTATGCAGGCTTTCTGCCACGAGAATGTTAAAATGGGGGATTTTAGACCATAATAAAGTAGATCTCAACTAGATTAAGCCACATACCAAGTTTTATTAAGATATGTTGAGAAATAAGCGAGATATAGAATTTTATTTATTCCCCATAAGGTTACCATTGGGACAACGTACTGTGTTTAACGCTATCAATATCTCGGTAACCATTGGACATAGAGCAATGATCCAAAATACATAAATTTTTTGTTTTTTTGAGCCGAATTCAATGGTGAAAAGTAAAATTCGATAATTTTAATTTCACTATGTAAAAAACCCAAAAGAAACCATTTTTGGGGGATAAAACCCTTCTTATACCACCTCTTACCATGGTCCGATCAGGCTAGTTATCGAACTCGTCCGAGTGATTACTACTTAACATGTCTGTACCAAATTTCATTTGTGAGAGAGTTAATTCGTGCGGCGGCGGCCTTGCAATAAGTTAACGGCGACAGCGTCTTTTAAATGCTTTTGATTAGTTAGTTGTTATGTTAATTAATTAATTAGAGTTAATTATAAATTGTGGAATGATACTGGTTGTGTCAATATTAAGTGAATATTTCCATTGATTGTTAACGTAAATACTAAAAACACATTAAGGTTTAGTTTTAAAACATCTAGTTACAAAACCTCATTTTATTTTATGTTGCCACTACATTTAAATAGTGGCTAATTGACATACAACATTTCAATAGCGTTTAATCTTCTATATATGAGTCAATATATAAGAGATTTTCAATATTATATAATCTCTCAGAGCTTTTAACTGAGAAACCATATACAATATATACATATTTAAAACTGACTGATCTCCCCAGAGCAAAGCAGGTTAATTTCATTAATTATGAAACTCGCTGAGTACGTTGCCTACTCATTAATGCAAATCAGACACCAGAGAAGCTATATTTGTTTATTAACGTAAATGTTGTATAGTAACCAAGTCATTCCATATTTTAATGGCAACGTTTACTATAAAATTAAATCATTACTTTGCTGTTTCCGACCAATTATTATAATTATTTAAGGTTGTTTTATTCAATAGTTGCGCACAATAAAAACGGTTAAAGGGTTTCCATTTTGTAAAAAAGTTATGTTTACTTCACATTGTTTAGTTTTAAATCAAAATGTATAGTTGACAAACAAATATAGGCTACTAGCCTAATTGATTCAGTAAACATTTTTGTAAATGGCAGGCATGAGGTTCGAAGAATATTTTTGTTTAATAAACAGCTAAAATTATAAACAATTTTGGGTTTGACATGGTTTTAAAAACATGTAATTACGTATCAGCTGAGTTATACTTGTATGTTTATTATGTATAACATGTTTTTTGTGGAAATCCAGTATAAATATATATTTATATATATATTTGTTTTTCAGTTGCAAGAATCTTACAATGAGGGTGGAAAAGAAGCATCACTGTGAAATCCAAGTTTTGTAAATAGAATTGTAATATATGAGTGCCTTTAGTTCTAGTTTTATAATATTGCAAACTTATTTGTTTTTATTTGGAGTTTGTCCAAAATTAAAACTTATTTCAGAAATATCTTGTATATTTTTCCTTCCAATATTACCAGCCATTCTTTGTTACATTGGTTAAAATAACGCTATGTTTACATGAAATATCCCCGTCGCGCGTCGTAGCAAACCTACATAATCAGCCCTAAAGTCATCTGACAATATTTATTTCACATACAGTGGTAAAATGAAGAACCATGTTTTAATTTAGTGGTTGGTTATCTCCACGAGATTTCGTTAAGAAATTTGCTGGGTATGAAGGTGCGACGGGGGGGGGGGGCAAACTATTGCGTGTTAAGTGTGGGGGGTTTTTATTATACACATAACATTTACAGCAATGCTATGATTAATGATAAAGTAATCATGTACTTTTACTGATTTTAAATTATTATTTTGGGTTGAATTTGCATTTTTGCAAAACAATAAAACAGCTATATCAACAGTGGTTAATTTTTGGTATTTAGGGCTTAACATTTATCTTATGGTTTTAGTGAAACAAATTTCTTCTAGCACTTATTTTCAGGCGTCATAGTTTAAACATGTATATAGGTTTATTGCTAATCAATATGAAAATTACCTCCGTATGAATGTGTATATATATCTCGGCCAGCTAGTTTATATATATGTGTGTGTTTTTTTTTTTAAACATAACACGAGTGTCACCGATTTGACCATAAGTAGACGCCCGGTCCACGCGCGGCTAACTCAGTCATGGGCAAGAAGCGATTTTGTCTCTGTCTCTCTATCTCTGTTCGGCCCAGGTTCGGCCGCGCCGTCCCCCCATCCACCCCATCACATTCTCTGTCTCACTCACACCTACCGCGCCGGCGACAGTGGCGCTCTCGCTTCCTAGCGGCTGCCGCGCTAAGTTTGCCAATTTCAAATATTTCTAGGCTGAATATTTAACATGGGCGTTGCGCTTCTTATAAGGTCTGTATTCATTGCTAAAATTGTCACACTTGGCCTTGAGAATGAGCCGCTCCCCACCACCCCCCTCCACTCGGCTGCCGGACTGTACTCGCTTGAAAACCGTCAGATATTTCTGCCGCTCCCTGTATTTTGGATTTATAATTTTGGTTTCAGAAAAATGTACTTAACTCCCTGTGAAAATATAAAACCCCGAAAAACAATTAAACATAACACGAGTTGCTACAAGAATGTTTACATTTTAGCCTACAATCAATATCACCCATACAATGACATTTATTTTTTAACATAAATTTAATAGAAATTACTACGATGAATTAATTACCTCCGTACCTTTTCAGTGTCACAAAAGCAGAGGGTAAATGAATTTTACAATATTAAAGGTAAATGCATAACTGGATGGAGATAACCGTTGCCATGGCAACCCCGGGTGACGTCACGCGCCTGGCTTAAGTCTCTGCTTATGGGCGCAATGTAATAAAAGTTGACGCTTCTTTGACCTGTGTGAAACATATGTTGATAATGGTATTTAAACTTTAAATATCACCTGATAAATGACTGGTGTTTACGTTCATGTATTTTTACATACCAACCTCACTTCTGGAGCTAAGAAAAACTATAATAGCCTATTAGGTGTAAATTTACAAAGCTCAAAAATAACCTGGACAACCACCATTTGTTTTTTTTTTTCCAAAACAGTTTGTATTTGGCTAATTATTTTTTACGGAGAGTAAATAAAAATACGTCAAATGACACTTGAAACATATAAAGTGTACTTTAAAACAGTACAAGTGTCATTAGACGTATTTTTATTTACCCTCCGTAAAATAGTTAACACATTTTAAGCTTATTGAGACGTTATTTGATGATTAAGAAGGTATTTAATTCTATTTGTAGTCAACAGAAATTTGGTGCATAGTTAATTTAAAAACAAAAATGTTTTTTATTTTATTTTTTTTTAGTTTTACTATAATCACAGCCGTTCAAACATTTTAAACTTAAATAAGATAAAAAATATGTAGGTAAACAAAAGTACTACTGCAATGTTTTGTTTGGACAATTTTCTTGCAACTCCAACGATACGTTAAGAAAATCTGTTTACAAATAAAGGGAAACCCCTATTTTTTATACTGCGTGTGAAAAGATATCTGTGATTATTGGGTCACAAAACTCCCAATAACATCACTGTTGGTTAGCTAAAACAATCAGCTGTTTAAATTGTTAGTTATCCAGTGAGCGCAAATATTGATGTAAACCGAAACTTGAAAAAAAAAGAGTTTTCTACCTGATTTATGAATTGTAGTAAGTATCGCATATTAGACACAGTTTAAACTATGCATGACTAAAAGTGTTGAAAATTATGTTCAAGACCCACCAGTAAAATATGCACCAGATTGTTCCAACTTTATAAATCTTCTACTACGAAACTAAATCCAACTCCAGTCCAAATTTTTAAAGGGACTATTATAGCTATTTACATTACAAGTGTAGTAAGAGCGTTTTTACATCACGCGAGTGAATGTTGTGCAACGAGCGGAAGCGAGTTGCATAATTCACCTAAGAGATGTAATCACGCTCTTGCGCAACGTGTAACGTACAACATTTTACCTGACCCGACAATATACATGGGTTTATGTACAATATTTCCATTATCCATTTCACTCATCTTCTAACAGTAACGTTCTTTTACAAACAAGAGAGCTAGGTTAGGAAAATACTTTAAAGCATAACAATAACATTCAAGCGTACAGCTGATTTCTAGCGTTGAACGTCGTTGGCTCCATAGAGGTATATTTTTTAAGTTAAGCACTCAATGTTTTTTAAATGGGTTTCATTACCTCGCCGAGTGAATTTTTTTAACTTTACATATGTCGTGAAGTAAAGAAGTTGTATACATCACGCTTGGGATAGGGAAGTTTAACATGGCGGATTAGGTAAAATTATACGCTAGAAATCAGCTGTGCGCTTGAATTTTATAGTTATGCTTTGAAGAATTTTCCTAACCTAGCTTTTGTTTGTAAATGAACGTTACTGTTAGAAGATGAGTGAAATGGATAATGAAAAGTATTGTTCGTAACCTCCTGTATATTGTCGGGTCAGGTAAAATCTTGTACGTTACACGTTACGCAAGAGCTTGTTTACATCACTAGGAGAAGTTTACAACTCGCTTCCGCTCGTTGCACAACATTCACTCGCGTGATGTAAAAACGCTCTTACTACACTTGTAATGTAAATAGCTATTCAGGTTGGTGTAAATTTAGTTCATGATCTGTTACCACTTAATTAAAAGATAGATGGTTTAAAATATAAATATAAATATATAAATACATGTTTATGGGATAAAGAAATATTTCAATGAAATCAAACCACGATTGGGATTTCCGGCTTTGAATTTGGAATGATTTTAGAGACAATATATCGATAATTTCTTAATAAATCTTGTGTAATAATAAATCTTAAATCCCTGGAACTAGAGAGAAAATAAAACTCATAGATTACCTTGTCCTCCTTTCTTATGTGTAAGGGTGGGGGGGGGGGGTTAAAAAACTAAACGAAAATTAAGCTTATTTTACATATGAAAGAAGATTGTATGAATTGTTCTAAAGTAACACTATGATAATACTGTACGAAATACCTATTTTGTTTCAATAAAATGTGTTTACTGGATGAAAAGGGTAGGTTTAAAGTGTGAATTTCTCAAAAGAGGGAGATTGCAGAAGTATAGACTCTCTGAGTAGGCTGCGAGGAGCTCCCTTGGAAATTGAGTTTGAGTGTAATGGCTCGGTGGATCTTAATAAGGTCCAATCTCCTGGTTATTCAAGGCATCTCAAGGCTCTAATACTTTATGTCACTTTTACGTATCAAATGCGCGAATGAGTTTTGGAAACTAAATTACGGCACTGCTTTGATTCTAGGTTATGACTGAAAGTGGCTATTTTTTCGCAACTCATTAGAAGATCTAAGCTTGGTAACTGCACATTAAACACCTTTTCACATAGTAAACATCTATGGATACACAGGATAATTGAAGTAATACTCTAAAAACATTTTACATAGATAACAAATATATTACATTTAAAAAAAAGGAGCCGGCTATTTGGTTTTTGTTTATAATGGCCTGGGGACCTGACGAGTGTTAATAGCTATGTAAACGGCGGTTCTAAGACTATTTCAAACTCGAAACCAACCAATGTGGACATTTTAATACAAAATAATTCTTGATCAGCATCGTAAGTGTTATTAAATTACTCGAAAGTACAAAAAGACGTAAAATAACGCTTGTCACATTCGCCTATTGGTTCTGATGATGATTGGAATGTCCAATCAAAATATGTCACCATATACTGTCTTCTGTGTATATTACTCATGACACACATATTATTGTCTTGAGTGTAAATATATTATTACATGTGATATTAGACTTATTTTTGTAGGCCTATTTCATGAATAACACTTTCTGGCAAGAGGAGTTCATCTTGTATTTGAACAACATCCACCAATATAAACCATACAAATTTTTTCTAATTATTTCCTCATTATGGCGATGTTTAAAATATATTCTTTCGTGCTCATTAGCCCATAGTTGAGATGAATGGCGTGTAAATAGCACGACTATGGGTACCCTTATCTGTCTTTCCGCTAGACTAAAGTGCCCCCATTTATCAATGTCCATTGCAGCAGAGTATAAGAAGCATTTTCCTACAACTTGATTTATTAATGACCCCAATCATAATTGGATTTTTATAATCATAAATTTACCCAAACAGTGTTCGTCCTTTAATGAAGTAACTTTGTGTTTTTACATTAAAAATTCCTTGTTTTTGCATTTAATAGTGAAAGTTTAGTATAAAAGTTTTATCGTTTTTTAGGAGATTAAATATTGTTATTTGTAGGGAGGAGTAATTTAGTTTCCTCCATAATCATTTATTATTCCATGTAGGTACAGTACTTACAGTTTTTTTTTCACTTTTTTCCATTTTATATTTACAATTATTTTATTTTCATCAAGTATTTGTACTGAATGTACAATACATATCGCCTACAATTCGTATTGAACCAGCTGGCTTCGGATTTAAAGGTATACATTTTAACGCTCGAATACACATGACTCTGTTACACAACTTGTGTATTTCAGTGTGATTTCAATGTGTTTCTAAGATTACATAAAAAAATATTCAGAGTATTAAAATTCCTTATGACTTTGGATATGAAATTCCTTTTATTAATTAAACGTTTCAAAGGTTTCTTGTGTTTAAAACTACACAACGTTTCAGGAGGTGGATGAACACCCGTTTCAAGTGAAATTACTATTCTACATTATAATGGGCTCTCAAAAGGTAGCCAGTATTTTTGTTTAAGATTATTTAAATACGGGACAAGAATATAGCTATTTTAATTCTACATCGAAACATTGTACTCACAAAACATTCGAGAATATGATACCTGAAACAAGAAATAAAAGTAAGCGTATAATTCACATCATAGAAAGAACAAAATAATAAAGAAATGCATAAGCTACATAAAGCTAAACTATTCTAAATAATATTGCAAAGTGCGACAACTCTTTTCCCCTTTTCCACCCCTTCTGTCCCCCTCCCCACCCTCTTTTCGCTTCCTTCCCTTTCCTCTTTTCCCGAATACAATAACCCATCCATCACCTTTTGTGCTACTTATCTCAAGACGAGAATAAATTGATGTCACTTTATGTGTTTGCTAACAAACGGTAATAATGTGTTTCCAGCCGTACATGACATCATTTATAAATTATACTTCATTATAAATCGTCTTTATCAACATGGTCATTTGTTTTATTTATATGGCAAATCTCGTTACACTCGTGGAATATATGGTTGTTGTTAATGCCTTCAGAATATTTCATAAATTGTGTTAGTATAACGATCTAGAACTCTTATGTGTGAGAGGAACACTTAAGATTAATTATCTAAAGTGAGCAAATGATTAGGTATATAGAAAGGAAAATGTTACAATGAAAATGATGGAATCATGTCTAAAATCATTAGTAGGCCTATGAATGGATTCTGAAATTATGGATGGATTGGTATAATCGTTTAAGTATTTTCATAGTAAATTATTTTGTTCAGTATCATCATCATACAGTCTATACCTAGTTATTAGTGTCTTGTAGCGCATAACTTAGTTAATAAAATTAATAGTAATAATAATGTACTTAGGCTGCCGAACGACTTATGATTTCATTTGTTATGGTTCTGTAAATCGTCAAGGAAATAGGAAAATTTTAAAATATCACTTCATCTATAAATTCTACAAAAATAAGAAGAAACATTTGGTTCAATATGTTTGTAATACATTGTAAATAAAAAGAATGAGTGTAATGTAATGAATCCGATTTCATATGTTACGATGCGTAGTAAAACTAAAACTTGTCATGTTCTTCTTTTAAATTCCTTAAAAATACCATAAGGTAATTTCAAATCAAAATTATCTAAATCAAATCCATCGTACTAAAGCTTTTATGTAACCTAAATTGGTAAATCACCACCTTTGATTCACTTGAAAGTAATTCCTGATTCCAAACCCTTTAACAAAACACTGTTTAGACTTAAAAATGTTAACCAACGAAACTGTTTAAAAACTATTTTAATTTCAAAAGATTTGCTGTAGATACAATACTTTCAATTAATCATTGCTGCAGCAGTTTTTTTTTATTTTATAATAAATTTGAACCTTCATGCATTTTCAAAACTACGAAATTTTCCCATACCCTCTGTTTATAATAGTACTAGATGGTTTTTTGTATCCAGTGGTGCTTGGTGTATGATATCAACACGATTTCTTCATATTCGCTTACATCAAGAATATGTGTCGTTATAAAATTTAGAGACATGACCTAAATATATTTGATGACGCTTTATAGTTTTGGGATCCAAACGCTGCAATATACTCGTTGTTTCTTTTGATAGCTAAAAACAATTTAAGCCGTAGAGAAACTCAAAGATCTGCAGAGCGACTCTTGAATTTCAATGTCTTTGCCGAACTGGGCCAATCAGCAGGGTTCTAGTTTCGGTTGTCTTTGAAATCCTGCTCAGTCTTCTATCAGTGCACATCGTCTTTTACGGCTTATTCCCCTCTTCGCCCTTCTACATGGCCTTTCAGAACGAGTCCGTTTCTCTTCCCCTTCCCCCAAGTTATGCAAAGGGTCTTTTCTTCCATCAAGATATTATTTAGGTGCGCTCATTTCTGTAATAAGATCTAAAGGTTGAAGTGTAAAAAGAATTTACAATATCAATTGTCCAAATTTACCTAAAATCCTAGTCAAATCCCCTTTATTTCTCCCTGGCATCGATTTATAATAAGTTGTAATATAAATGTATTCAATTTAAACATACCAAAGTCGTCATTTCATTATATTTCCATTGTAAGCGATTGCTTGTATGTTGCATAGATGGTGATTAATACTATATAAGTATTCTAAATACTAAACGATAATGTATTTCCTTTTACTGTCAGTTATTTTCATTACATTCAAAATGAAAAAATCCCCTGATTCTTTCCTACATAACGCTTTATTTAAGCCACTCCTAAGTGAACTTTCACGGTATATTTCTTATACTTGGTGATAAAAAGTGTATCGTCAGTGAATTGGGGAGAACATGTGATTAATATTAATATTAGGATAATTTTCAAGTAGTAGGTGTATTTAATTTAAAAAATCTAATCTCAACCAAAAGTAACTTATTTTTTAGCACCACCATTATTTGGCTAACAATACGGATTTCCGGGATTTAAAATCGAACCTCTGATCTTAGAATCCCCAAAGAATTATTATATGTATTTGTATTAAACATGTACTTAGATACTTTTTGAATAATTCCAAACAGTAGTATTAACCATTTGAACACTTTTCAATTCTATGTGTATGCAAATCTTACACATAAGCGTATACTAAATTACAGCTCAATAATTTCTATATTGACGTAATTTGAACACATCTTGCAAACAGTTGATGACTTCCACATCTTGTTAGGAAATGGAACTCGAGTCGTCTACTTGAAAATTGACGGAAAATCTGTTTAATACTTTAAAGACAAACTTAAATGATTCAAAATTAAAAACACCCGAAAATTTGGTTTAATCCAAAAATTCCTCTCGCTGTTTATACTAGGTGTTAATTACTAACGTGAATAATTACTTAACCTATACAATTTAAATATTACGTTGAACATGTTTCATATTACATAGAGAATATGTAACCAAAACACGTCCGACGTTTAGCTTTATTGCTAAAATATACAATAACGATCCAATATCGGTGAAACTTATGGAAAACAAACAGCTATATGGAAACCAACGCGCGGTGGCTGTATGGATCCGCGGGAACGCCGTTAGAGAGGGGGGTACGCCATAAGGGGGAGGGGGGTACGCTGGTACGCCATAGGGGGTGGGCGGACGCGAAGGGATTAATACGCTATACCGATGTAGTGGGGTATTTCACCTATTCGATGACCGGAATATGAATACGATCCTTGTAGCGAATGAACTTGTTCTTTCGTACCTTTCGTTAAGTAAAATAAATATCTATTTATCTCGCACTGATGCACACAGTAATTATACTATACAAACAGCGTTATCCCTGTTATACAATGGAAGAAATTACAACAATTTCGTTCTGGATTTCCAATGTAACCAGTTCCTCGTCCATCATTGTATACAAATTAACAGCTTCAATGACTTTGGTACAATTCTTTTACGTTCAAAAGATCAAGTGTGCAACTATGTAGCAGAAGAAAACTAATCAATAAATCATTACGTAAAAAAAGTAAACATCAAAATGTGTGTTTTTCTCATTGTCATTGAGACCAATTAAGTCGCATTTTTAACAAGTTCCTCTTAAAAAAGCTTAAATGTCCATGGGCCTAGTGAAAGCAGATTTTAAGGACACTACTAGACCTGTTTATCAATGATCAACTGTTGAGTAAAACATCATTTAAGTCAGATCAGCAAATATTTACTCTCATTTACTCTAAACAAAACATACACAAGCACCCCCTCTTCTTACCAGTACATTGAGCGGAGTAAATAGACATTATTAAGGAAACTCAAATTAGTCAATTTTGAGTTTTGATTAATTAGTCAAAAAATCTCACTGAGGAGGAGGGGCAACTGTTTTAGAGTAATTATAGTGTAAGGCTTATGTCCTGTAGGCCCATGATTAAATTCCACTTAACACCGAATTAAGAGTAATTCCAGAACATTGCAATAGTGAAATTTACGAAAAAGACAACTCTTTATACTTTTGACACTACCATCATTTTGAGTTAGTGACAAATTAAATATTAATATTCTAACATTAATATATGTACATATAGCCTTGAGAATCATGATTAAAAAGTATACATTCAGCTAAGTAAAAACATCGCTAATACAGGCTCTGAAACAAGTACAGATTTGTTTGCAAGAATATCTTTATTACCGAAGCTATTTAATTTGTTACAATAAATAAATAATACTAAGTAAATTAAAAAGGGGAACGCGACATGGATTCGGGATATCCACTTAACTGCAACTTACGTTTATATTAATTTAATTCTTTTTTTAAACCAATTATTTTTTCATAACCTTAAAATAAAATTAATCTAAAACCAGCTTTGCAATAGTACTGGTTCATTTCACCTTCAAAGAGAGGGGTAAGTAGTAAAAGAAAGACCATGATATATTATAATATAGGCAATACATGTATTAAAATAGATACAACGATTGGAGAAGGAACTTACAATATTTAATATTTAAATAGAAACAGCGCAAGTTTTGTTGGATTTAACATTTCCCCGATATTCCTTTCCAACCCCGGTTCCACCTCTCTTTACAGGTTACATTAGTTAATGATGTTTCCATTTTCCAACTGCATACAAGCGCTACATCCCGTTTTGTGTTCATTTCATTTGACCGAAGTGTTGTGTATTAATGTGAACACGGGCTTTGCAACAAATGTTTAGGTTAAATGTTAACAAAACTACATAATGGTTTCTCGCTACCCTGATTTTATTACTTGAACTGTATGTAGTCTATGGGTTTCAAACATAATGTTTTTTCGTCCTAGGACGCTAAGCACGAGCCCTAGATAGTTTTCACATTACTTCAGGCTAGACCTAGGGATTGTGGCATTATCACTTAGATAAAATCCATTCGTGATTTAGCAGGATTTGAACCCGCGACCTCAGGGACCGAAGTTCCGCACTCTAACCAGTAGACCAGCTCACTCCCCATCAAACATAAGGCATCTTAATGTACTATAAAGATTAATTAACATTAAAAAATTATGTTTATTCAAGCTATGGTTTTTTTTCTTTGTATTGGCTCATCCTACCTATACAATTCCTACATATTCTCCATCAAACAACATTAAGAATATACAACACTTAAATGCAACGAATTAAAGTATTTAACATTATACCCTATTATTTCAAGATACTAATTTTACCTTAAACGGTTTTATTTTACTTATAAAATAGTATCAATAACATAAATGCGGAGTTACGTAAGTAATTGTTATGTATTATTCGAATAGGGAATCGGAAATTGGAAATTATTTTAAAGCACGATAAATAATTGATAAAGTTATTAATTTGTTATTTAATAACAAGTAAAGTTGAATGTCTGGGGAATGTCGACTGAATGTTTAACTGACGCTGGATCAAATGTGATTCAAACCAATTTTAAATTACTTGTTAAACTATTAACGCGACTTTTTCGACCATAGAAAACGTTATTGCAAGCCCTATTCTACTATTTGTTTATATTTTTAATTTTCAATGGGTTTCACGTTTTTATAAATAAATATAGTATCATCATAAAAGATATTGTTACAAATATCAAACTGTAGCAAAAATGTAGTTTAAATTCAAGATGTTTGAAATGTTTTTACTGCACACAGTATTATGGTACAGTATACAGTTTTCCTTGGTATTCGTATCAAAGGTATGAGACAGTCGTTGGTATATTTATCGTTTGCTTAATTCACAATATTATATGATAAAACGGAATAACAATCAATAAACGCTTTATTCTTTAGCAAAGAGACTATCCTAAGTTTATGTATACAGGGTGAATAAAAAGTCAAGACCCCCCCCCCATCTAATATTTTCCAAGTAAATATACAGAGATATCCTTTTAGTGGTCGTGCAATCTTAGCAGAAAGTTTCATTTTATGACTTTGAAATTTTTGAGTGTACCCCCAAAAGGGAAGATTTGGGGGGCAACTCAAATATTTTTAATGTAAGCCCCCGGCAAATGACACCTCATTTTAAATGGTTTACAAAAACTTAAAGAATAGTGAAAACTAGAGGTCGCTATCTCTTCTCTATCCAAAATGGTAGCTAATATTAACATTACGAACCATACTATTGATTTTCCACAACATTTGGCGGGCTACCATTTTGGATAGAAAAGTAGCAACCTCTAGTTTTCGCTATTCTTTAAGTTTTTTAAACCCTTCAAAATGAGGTGCCACTTGAAGGGGGTTTACTTTTAAAAATTTTGAGTTGCCCCCCCAATCCCTTTTTGGGGGGGACACTCAAAAATTTCAAAATCATAAAATGAAACTTCCTGCTAAGATTGCACGACCACCAAAAGGATATCTCTGTATATTTACTTGGAAAAATATTAGATGGGGGGTCTTGACTTTATATTCACCCTGTATATTTTCATAATAGCGGTGTATTAGTTTATGTGGATATAACATCACTATTAACCGTATGTTACACTTTTGTTCCCAAAAATATCTACTAGTAAACATAATATTTACGATACACTTTTCGGCCTTACTTAGACGCTAGAGATGAAAAGAAGATAATCTGTATAACACTCACATATAACCAGAATGTAATATGGCATAGGCCTACAAGTTTCTACTGAACGCCCTGTAAGTTTGATACACCTTTACTGTTATTCTAGATAGTGTGGGTTGGTTAAACATTGGCCCAGTCCTAACAATGAGTTAGTGCCGGGTCCACAGAAACACAAACAAGGTAAGTGAGAATTAACGTAGTGGTGGAAGGTAGTGTACTCTGGACCAAGACTGTTAGTCAAGATTCTTTAACAATTAGACAGTGGTAGCTCTAATTTACTCCTTTCTACAAAACCTTTTTGCTTTGAGGCACTTTCCTTCTGTTGTGAAGAAACGTAAACGATATCAGTGAAAAACAACCAGAATTCTAAAATGCATATAGCTTTTTAAATTGTAAAATTAACTATTGAACTCAATGAAGAGCATTCATTTCTGTTATGAAGTACATTTATCCGTTTTACGTTTTTTTTATAAAATTCATTATTTATTCTATTAGTGCCAATTAGAATATAAAAAAAAACAATTTTTTACTGTATTTATATGTTTAAAGCGTAGATATAATAGATAGGAAAAGTATTTTTGTTCACAAAAGTAGTTCTCTTATCATGGCTGACGGATTTTTTGGTATGGATAGATTAACATTTTTTTTTTTTTTCAATTTCATAAGTACAATAGTTATTCTGACCAGGGTAATATTCCTGAAGGTAACTTTAAGACTAAAATCGTAGTATTCATGGAAGTGCTTTTGTAATAAAAATATTGTTTTTTTAGTTTTTATTTTTAAAAGTGTTTTCTTCAAGCAGAATTTTATGACCCTCAAAATATGCTATATAGGCCTATTGGTTTGATATGAATGATCAAATGTTTTGTTAAATGTGTTTTAAAAAAACTTTAAATAATAACTACCTTATAACATACGCGAACTTGAACACTTATTAATTTACAATACAAATTATACACATTATTATTATTTATAATACACATACAGCTAGAAAATAGCTAGACTGCTTCCCTTCTAAGGCTTTATTATTAGCCTACCATATTTAATTTTCGACGTCGAGTCAATATAAAACACGATGAATTTGTTTTTTAAATTCATATGTTATTTTGCGAGGTATTGAGCCGCACAGGTTCACTAGTAGTTATTAAATCCCTGTGAATTGTATACAAAGGAAATGCGAGATGTTATAAGGAATATAAAGGGTAACATAATAATATCCTAATACTAGTATTGGTTATTTGTAACTCAGTTTAGAAGTAGTCATTACTTACTTAGGAAATAAAAGTTAGGAAATTCTACATTTTAAATTGTTTATTCGTTCGGATTGTTTCGCCTTGCGAAATTCATACCCTACACTAATGTAAGTTTCCTTAACAAAACTGCAGTAACGTTACACGGATAAACCTACATACTTAAAGAAATTTTTAATCTACTAGAAAGTGAAGAAAGTTATTTTAGCATTTTGTAGGATTTTTGTAATTTAAGCCGATTAGCGAATAACTGAAAGCAAGAAATATAGTTTAGACAACTAGTTTACAAATAGAAACATTCTAAATGGAAGAAGACAAAACTAGAGAACAAAATGTTGTAAAACCGGTAACAGAGAGGGGTTCAAACGCCAGTTTGGCAGAATGTATTGAATTCAACTGGATAAAACCCGGCTATTAATCCTTATCGAACTCTCAGCTCCCAATGTCGGGTCAGTTATTCTATTTGAACATATCCACTGTACCATTAAACTTGTATACTGCCCAGTCGATATTGTCCAATCCCAATAGTTATTGAAATGTACCCTAGCACTAGCACTAGTACTAGCATATTATATTTGAGCAGTTTTTCTACTTAATATTACTCGTATTTTATAAAATTATTAAAAATAACTAATTGGCTAATCCTAGGATTTTTGTAAATCTCTCAAAACATGAAATTGGGCTATTTTGGTATCATACCGACCACATATGAATCAACTTTCAAATAAGATTTTAATTAGTTTAAATAACAATATCTTCCTGGCCTAACCTAACCTAAAACAAAGTCCACCCTTAGGTTAGGTTAGGTTATAATTATTAGGTGTGGTTGGTATAATACCAAAGTACAATACCAAAGTTATGCATTATTCTGTCCTTAGAAGTGTTTGCACTAGAAGAAGAAATCTGCACTTGAGACATTGTAGAGAACATGACACAAACAATAAACCCTGTTGGTAAAGTCACATGGACGGAACCAGAAGCTAAAACTAAACGAATACGGATTTCAAATCCAAATATCAGAAAACCATAATCAGGGAGAACCAAAAAGAGGACTTTTGAGAATTGGATAGGCATAAAAACGAATGAGTAAAAACAGATTTTGACAGAATCGAGCAACAACTTCTGTTGGAGTAGAATTGTAAGCTTATTTAACACGTATGCATGAAAGTTCCTATATTTTTCTCTATTCCTTCATATTCATCCTTTGAAGTATAATGTGCTTGACATAATGTGTCTTTTTATCCATTTGTTTTTCTTCTTATAAGCGATTCATATTAAATTCAACATTATGTTCGTTCCACTACAGAGATTGATGTGTCGTGGCATATTTCTTTTTCCTAAATAAAGTGCCACCTACAAAAATGGATTTTACAAAATTTAAATTTTTAAAGATTGAATAGTTTTATCTTTTCCAGCTAAGAGATATTTTACAGATTAAGTAAAGTACTATTGAGGGAGCGAGCTGGCGTAGTGATTAGAGCGCGGGACTTCAGTGCGTGAGGTCCCGGGTTGGATCCCCACCAAGTCACCAATGGGTTTTATCTAAGTGATAATGCCGCAATCCCTAGGTCTAGCCTGAAGTAATGTAAAAAACAATCTCAGGCTCGTGCCTAGCGTCCTAGAACAAAAAAAACACCACAGCGAGCACACATACATCTGCCACTTAACCTAATTGAAGGTAAAATCGGAGATATCCCCCTGAAGTTTCAGCCTCAATTAAGACGCCGATTAATCGAAGAAGGAAAAATGTAATAATATTAGGAAATCTCTCCTATATAGGAGTCAAATATCCACCAATATTTACAGAAAAATAGCTTTAAAAACGGCGTTACAGGTTACTAATTTAAATTTAAAAAATTCTGCTAGAATGTAATAGAAATAATATAGATAATTCAATAGCAATTTAATATAGATCCGTATGTTCCAATAAAAGGTTAAGCATTGTCAACTGACGTCAGTTTAATATAAATCATAAAACGGCTAGGTGAATGGTGAAGGTAGTATTTTGACTACTGTATTTTCGACAGAGGACCAGGAGGTTTTGGGTCAAGCTCTCAACACACGATCCGAACTTGTCGATAAGGATTAATAGTCAGATGTTATCGAGCTGGAGTCAATAAACTGACCAACTACCTCGTCGACCACATTTAACAGTGGTATTTTCATGCGATTTTTCTTTTGCCCACAAGGGATATACGGTTAATACGTAAGTTAAATTCAAAATAATTATTTTTTGCAATTAAGGTTTTCTGGTTATGAATGTTTTAAGGCATTAAGGTATTTTTAAGGCTTATAAGGTTCTAAGATTTGTATAAAGTTTTAAAGGCTTTTAATTTTTTAAGGCTATAATGGCGTTTCTTTTAAACGAGCTTCACCTCGATTGACTTCTAAGTATTAAAAACTATTGATTGGTTAAGTTAAGCTGAAATAAACAAAACAGAATGCAGTAACACATGCAAATAATCACTCCAAAATTTAATTAATTGAAAGAATAACAAACAAATAAGTACAGCTGAGGTATTTTTAACATTAGGTATACGGAAAGTTCCCTTTAGAAAGGAATTACGACCTTAAAGGGCAATTTATGAAATAATGGATAGTTTTGCGCAAGGTTTCTCGTCATGACGAACATTTTAAGTATATGGTTTATGGGGGTGTGACTTTTAGTTTTATCAAAAGTTCATGGGTACTTTGGGATTTATATATGGATACAAAGTATTTAGAAGTAAATATTAATTTTACAAGACAGCACACAGTTACTCCATATTTAGAATCTAACGAATTATTACTAAAATAACCTAATAGAACTATTATCAGGCATTCGCTTTTTTAGTTTTAATCCCTACTGTGTTTTCCGATTTATAAATGAAATTTTTTATATTTTGTTACAATTTATTGTGAAAATATCAATTAAAAATACATGGTTTATTTTAGCCTGCAAAGGAAAAATAGTCTGAAACATTACACATTTTGTGAATTTGCTGGGACTCTGTGTCCGATGCCCGAAACGATAACCACTAAAATAGCAACACTCCAAAACCGAAAACAGCCCTATGAATCATCCTTAAATTTGTGAACGTCTAATAGACAACCTTATGTGAAAAATGTAAAATTAGGAATTTTTTTTAACATAAACGCATAGTTATAGTTTTACGACAAAATATTCATAATATATTTTTATATTAATATAGTTTTGAGTTAATCAGTTAAAGGATTTATTAAAATAGACTAATTAACATTGTCAATTATTAGTAGTAATTCCAATAACGCTTCACTGCATATCTCATTCTATACCAATCTCATCTTTGCACTAGGTATATTTGTTTTGTGTATTCAAAGTAATCGTATAGGAGGAAAACTGTAAAAAAACCGTCATTAACTAATGCTACCGATGGCAGAATGTGAGGGGGAAGGATCAGGATGGGCGGGGGAAAGCCCTCAAAGAGCAGGAAATGCATTAAAAGTGCTGGTCTGTGAACCCCGCTTTTCTATTCCAATGTTGCTTTTAGAGAGTTAATGTTATTTGCAGTAAAACTAACGCGTTGAATCGCATTGGCGATCTACCATGAATATCCATTGCATGAATTAGAAATGTTTATTTTCGTAGCTAATTCCTTAATGTTTTAGGAAACAATAATTATATTGCTCTGTTTTCTTTTATTTTATTATGCTTTAATTTATTAAATATAACTTTAAAATAAACTGTATCATTAATCTGACACTTACTTTCTCCCATTAGCTTGTCAAAGACTTTTATCAAGGGTCAGTGGATAATATTTAATGGGGGAAATCAAAAAAGTTGCAATAATGTTTCGACCGTACTTTTACAGAAATTTGGAGTGTATTATTTTGTTTACAATCATTAGGACCATAACATACGATAATTAATAAAAAGATTGTTTGAGAATTTCTTTTACAGATTTTTCATTATTATAAAGTATTTTATTGAAAAATCACAGAGATAACTATAGCTTTTGAACCGTACTTTTTAGCAATGTGGGCTGTACCGTTTTTTTTTAAGATTAAGGTGCACACTACATTTTAATACAAATCGTTCGAGACGTTTTTGAAAATCGATTTTCCATTTTTTTTTTTTTATGGAAAAATCCCCCTTAAAATTCAAAATATTGAAAAATTAAAATTAAACGCTTAGAGATATTATGGATTAGTACCCTCAAACCAGATTTCATCGAAATCAAGCCACACGTGTGGTCTGTAGCTCTGTACACATCACTCACATACAGTCACATACACAAATTTAACTTCGAAAACCCCTTTTTTGGTTCAGGGGGCTCAAAATGGATACGTTCACAAGTAATTAAATTTCTAAAATTTTGACGAACAAAATTAACTGTTTACCCATATAATATGTATAGGAGGAGAAAGTACAAAAGTTTTGTGTTTCTGTACCTGTTTCTGCGTGAGTAATATATTTTTTTTTTATTATCTAGACTGAAATAAATATAAATATTCAATCTGGGGAGGATTTGATTTAGTCACAAACACTCTATAACAACAATTACTTGGCAAAATACCCTAACACATTGGTTAATCATATTGAAAATTGCACAATAAATTGAGACAATAATAGCAAATAATATTGGCTGCTGGGATCAATAAACTATTTTACAGAGAATAAACCGGAAGTAATATAATCCTGCAACAGGTGTGAACCATTGGGTCTTGAATGTTTGACACATTTCGCCTTCTGTATAAAAACCTGCCAAGACTTCCAAGTGGTTTTTATAGAAAAGTAATTTTTCTTTTCTTTCAATGTTAGACAAATTTATTCTACTGCGTAGGTTGTTTCAAGGGTATTTTTTCACCTTAATTTAGTTCCGACTTAAAACATTTATTTTAACAATCAGATAAATATATGAATATGGATTTCGATTTTGTATGAATTACGTTTTAGCAACTCACTAAATAAACATTTAGCTAATTAATATTATTTAAAATGATGACATTCTACTTGGTAATCGAAACCAATTTTGCAATAACATTTATTATCTTATTTATCAACCGCGTCCTTGAATAATTACAGTTTAAAACAAACGAATACATCTGATTTTAAGTACTTACGTTTTTATTGAAGGAAGTAACGTATGTTTTTTTATGACATTTATGAGAAACTAGTTGTTCTGCCCGTGCTATGCAAAGGGGAAAGAATACTCAAATAATAAAATGTGTGTCTAATTAAATCTCCTATCAACATCGTTTAAAAACATCGTTTAAACGCACAGTTACAATACAAAATAAACAAACATTCATATAATGTAAATATTTTGCGTATTTGCATTAAATTGTGTACCAAAATCAAATCTAGCAACTTTATCATAATGTAAAAAGTTAAAATGATGATCCAAAGATTAACTCAGGGAAAAGGTAAAGAAACTATAAATAAATACAAATCTAACGGCTGACAGATCTACAACATTTTGAATGTGATATAGCCCTTATATTGAGGTGCATGATTTTTTTTTGTCCTAGGACGCTAGGCACGAGCCTGGGATTGTTTTTCACATTACTTCAGGCTAGATCTAGGGGTTGCGGCATTATCACTTGGATAAAATCCATTGGTGTCTTGGTGGGGATCGAACCCGGGACCTCAGGGACTGAAGTTTCGCGCTCTAACCACTACACCAGCTCGCTCCCCAAGGTGCATGCCCTTGGTAGAGGGTTTAATGAAAACCTGATATTTTTCGGGGAAGCGTAAGACCAACCTTATAACTTTTGTTTCAGATATGCAGTTGGTAGGTGTGCGGCTTACGGTTTTCTCAAAAGATATCCCGAAAGAATCAATTAAGGAAGTTGAATTTCCATAAATAAATAATATCCTAAGACAAAAGAAGGTCGAAAAATAAGGTTGATGTTTCAGTTTTGTCTGTTTTGACCCTATAGCAAACACCGCCTCAGATGTGAGTCCGGCCAACCCGCTTTGCAGTTGAATCCAATAAGAGGATTAACCAGCTTACTGATACTTCAGTCTTGTGTTTAATTTAACATGAAACACATGGGTAGAAAGGAAGTTGTTCGAATTCACGTTAAGATCTTTTGACAGATGATCATTACCATTCGCAAAATAAACTGTTATTTTACAAAACGTAAATACACTTTAAATTGTCTTACTTAGAACAAATATTGTATTTTAGGGTTTCGAGTTGTAATCGTAGAGTTATTCTAGGTAAAAATTAAATATGTATCTATAAAAGTTGTATAATCAGCTGGTTTCATTGAATTAATAATTGGATGTTGAGGTTTTAACAGTATAGTATTTACAACATGTACAATTTACATAATTATTGCTATTTTAATCACGTTTGTTACAATTTATTTCAGACAGCAACGCACAACTAGATTCTTATTTTGAACTGAATTCGAACGCAAGGATAGTGTACATTGGAGTGGGATGGCATATGGAGCTTTATTACTCACTATGAACAGCAGGCTCAGTAGCTACTGCCATATTAAGTCAATAAATGATAGCTGAGTACAATTTTGGACAGTCAAAGAACTATTGACTTTCTTTGGGATCGAACCCACGGACTTCTGATTGGCTACTTATATACCAATATTTTACATTCCTTCACGTAATAAAGAAGTGAAATTGGAACAAATTATTGCGTTTTAATAATTAATAAAATCTGCTTAAAGTAAAATATTTTCATGTAACAGTAATTTTAAAATGTTTAAGCGTGTAGCAGTCAGGTTGCTATTTAAAAGTTTCCAGTCTAAAATATTTTATGTATGATTGAGCTGTTATAGTTGATCTGAAAGAGAGGTCTTTGCCTCAATGTCCTGTTTATAAAAAGAGGCTCTCAACGCAACAAGCAGAAGAAAGGAAAATGGAGTCGTTATCAGAACGGTTCAATCTGCCGAAAGCCACCCTGAGTCGGGAAGCTGGAGCAGGTGTACCAATGTAGCAAATGCACAGCTTTTATTTTGACTCTTGAATTTAAAATGATTTGAAGTAAATGTAGACAAAACTTCACAATATTAACGGTCGGTTAAAGTTTATTTAGCCAATTGAGACAGTTTTGAGCTGCTTTGATTGATTAATTTACCTACACATAGTATTTTATCCTTTTAATGTGTTTATTTTATTAGATTCTAACTTTAATTTGAGTAGCTAACTGGTTATAGTGTTCTCTAGTTTTGGGATGATTCGAAACTGAACCCTTCTGATCTTCATCATTGGACTTACAAAAAGCTACACCATCTCAGTCTATTCTACACTCATCCTTCACTCATATTTAGGTTAAAAAAAGCACCTAGGTAGCGTCTCCTTCTCAACTATTCGATGATGATAATCTGAACATTTTTAATAGTTGAAAAAAACCAAGGGACTAATAATATTGTCTGCAAAAAATATTCAGTAGCAGAATCTATTTTGATTTTAGTTGGATTTATTGAAGTAACTATTAAGCCTTAAAATGTTAAATAAATTTAACATTACAGCTTTAGATCGGTGTACAAAATTTCTATTTATCAACATTGTGTGGAATACGAGCTTTGCTACAGGACCTATCGTTAGTTTAGTATAAGAACAATCTTTGCTGAATGGAATTTATCAAAATATTAATTGTAACTCGATCTGTATTCGACTTATCGTGTACTTTTCGCTTGTTACCTTACTTTTTTAGTACAGTAACTGCTATTATAATTCCGTTGTTAATCTTTAGGACATTCAAAAATTATATTAAGCTAATGACGACCTAATCGTGACCCAGCGACTATTACCAGCAAGCTGTGTTACAAAAGCAAAGTCTTTCACTGTTTCCAATAACGTTTCAATGAGAGCCTCGATTCCAGTCCGTGGCCATCCAGCCGAGCCCAATATTACGCATCACTAGATCAGTTTCAGCATGGCCAGTCGAATATATTACAAAGTCATGGGAAATAACATATCTTGTGTTCTTAGAATATACGTAAAACTGTATCACTACGCACCGAAAGTAACTATTTTCGATAACAGCTGACATCAATGAAAGTAGTTGTTTCCCAAGTTCTAATTTAGAGCGAAGGGAAAATGATCAGCTAGTTTTCCCTCGCTCTCAATTAGTTCTCAATTCAGCCACTACTCGCGCTAGTGTTTTGTTACGGTACATTTTAATGATTCAAATCAGCTGTTTTCATTGTTGCACAATCTAAACATATGCTAAAACAGGCATTAGTTTGTTTTGCTGCATTTTCGCATAATTTTGCGTGCTTCATGTTTGAAATTGCTAGAAATATATTTAACATCGCTAATGATTTGATGACAAAAGCTTCAGAGATAACTTAACACCTTCCGACAAAGAAATTACCAGAAACATATGAAGAAGGATACAGAAAGTTTACGAGCTGGTACAACTGACAACAAATTAAACCAAATAGGTAAAGTAAGTGACGAAATGTTAATTAATATATTTATCTAAAACATGTATAATCATAACACCATATACGTTGTGAAGTAGATTTATAGGTACTGATAAAGAGTGGTCTGAAACTATTTTATATTACTGATTTTTTTACATTCTGTATTTGTGTATATTAGCATCGTGATGAAAAGTATCGTTCATAACTCGTACCGAAAGTTATTTTCCAGTACTTGATCCATCAGCTTCGCCTTGCACGTGAAATTTAACTTTCCTGTGTTCGACTAGGCCTTGCACGTGAAACTTGAGTGCGCACCGGAAAATGCCACTTTCGGTCCTAAACCTAACTGTTTCTAAATCATCACCTACAAATGTTATTATTTTTATTATAAATATTTTTAACATTTCGACTAATCGAATAGTAGTAGTAGACTTGTTATCCTACTCACAAAACCGAATCCTGTTGTTAAAAATTTTCATGTTCTATCGTTTGCGTTGCGTTTGGATGCGGTGATAGTGACTAAATTTGTTTCCCTCATTTGTGGATATTTCTGAAAGCACGCTAAACCTTTCGTTATGATGGTAGCAAACGCTAACAGCTCAGAAAATATATACTATTGTAGTCAATTTAAACAGTATTAACATTTCTTAAATGACTGATAATAGATAACAAATCCGCAAGATCCGGATAGAAGCCGAGATAGATTTACTACGTAAACTTAAGAGAAAAAATAATGATAAGAATAGACAAAATTGTATTAAGTAAAAGTTTTCATCAATATCTAGAATATTGCGTCTTTGCATGATTGTTTCAGGCCAAAATGATGTATTTCGTTTACCGGTCAAGTGTATATATTTCTGTAATATAAGCAAGCCATACCATAAAGCATAACGTATCTATAAGCAACCCTGACTTAACATCACCTAACGAAACATTTCCATTAGCACTTCGTACTGCTAATATTTATCATGTACAAATGTCTAAAACGTCTTTACGCTGCAAGTTTTATAATGCAAGGTTACAAGAACTTTTTTAAGCAAGGGATTTAAGTGTCATATTTCCGTTTCCACACTCTCAAAACAATCGTAAAACTGAAAGACTGATTATATGTGATAATATGTATATTTTATATACTAAATATTTTCAACGAACGAAACTCAGACAATTTTAACACTCGTAAAAAGTTAAGTCCACAAACCACATAGAGAAGAGCACTTACAGTCAGGAAACTTAAATAAGCTTGTTAAACTTATTCCAAGTTTGCAAACTTAAATAAACCGTGGTAAGCCTGTAGAGCCGGAAGTAAACTGGATTGTTGTTTTACATTTCAATATTTTAAAAATAATCTCGACTAACTTATACGTTAAGGGTAACCAAAAGCATAATCTTTTACGGCTTGAAATGTACAACAATTTATACAATTCAAAAAACCTAGATATTTTATATTGGCCTTTCTACTACTTAAATTAGTTACCAATAATGTTTTTTTTTTGTTTTTCTATAAAAATATTAAATTATCACATTTATTAGGACAACTTTTTGTATTCACAATAATTCAATTAGTTACTAATTTACTTGAAACAATATTCTTGTGTGCAGCGGCTTTAATATATAAAAATTGGGGGCATCAGGTGGTTTAGAATATTTTACCAAATTGTAGGCCTACAGATATTTTATGGATAAAACTAAAACCAAGTCTTGACAACGCAGCCTTATACCGGATAATATAGTTAATTTACTTCTCAAACTCAGAAGTTTTTCAGATATATTCCGTGTAGTTAAAAGCTGCTTCGATTTCTTTTCATCTCTGATTTGAATCGAAGTTAAACCAACATCAAAAGTCTCGCCTTTGTTCTCAAACACAGTTTTTTGAAATAAATCATGAAACTGATTCTTACATTTCGAATTAAAATAAAAAACAAATTCATTTAAACAAAGGTATGTCTTTTTATATTAAAGGTATAATAAACATTACTTTAGTAGTGGCCTATCCATACTGGGGAAACATGGTGTAACTGCTTTACATAGCATTAAAAAAGAAATTGTTTTTAACAAAGAAAGTTAAACTTTAGGCAGGGGATAGAATGTTTGACATGTTATTTGCAAATAATGTATATATAAAATGACAAGAACTTCGGACTTTACTACAGTACATCAATTTTTAACAAAAGTAGAAAGCTTCAATTACAAACATTTATAACATAAACTAATTATTTTTCCCACAAGAAAAACTGAACTGTTACAAACTATATAGGTTCTCTTCAAAAATATAAATTATAAAATTATATCTTGGGACATTTTGCACTATAGATAGGTAATATCTAAATCATCCGTTTCCAGAACTATAATTATTTTATGTATATGTATTCTGATATGGACAAAAATAATGAACGATACTGCAGAATCCCACAGATACTCATAGATCAGGCAGCTAAACAAACATAATTTAGCATATTACGTTACTGGACTGGAAAATAGTTTATTACCATACGAATACGGTAAACGCGTTTTGGGCGAATGACACAAAATACCATTTTTCACAATACTATGCTGAACTACAAATAATAAAATACCCCCACAGCAAACCTGCAAGCTAAGCGAATGTCCTTATACCAGGGTGAATTTTCACTAAAATGTTCCCTTAAATTTGTCAAATCTATTTTTATTTATTTATTTTTTTTCTTGCCATCAGCTCAGCCTCGTGCGTGAAACTCACTCACACAATCCCCACTTCTCCTCGCATGTGAAATTTTAGGTGTTCCTGGGTTCGGCTTTGTTTCACTCGTAAAATTTAAACGCGAACGGGAAATGGCCATTTTCGGTACTCGTGATTCAAAAATCCAATTAAAAAACCTAAAAAAATGTTATATATGAAATAAAAATAAAAGACATATTTGTCACTAAAACATTTGCTAACATTATTATTTTTAATCTTAAAGGTTTAAATATATGATACCTTTAAATTTTTCGTTCTTTTCAACTGACGTAAAGAAATATTTCGAAATCAGTACACATTTCTTCAATAATTTGTTTTTATTTATTTAGATAACAATACTACATTACAGGCATAGAGCCCAATTACAATGCAGCATTAATCTTTTAGATTTCTTACTAAACTTTGCTAAACATTAAATAATACTAATGAAACAAACAAACTTTTATAACAATTTGACATTCCCACACAAGTAGAATGGATAGTGCAACTAAACATTCCCGAATACAACCCGCTACAAATTAAGCTATGTATTTGCAGTCTACTCAATCTAAGCACCAAAGCATCCCGTTGCACCAAATGCTCAAATACTGATTAACAATTAAAGCTCTAGTTTAAAGCAGTAAAGTGGTTGAGCACCAAGCACTTCAACCCTCGTCTACGTTTTAATTTATTAAAGCACACAAGTGCTCTCAAAGCAGCATCGATCAGAACTAACATGTGTTTCACTTTTACCTCGATAGTTTGGTAGGTATACAGGATTCACAGTAAACACTGATATCCACATAGGGTGGAATTTTACAATAGTGTAGCAACGGGTGCGTTAAAAAGTGTACCTTTGTAAATCTATTGTTTTGATCGGATTCATTTTAAATACTAGTTTAAAATTTAACCGATCGATTGTAGGAAGTTGAATACAAATTCCTAAAATCTTGGAGGAGTAATGAAACGCTATTCTACGTACTAATAGTATAACTATTGGGAATATTTTCCATTTTCGCTTCGCTTCTTGTCGCAATTGACATTTTTAAGTTTCTCGTGAAGGAAACTGTTCAAACCCCGGTTTTGTGGCCATCTTGAATCATCCGCTAGATAGCAATATTTAAAGCAGAATTAAGATCGACAAATGGATTCAGACTTAATCTCGTTTGCAAGAGAACCAGTATGATTAAAAAGCAGCACTGATAATTCGGCCGTGCGTTAGTAAAAAAGGTCAATAGACAATATTTCTATGATGTAAGTTTTCAATAACTGTGTACTAAGGACATCAGAGGTGTAACAAATTCCTAAGTCCATCCAAATTCCGAACAAAATGTGTTGATTACGTCATAGGAATTTACATCAGGAGAGATTTTTGTCTACAGTTTAAGTTGAAGTTTTATTTCAGTTTAGAGATTGAAGTTTAGACTTTAATTTAATTGAGACAACAAGACGTAATTTCTTTCTGTTTACACAAAGGTCCCTTCAAAAAATTTTCAAATATCAAGATCTCAAACACTCACGAGGGGTTTAGTTTTCAACAATGTATATTGTTTAAAATTGTCTCTAATCCCGTTATACTAGTTGTAGTGTTTTATTCGATAACAGCCATATGTCACTTGCGTCACCACTTATGTTGTAAACGCTGGTTATCAATGCTGTGTTAAACGCTATACCATTCAAACATGGCCTTGTAATTGGATTTACTACTCACGTATCTATTTACTTGATCCAACGTACTGTGTAACTTTAGTTTGAGATGTAAAAATAAATCGTTTTATAATGCGGGAAAGCATAATCTTTTTACATAAACTTGGATGAGTATATCGTGATAAATTTTTAACGTTTTATATTTTTTCTATATTTAACCAATTTGTTCATATTGATGAAGCTGATAGGGGATGCCTTCCCAATATTTTCTGAGTTGTATGGATTCATATTTCCCAATGAAACTAATTACTGTAATGCAAAATGTAAACAACACTGTTAAACAACTGTTGAATAAGCTTAAATTTGAATATTTCTAACAGATAATTGATAATTGATTGATTGAAGATATAAAAGGGCGTGTGCCTATTGCCTAGACAGGGAAGGAAAATGCACATGTCACATGTATTTCAAATCGTCCTCTAAGAAAATACGAACAGTAAAGTTATTTATAAAATGGTCCTAGTATAATTTGAAATGTGTATCTACTTTATGGAGGGAGGAGAAATCGCTATGTACCCTATAATTAAAATCTCCGTCTATGAAATAGTACATTTCGTGCCTAGGGCCGAAAATGAGTGTTTGCTGACTTGAGATAGTTTTTAAGTTCGAGACGAAGTCGAGAACTTAAATCGATCGAGAGCTGCAAAACCATTTCGGTCCGTGGTACGAACGCTATTTTTAACCATACTATACCCTATTACCACTATTCACCACTATAATAATGCAAATTGATAGTCAACACAACTACAACTTTAAGGTTACCTATGTGAAGAAATAATTTTAGGAATCAGCAAAAATAAAAATAAATAGTTGCTAGGCAACGGTGACAATAACACAATTCTATTGCAATGCTATGGATTTTGATTGTGTATTTTAAATGCATTCACGTTTTAAGTAAGTAAGCGGACAGCTGATTTTGCGGCCCCGGACTGTAAAAACCTGCTCGGTCCCCAAATTACGATGACAGCTGGCATGGCCAGCAAAACGTAACTTTCAGCCACCAATTAACGTATGTAATACAGCCAAAAACATCATAGTGTGGTGAAAAATTATATAGTGAATAGGTAGCGGCGCCTACTTTTGCGTAACGCCATAATTTTTGGAAGGCCTCGGAGCTTCTACACTCGCATTGACTTCCGACTGAGAAATAGCCAATATTGGAAAATTTCGGGAAAGAGATTATTATTATTTTGTTTATCAAATAATATGTAGTGTACTTTAAACGGTATACCTACCTTATGCCCCTATACCTTAGAGGAAATCTATATGTCCCCTGTACCTAATTTAAAATCGTCCTCTTCGAAAAGACAAACGGTCAATTTACTAATCAAATCGTAGTGCAATTTAAAATTTCGATCAACAATAATAGTGTTTTCTAACCAAACGAAATCCACACAAAAGATTACTAAATCGTTAAACCTTAACCAGAGTAAAATTTTAGGTTCTTCAAAACCTAAGAAACTAAGCAGAGTGTATTCGTTATTTTTTACATACCTCACATAAACTGGTTGTATTCATTTGATCATTTGGATGCTTATGAATAAGAAGGTGAAACTTTTAAGCTTCCAGCTTCTATGATGAGGTATTACGAGAGGAAATCGTAAGAAAATTTCAATAGAAATGACTTGAATAAGGTTGTAAACCCAAGCCTCAGTTTCAAAAGGCTGGAGCTTCCCTTCAATGCTGGCGCAATATGGCTTTGAAACGTGAGGTTTTCATCAAACTCTATTTACTTACTTTAATTAAGTAATTTAAAATCATGTATTTTACTGAAAAATATTGTAAATTATTATTTTAGGTATTGTCCACACTTTTTCCTTCACTAGTGGTGAAAAACTAGTTTTTACGAAGTTTAAAAAAAACAATTTTAGACCCAGGTGAGAAAGCACCGAAAATATAGCAAACATATTTTAAGAACTTTCGGCTGATTAGCCAAATGGTCCTAATTCCTCACCGGTTCAATTCCAAGCGAGATAGATTTTTGACTTAGATGCTTGCCATTGGGCAATCCAAATTAACAATAACAGTAATTAATTAATTAATGGTCTTTGTAATTAATAATGCGATTTCAAATAAGTCAACGTTGGATAGTATTAATCAGACCGTTTTCATACAAAAGTCAAATCTAGAGCTGAAAAATCACCCAAGGAACCAATAGAGACGCATTACACTGTATGAGAGAAATTGGCGAATAATGAAATCGAAACTGGAGGTTTTAACCCAATAAAACTAAAAGTAAATTACCCTTTATGATCCCCAATATTTAATACACTAACGCATGAATTACAAAGTCAATAATCAAAATATTGTTGTATGTAACTGAATTATACACATATTATGAAGCTATTTTGTGCAGCTTAACCATAAATATTTAAACAAACAATGTATGAATAGTTAAAGTAATTTCATCACTCTGGCTTTGAAAATATCGGGTAATCTAAATCGAATGCGTAAACAAATAAACAATTAATGCAATTTCCCGATCGCACTGCTGGAATAAGCGAATATCGGTGTTAATTTCGGTTTGTTTTTGCTTGACAAACAAAATAACCCATTCATTGTTTGGTTAGTTTAGAATTGGATGTGTGTTTTTACGTATATTATTTATGCTGCATTGCAATAGCAATACCTGATTATAAACAGTAGGAATACCTGATTATCGAGTTTATTATCATAGATGGTGAGTAAATACATAGACTAACGAAAACAAAAAGTTACCCCTCAATCATTGAAGTAAATGTCGGAAGTCTTATTTCAATATTGCGTTTATAGTATAACAATTCAATATAAATATTTAATATTATTAAAGTATTCGTTCATAGTACTCGGTGAGTCAGGGGAGCGAGCTGGTTTAGTGGTAGAGCGCGGGGCTTCGGTGCCCGAGGTCCCGTGTTCAAATCCCGGCAATCACCAATGGATTTTGTTATGTCATAATGACGCAACCCACTAGGACTAGCCTGAAGTAATGTGTAAAACAGTTTCGGGCTACAACTAGCGTCCTAGGATGTAAAGGTGGGACAGTGTAAAAAAAATATTCTTCGTGTAGTTTAGTCGGCATAGTACGAAAACGATCCGAATTCTTACTATCTGACGTCGACTTATTTTTTATGGCAGTATTAATTACAAAGCCCATTAATTAATTATTGCTTTTATTAATTTGAACAGCCCGATGAAAAGAGACATCTGAATCAAATGCACCACTATTCAAAATGTAATCCCTTAGCAACACACCCCAAACAACTTTTGAGACATATTTCGGAATGTTTCTAATAACATAATTCATAAGAATTGCAGGTTGAAAGAATGTAGCAGGAAAGTAGCACAAAGGATGGCCTAGGACAATAATGTTGACCAGGTATTTTCACATCATACAAAATCTAATTAGTCGTGAAAGTTTCTTCTGAACGAAGAAACTTTGTCATCTTCAAACAATTTATCACACAGCCGGGCTTTATAATTATAGACACGCTTTCATTAAAGATTACACGTTTCCATTAAGTTAGTTTTTTTCTGATTTGAACAAAATGAACTGATAGCAATGCAAAGTTTCCGTAATTTGAAACAGAAAACCTAGGTACTCGTTAAACCTAATGTTATTTAAATAGATTTACGTTAAAACCAAATCGGGGAAAATGGAAATTTGCTCAGTCTGTAGGTTTGCTGTGGCGGGGGTATAATCTTTTATTTTTCCGGTTTTTTAAGTAATATTCTATTACCAAAATTTAATAAAACCGACAAAAAAGGTAATGGAAAAGGTTAAATGAAAAAAGTTAAAGCGAAAGCAGCTTAGGTATACTATTGTATTCAGGGCAATGTTTCAATTTGGATTCAAACTGCAAACATTCAAATTTGGAGAAATCGGTTTATCTGATAAAGTATTGTTTTGGGCGAATTTGCGTCGTTCAAGCGTTTTAGCGAATTTTCCATACAGGGAATGCATTCATTCAAATGCATATACAGGGTGTCCCGGAACTCTCTACCAATATTTTAGGGCATTGCTCTTGGGTAAGAAACATACCTAAATATCATATTTAAATTGTCCGGAAGTCCTTAGTTACTCACACAGCCGCCATTTTGTTTTTTCCAGTTATTAATTTTTTTCCAAAGAATGGTTAAACATACGAAATGGAAACTTTGCACAAACATTAATGACAACTAGACAAAGCTACAAAAAAATTATGAAGATTTTTCAAATTCATAAAACAAAATGGCGACCATTTAAAATGTTGTTTCTTAAATAGCTAAAAACCGTTGATTTTATAAAAATTTTAAATGGCCGCCATTTTGTTTTATGAATTTTAAAATCGTCATAATTTTTTTGTAGCTTTGTCTAGTTTTCATTAATGTTTGTGCAAAGTTTCCATTTCGCATGTTTAACCATTCTTTAGAAAAAAATTAATAACTGAAAAAAACAAAATGGTGGCTGTGTGAGTAACTAAGGACTTCCGGACAATTTAAATATGATATTTAGGTATGTTTCTTACCCAGGAGCAATGCCCTAAAATATTGGTAGAGAGTTCCGGGACACCCTGTATATACTATTATAAAAAATATGTGGTGTCTGTTTGTCTGTGCAGCTGCCATGACTAAAATACTTAACCGTTACAGCCCAATTTGAACACACCGATAGTTCACATATCTAGGTATGTCATAGGCCTATTCGCTTCCCTGAGTTCCTCTCGGGCTACGCCCCTTGGATGTCCAAAGTTTTGAGGTAGGTTTTCAAAAGTGAATATTAATTGGTCTCCATGGGAGCGTGAGAAAATTCACAACCTATGCTTTGACATTTCAATGTAAACAATCAGAACTGTTGAATGGTTATTTGACATTTTCAGACAGCTGATCCAAACAAATCATCGATATTGTAATATGTCATTGATTTTGGAAAAATTCTATAAGCATAAGTTATGACAATTATTTGAATGTAAGAGTAAGAGAGTTCAATGTAGGTTATACTTTTTTTATATAAATTTATTGTATTTTATTTATTTATTTATTGTAACGATTCCCCGACCCGGCATGATCGGGCCATGGGAACAGGTTTTACCCCATAAAACCCCCATAAACCATGGGGGTTTTATGGGGTGAAATAATTTTTTCCCTTTTTTGACCCTAAAACAATAATATTTTGCAATTTCTTTCTTTTTTTTGTAGAGCTTCAAAAAGGAAATAATTTAGTATATTAAAGCTTTGTTGTATGTTTGGTAAATATGTTGATAAAATTGGGCAAATGTATTTATTTCATCCTATGCTATTAAAGTTTGACCAAAAACCCCTTTTTACCTTCCCCATAGCAGCAAACCTAAACACTCGTAAAATCTACTATTATTTAAATTGGGAATAAATATGTCTTATTTATGGAAATGTTCTAAGTACAAATCTAATCAGACAAATTTAAAATCGCTTAGTCTGCAGGTTTGCTGTGGCGGGGGTATTTTTATTGTATGAAGTGAGCACAAAACCGATTAGTTTCATTTGGAACCTAAACAAAATAAGGTATAATAGCATATATTGTTTTAAAATTAAACCCTAAGCAAATAATATCGTAACACGTTTTTCATAATGGTTTCTTGGGGATACTTTCAGTTCGTTTAGATACATTGCACTTTTTAGTTGGAAATGATTCTGATTGTGTTAGTTATAACAGATCAAATTACCACAGAATATTTTTTAGAAAAAATATAGAATCGTGATTTTGGTGAAGTGAAATATACTTGGGTTATTCGACCAGTTTTACAACTGGTGTAAATCTTTATGGCGAAAGATGAAGAATCTGCAATCAATTTAATGGCTACAGTGTTTTGTAATACGGGCTTTTGCAACAGAGATTATCGTCCCTTCATCTTTTATAACTCTTTAACATAGTAGTATTAAAAAGGGGAAAACTGAAATGTTATTCCAATTTGATATTCATACCGTTGTTGGTTATGAAGGGAATTAAGAATTGATGTTGTATTTATTTTTCTTATTCTTGTTTTGAGTAATTAATTAATTAATTAAACTATTAATTTTGTCGAAGTCGAAGTGGTAATTATTTTTCGATTTCACAGCTTGGGCTGAATTCGTGTACTTATGTTTTGGGGGTTTCTCGCATGAGGACGGATTCAAGGTAAAAAAGTAGCAAAATCTTTGTGATTTGCTAATCGTGATACAACAGGGTTCGATCAGGTCCCTTAAATAACGTCAATACGCCAGTGAAATATATATCTTCTGCTCCTGACCGAAAGAAAACATTAATATGTTCAAAATCATCACTTAAAATAAAATTAACGTGCCTGTAACAACATTAACTTTTAATCAACGGATACTACTTGTGCGTATTCAGCTTACATCGTGACTAACGAAATGTGCTTAGTAGTGTTTGAGTTGGGTCCATAGTCGATGTATGCTCACATTGTCCCTTGAGCCGTTTAAATCATGGATATCAACGCCGTACAAGTATTGTACATCAATGTCATTTAACGGTTGGTCCTTTGGCGGGTCTATTGTTTGAACACTCTCTACATTCTCCCAATATTACAATCTTACAATCTTGGATTTCTTTCGGATCCAACTTAAGCGATCTTGAGCCAAAACTTCATGGTGAATGTAGATGGATACAATAATTAAAAATATTTACAGAAAATATCAAAACATTCTAACAGTTTTCTACTATAAAATTTCACCATTTAGTTAAATTGCGAAAAAAATAAGTCTTCAGGCTATAAAATGAATGTTCGCTACCCATGCAAAAACGTATGTTTATTGTGATTTTATTTTGGTTAAAGGAATAACAATATTATGAATATATTTCAAATGTCTACTTCTAGAGAATTCTCCAAGATTAAGATGGATCTTAACATCCAAACTGTTCTTTGCGAAATATGACCCTCAACAAAGGAAACACAGATGAAAGAACATAGTGACCTACATTTGTATTGTATCCATTATATTCCTATAATAGGAAATAATCCTTGGAACACATACAGGAAGCACAAGATTTGTCTATAAAAAGCTTCTACCAGGATTTAAGGATGTATTAAATGATAACTATCGTATCTGAAAAGTCCAAATAAAACTACGGTGATAAGTATCCTCGTTTTATAGACCTTCATTTCTTATTTTCGAAATTTTTATTTTTTATTTTCGTGCGAATTTTTATTTTCGTAGTAAAATAATGTGTTTCCTAACAAAAGTATAGTGTTATGATGTTTGGAATCACACATATTTTATCAGTAAAATACCAAAACAACAGTCAACAGTCAATCATGATAAGTTCAATTCCCTGATGATTTTAAAATACTGCAATATGAATAATTATTATTCAACCATGAATACAAACTGTTAAAGGTAACAGAAAATATCAAGGTGTAGGTCTGGTTGTCTTTGTTATCGGTTCTTTTGAAGCATTTGATGTTGTGATTAGTTTTCTAACCGATAATTCATTGCGTAGCTACTATTTTAGAAGTCCTATTGATTCTATTTCTACTCTTCTACTTAATATTCTCTCGGGATATTGTGACGAAGCGTGTTTACAAATTGTACGACTGACTGTTATCATAGAAGTAACCTCTTTTTTATAAATACATTTTTGGTGTATAAAGCCACCTTTTAACAAATAAGCCAAAAAATATAGTTTTTTTTATAAATAACCTGCATTTCAGCATATTTTTAGTTTGATATTTTTTTTCAAATCGATTAATCTAAAAAATGTATTTATTCGCAATTGATTCATTGCAAATTTACCAGCACCATATCAATTTATTTAGATTATTATTACTTATAACCCGTTTTATAACATGCTTAAATTGACATCGTTAGTTTGGGATATCTAAAACGTTCTAAAACCTCAAAATTCCTTTTACTGGCTACATCATTTTAATATTTGTCTTTAATTGTACTTAAGTATAATCAAGTGAATTCTAATTGAATGAACTTTTTCATTCAATCATACAATTAATCCTGTTAAAATTTAAAAAAGTTTGTAAATAGTTTCACAGTAAAAGGCATATCAATTCTAAAACACATTTTAGTGTATTGTAATACTAGTTTAGTACTATCCATGTTAATACTAGCAGCAGGCCCGAACGATGAGTACCAATATCTGTCATGACGCCATCAAGACAATACCTCTGCCAGGGATATGAGTTTTATACAAATAGCAGCACATATATTTCCCTGACAGCCCTTGCAACTTTGGTTGGCAGGTTTTTAACCTTTTTCACTGAGTTTCCCGATGTAGTCGGAAAAAAAGGTTCACATCCGATGTTTGTTAACACAAATGTTTATATAGATTGAATACATTGAAACTTTGAGCTTCGTGGAAATTCCAATATGTATAGATTGGTCTTTATAAATAGTTACAGGATACTAAGAAATAAGCTCGTTTTAACGCAGGTAGGTTTTTGGTTGCAGACTGTTACTGTTACTGTATATCGTTATCATTTTACCTTTGATACTTGTAAGTTTTGTCAATCTGTTGAGTTTTAAACTTTAACTATTTTATGCCATGAAATCACCTGACTAAACCCTGATTATATTACTTTGAATGTCTATTTTCCTTAGACAAAAGAGTTTTCTCAACATGTGTTGGTTATCAGTGATAACTGTAGATCCGCCAATTGGCCTAAAGCTGGGTTTTCCCCTGGATTGCGCGCTGAGGTTGCAGTAGGGGCTCGAAAAACGGTCCGCCGCTGCCTCGCTCTGTCCGCGAGGAGTGGTATTTAGAGGCATGAGTCACCCTAGTGGCGAGCGTCGCGCCCACTGTCTCGCACACCACGCACCACGTGCTGCTATATGATTGTATGCCCTGTGGCAGTTTTTGCATGAGGATATTGTTCAAGATTCAATAACTCTATTTTAATGTAGAAAATGATTAATAGGCAGCTCATCCTCACCGATCTGGTACAATGGTTTGCAGTTGCGTTGCGTATAATTGCAACAGTAAGGCATCGAAGAATTGTGGCGTATCATTTCATCGGTAAGTATTAATAACAAGATAACATAATAGGTACTGTATTAATAATTTGGCTCTCGAATATTGATTATTGATTCTCAACTCCAACTTTATTATTCAATAGTAGCAAACTTGTTACATCAATGCTACAAACGTGTCTAATAAGTAGTTTGGTCTATAAATTGTTTTATAATTAAATGGAATACGATATTTTGTATTAATATCTTTTAGATATGCCATAGGCTACTGACTGCTTTTGCTTACAGGTTTCCTCAAGACCAAAAAACAAGAGAGAAATGGATAGTTGCTGTAAGAAGGAAAAACTTTGTGCCAACTGTTTACTCGAGGATATGCAGCAGACATTTTACTCCTGATAGCTTCCTAACAAAACCGAATTCCGGCTTAAAACTATTAAAGAATGATGCAGTTCCAACAGTGTTTGAATTTCCTGCAGACGTTGGCCCTCCACTTCCTAAAAAAAGACGTGTCATTGAAAGAAAAGAGGTAAGAAATAATGTGCCAAATCATTAACAGTACTCTCAAAATTCGAAAACATAATCATCACCACAACATAGAATACCACAATAAATTATAATGTAAATTTGTAATATATATGCCTACCACTAGTATGAAATGTTTATAGACCTAGGTATGTAATAATAAATTGAAGATACTAGGAGTTGTTAATAACTTTTGTTTTAAGTTTGCTACTGTAGTAAATAAATATTAGCATGTTTGTTTACTTTGCAGATTAATGAACCAACTGCGTCTACCTCGAACTCTGCTGATATTGAAGAAAATGATATTATTAACACTCCACGTAAGCCTAAGCAGCAAAGAGCTACAAAATGTACCAAGTCCTCATTCAACATTAAGTCGGTAAGTACAGGAACCCGCAAGAAACTGTCTACATTTCAAAATCCCTGTTCAAAAAATAATAAATTAAAATTTAACAATCATACAAGCAACACTATTGTTCTTCATACTTTCATATTGTTCTTGTATTGAAAAAAAAAAAAAAAAAAAGGTACTATATAAGTCAGTGGCATCCAGGGCCGAGGATAGTAGCTAGTAGCTACTATCCTCGGCCCTGGTGGCATCCATATTCACTTGTGTTTACTTAAATTATCCCTCTATTGGTACAATACAACTGTACTTACTCAATAATAACTGTATGTTACTAGGATAAAAATTGTTTTTATCGTTATGTTCTAAATAACTTACATTTCTGATCATTAGAAATTATCACAATAAACTATAATTATTATAATTTATAAATATATATGCCTATCACTAGTATGAAATGATTTTAGACCTATGTAACAATAACTTGAAGACAATTGTACTTGTTAATAAATTAGGTAGCTACTGTACGTAAATAGGTATTAGCATGTTTGTTTACTTTGCAGATTAATGAACCAACTGCGTCTACCTCGAACTCTACTGAAAATGATATTATTAACACTCCACGTAAGCCTAAGCAGCAAAGAGCTACAAAATGTACCAAGTCCTTATTCAACATTAAATCGGTAAGTACAGTAACCCGTAAGAAACTGTAATCAATTTTGTTTTTCCAACACACACAAAAAGTGTCTTTAATCGTTATATCCCCATTGTAACGTGCAATATGGTTTTATGCATATTTTGTTTTGTTCTTTTTAGACCCCTGCTACGCCAACTAAAATACTTCTACGGCGGAAGTAAAGCTACTGCAACAGAAATTGAAGAGGAGGGACGAGAAGATTTCATCAATGAAAGAACTCATATCACTCTTAAAGAAAAAGCTCAACGCACCGGAAAGATTGACCGAGGTACTAGAAAATAATTTCTCAGGCTTTCCAATGCACTTGCTCGTCAACAATCTTAGTAATGCTAAAAAAAGTAAATTTAAGAACACTTACACCGACAAAATGAAAGAATTTGCCCTAACTATTTATTTCTACTCTCCTAAAGCCTACAGGTATCTTAGAAATATGAAATTAGGATTACCTCACCCAGCAACACTCAGAAAGTACCTGTCAAATTTTAACTGTTCCCCTGGATTCTTGGAGGAAGTTTTAATTTATTTAAGAAATAATGTAAAATCAAATGAAAACTTGAAACATGTTAATTTGGTGTTCGATAGCATGAGTTTAAGAAAGCAAATTATATACGACCCAAAAAAAGGGAAAGACGTTGGGTATGTTGATTTAGGAAATGGTGCCAATGTAGATATTGAAGAGTCCTTAGCCTCAGAAGCTCTAGTGTTCCAAATTGTATCCCTGAAAGGGAATTTCAAGTGTGCCATTGCATACTTTTTTATCGACAAAATATGTGCTAATGTTTTGTCAAATTTGGTGAAAATGGCAATATTGAAACTTCAGGACATCGGTGTTTTTGTAGAAAATGTCACTTTTGATGGAGCCAGCACTAATATTGCTGCGGTAAATAAACTAGGCTGTAAATTACCGTCAAAACCATATTTTGAAATCAAAGGTATAAGTCGTAAGATATTTGTCATGCTAGACGCGTGTCATATGCTCAAACTGGCTCGTAACACATTGGCTGACAAACGTACGATAGAAACAGAAGATGGTGTCGTAGATTTCAAGTATTTAGAAAATCTTAACAATCGGCAGAAAACAGAAGGTTTGAAATTTGCAAACAAACTTTCAGATAGGCACATCTTTTATAGAAATAGAAAAATGAACGTTAAAGTAGCAGCACAAACGCTAAGTTCCGGAGTTGCTGACGCTATAGAATTCCTAATGAGGAAAAATGATCCAGAATTTGTTGGTTGCCAAGCCACAGTACGTTTTATTAGAACAATTGATAGGCTTTTTGACTACTTTAATAGCAGGGATCCATATGGTAAAGGGTTTAAAAAACCAATAAAACGGGAACATGTAATCAATGACATAGAATTTCTAAACGAATGTACCACATATTTAAGTACTTTAAAAATAGATGGCGTTTCCATAATGAAACATGCAAGGAAAACCTTTGTATTAGGATTCTTAGGCAACATCAATGTAATTAAAATGCTCCATAGTAGATTATTAGATGACCTCAACTTTAACTATATTTTAACGTACAAGTTATCTCAGGACCACTTGGAATTGTTTTTTTCGTGTATAAGATCAAGAGGGGGGAATAACAACAACCCCAACGTGAAACAATTCCAATGGGCCCTGAGAAAACTCATGTTTCGAAATAGTGTACATGCTCCTGTAGGCAGTAATTGTTTAGAGTTCGATGACTATCACCAAGCTGCAGTTTTAAGTTTCCACGAACCTCATGCATTGCTCAATATCGACGAAGAGGAAAATACTGATGAATTTGAAGAGCTTTGCGATGCAGTAAGTGTAATCCAAACGTCGTATTACAAGGAAAATATTCTTTATTATATTTGTGTATCGTTAGAAGGATTCAGAATAAAATTGATTGCGAGGAATGTAAGGAGGTTTTAGAAACAGATATCAGCAATCTTAGTACTTACACTCACTTCACAGATTGTGTGTCGAGGGGAAAACTTGTTAGGGCATCTCTGGTGATGTAATGAAACTTATTAGATTTTTGTATAATCTGTTTAATGTAAACATTGTCCAGGGCAAGTGCAACACAACTCAGCTTGTTGCATTAGCATGTCAGCATTTTGCTGGACAGGTATTCAAACATAAACTTAGAGGTTCATATGATGATATTCACGAAATGAAATTAATAAAGTTAATAGGGGTTTTATTCTACAAAGTTTTTTGCCACTCTTATGCGAGGGATAAAACTACAGCTGTTACCTCGTCCAAATTGGGACTTAGACAGAAACTAAATAAATTGGTTTTGTTCAGTAACATTTAACATGAAGGAGTCTTACGAAGAAGATATTAAGAAATGTATGTATTGTCTTACAAACTTTCCCATTAGTTTTGTACAACAAAAGTATAAATTAGATCAGCATTTGCTGCTGAAAGCTGTCGTGTTATTTAACACTTTGCAACACAATACTGTAAGAATATATCTTACTGTTATGTCTTTGCCTTACTGTAAATAGTGTGTTAGATCAATAATATATTGTATTGTTTTATTTATTCTTAAATGTTTGCATTGTGTTCTATGAAAATATCTCCAATTGATTGTCTATTCTTAGTTAAGTTACATAAATGTCATTTTTCCTGATGTGAATCAAAGTTATATACTACTATGATTTAAAAATGTTTCCTTTGATTTAAGCAATAAAATGTAAGAACATACGTTTCTTAACTTATTTACCATCCTTTATATTGTATTAATATATTTTATGTGACATAATTACTTCTCAGAAACTCAGAATATTACTACCGTGGGACTGATGCAGAGCCGACGGCTGCCAGCGCCAGAGACCGCGCGGCAAGCAATTTTATGCGTATATATAATCGCTCGAAAATGGTACAAGCAATCACCGTATCAAAAAAAGCTTCAAATAAAAAATAAAATTCATACCTTAATCTAAAACTTTGCCGCAGGAATTTTTTTCCTGACCTAAAAATAAAAAAGTTCCTCGCTTACTACAATTTTCATGTTTTCAATGGTGTTAAAAAACGACAATCAGTTTTAATTTGCCTAAATAAACTATAAAAAATATGTTTAGGTAAAAACAAACTATACAGTAAGAAGCACTGTCTTTTTCAGAAAGTAAAAATGCAAATTTGAAATTTTTACGTTGGCAAATAAGTGAAGCAGGGCAGGTTGAGTGAAGGTATGTTTGTGTAAAAGACAGAGGTTTATACGGCCCGTCCGCCTCGGTATCCCACCAATCCGACTGGTGGGCACGGACCGTTTTTCCACCACCTAGCGCGCTATCCAGGTTTTCCTAGGTGCGGAAGCGGAGAGAGGAGAGAGGAACGCGGAGAGTGGAATTGAAATTAACATGGCATTCCGCTCAGCTTCTAGGAAAACAGTAACATTAAATTGCCTAAGACAAGAGGAGTCCGCTCTCCGCGTTCCTCTCTCCGCTCGCCGATTCCGCGCCTAGGAAAACCCGGCTTAAATTTTTTTTTCCTTAAACTGTCTATTGTAATCTCACGTCAATTTTAATACATTCTAGTTTTAAAACAGATAGGAAAATTCCATCCGCTTCGTTGTATTTTAATAGCTTGTACAAAAAAAAAATGAAAACGTGAGGTAAGAATATTATTCTGCGTTCATTTGTGTGATCCGTAACAGGAAACAATCAAAATCCATAAAGTGTTTCCTAATGGTACAAATATTTAAAAGTACGACTTAAACATTAAATAACTAAAAAACTACAATATTCACACTTAATTAAAGGTTTACGTGCAGAGTGAAGTTCAAGTGTGGATATATAATAAACTATCAACATATTTATGCAATATTAGATTGTATGTTGATTTAGCACTAAATATTATGAAGTTTCATTCTTTTCTATTTGGTAAAGAGGTTAAACATCCATCTTCAAAGTGGGACGCAAGATGTTGAATTCCATTTGACTAACAAATTAGAACATTCCCGTGTTGTATTTCCTCCAGCAAGTAACTAGTTGATTCTTGCCGCACCCTACAGTCAAGAACGTAACCTCTGTATTTTTATTTTTAGTTTATTTTAACTATACGTATTTTATCTTAGTTGTTGCACGAGGCACAACTGAGTATAAAATAAACTTTAAGAGTATCTAATTAGGCTTTGGCGCATTAAATTAGTGATGGTAAGATTTTTTTTCAGGTTATTCAGGTTAATATTTCCCCAATAGGTTTATGAGTTCTTGGAGGCTAGCATCTTGGATAATTTTAAACAGCTGCTGAAGAGTTATTTATATTTTCTCAAATACCAAAGTAATTATAATTTAAATATCTGTGATATTATAAATATTCTTTGTAGTTTTGAATTGTTCTACAAGGGAGTCCATGGAAGCTAACGGCCATCTTGGATTTGCCCGCCATAAGAGCAATGTTAATTTAGTTAATTTAAAACAGCCGCTGAAGAGTTATTTACCATTTTAAAATATTTTTTCCTATAGTCACCCAACAAAGTTGGCTTCCTTGTACTGTTTATAGTACAGAAAGCTGCTAATTGCTGCATATTTATACTTTGCCGTACGGTTTATACTTTGTCGTACGGTTTATACTTTGCCGCACATCAGGATTCCAACGAAACAACACAAAACAGCGTGGTTCTATTATGCACGTAATCCGTGTACGCTTGGAAATAGGTTGGCAACACTTAAAGATAATAATACCATGAGCAGCTGATTAACTATTATAACTACGATTTAACCTGTCATTTCGTGTTTATAGTTTCGGTATTTCTGAACTTTCTGGACTTTTCTTTTAAACCTTTTTAAAACATTCCTACGATCTTAATAAACAAGAAAATACCTTTAAAGCATTTTTTTAGGCGTGGAAACCTTATTTTAAAACGCGGAGCACATTTCTTGCCGAGGAAAAATAGCGGAGTGATACGGACCGTGGGTACTACTACTTTCTCTAGGGCACCATTTGTGTTGCCAGCTAAACCTAAAAACGTGTTGTATAGTGTTTGAAAGTCTAATTATTTATATGCTTTATAGTGACTGTAGGAAAAATATAATGTGTAACACGAGTGAAAAAGGCCTTTGCTGCACTCGAGATCATTCCGCACGAGCCGCAGGCGAGTGCGTTAACATTGCTCTCGTGTGCAGCAAAGTGCCACTTTCACCCCTAGTTACACAAATAACTACTTCAAACTGTAGTTTTTTCATTGTTTAACGAGATAGTACGTCTACCCTCCATTGACCCTGAACGGTAGTGTTGAAAAGTGAGTTTATTTATTGTTAGAACTTTTGGCTTCAGTTTCCGATGTCTCGGGTTTAGATCTTGTCAATCGCTAATTATTTTTTAGGTTTCAAGTATGGGATAGTGCCTCAAACATCTCGGCCCATTCTGATGTAATGTTTGAAACTATTTCAGGACTACGGCCAGCGTTCTTTGATGTAAAGGCAGCGTAAGAAAAGTATATTGAAACAATGTATGCTAAGGATTAAGGAATAGTGTACACCTCAAAAGACACACACACAAATATAGATGGTGACAAATAAATAGACAAATAAGTCAACTTCAATTTTACCAGGCAAAAATCTGAATCTGAATTATAAATTTTAGTATATGATTTTTTAGTCAACGATTGGGTCTGACGATTGGTTGAAATCACTGTATTTCTTGTTTTCAAATGTTTACAGGATACGAGTTTGTGTATCAAAAGAGTAACACGTTATGTATCATATCCGTACGGTAAATTTTTGAATTAATTAGTTGTACTTCCTGTAAAAATATGGCTTTTGCTGTTAAGTTTTGAAATTAAATTCATATTTATAATAAGGAGAAGTTATTCAAAAGTAAGCAACGTTTTCTATCCCTAGGACATGTTTAACAATGGCTGTTGCATCCGGATTCAAAGGATGACGCGGGATTTACTACATCCGCCAAGATTTCATCCTTCTGTGTTTTATTTTATATTTTATGGAATCCCATGCAAAAATCTTTTATGTACTGGGAATAATGTGATAGTTAAAAAATATAAACGCAAACCATTTGATTATAATTGCCTTAAAAAAAACTCAAAATGCTGCACTAAATTAATAAATGAAATACAATTAACCTACAAGGCTGTACTTTTTTACTCTACAAGTGTTTGTTTAATTCTGTTCAACTTTTATCGATTAATTTGGCTTATTTATTAGCTTAAGTATTATATATTCTGTATTATTGCATAACATAAAACTAAATAAAGCTCTACATTCGAGCAGATGTAAACCAATGAAAATATTGTGCTAATAACCTCTCTACAGAATTAACAATTGATAAAAGTAGTGTGATAGTAATAAATTTGGTTCAATATCCTATTTTCGAGATGTAGTATTAAGTATAAGTAAGTCTATATACTGCTGAATGGACCCCATTATAAATTCATTTTCCAAACACATCCTATAAAATATATTGTTTGCGCAAAAGGTATTCAAGGATCCATGTCCTTTGAGAATATAAGTTCTCTTCCGAATGGTATTCAACCAGTGGATTTCGCCTAATGTATGGAATTCTGGTAATATCGTCTGCTCAAGATACTTTTCCTTTCGCAGAGAAATAATAACATATTTGTGTTGCTTTTGGTAAGCCTTGAATGATGTAATTTCTTTTTCATAAAGAAAATTCGTAAATTTCTCGTAACTTTGCACATGGTTTTGCCAAATCCTTCAGGGATATATTTTAGCATTTTAGACATTATTTTTTTATAGGAATTCATTTTATGTGATACTATGAAATAAATAACTTTCCGGTTGCAAGGTTCTAAATACAAATTAGTGTTAAGCAATTCAGACTTAAGATTTTAAAGTTTTACATTTGTTTTAGTAAATACAATAAAATAGGTGTGTAAATGTATAAAAATACGTACTAATTCACAATAACTAACTTTTAAATATATATCCATCGCTATTCGACCAGTCTGATAAACATTTATTATTTGACAATTTCTTAGAATGCAAATTATAATTTAAATAGAGATAGGAAATTGCATTTTCTTAAGCTAGCTTTAGCTACGTAGAGTTTTGTTTTTCAATTTTCAAAACAGCTCCAAGAGCCTGAAGCACAGTGTTTCATTATAAGAACGAGCTGACTTGGGTTTCAATGAAAGCAAAGGGGTAGGAGGGAATTGAAAAGTATAATTTCAGTTCTAAGTTGTTATTTTATCAAATACTATAGAGCTTCAATAATCTTTTCCAATATTAGTATGAACAATGTTTTGTTTGTATATTTTTAACATGTCGAGTAATTCCGGTAATAATCGAAATTCGTTAAGATATTAATTGTATAAAAAATATATATTGTATTATTTAACTGTATTTCATGACAGTTTTTTTATACAATCAACTGACATTAGGCTTCATACCTTTCGACCAACAGTCTAGTGGATTTCTCTTTTTATTGTAAGACCTGCATAATTTTACGTGTCATTCGTGTTAGTAACGCTTAAAGCAGTCCGATCAAATAATACTTTGGACCCACGGGTCAGAACTAAAATGCGGAAAACATCTTTTCTCACTTTGAACCTCTGGTTTAGAATTTTTGCCAGCAGGGGTGAAACAAGTAGGTTATAAGGGATTCAAGAAGAATATTGTATACATGATTGAATCATATTTGAATTTTTTCTAAGGACTTGTATTTTATTTTATTTGTATTAAATTTGACCAATATTTCATGTTTAATATAAATTTGTATCTGATGCTAGCTAAAGACTTTATTTATTTATTTTATAAGTTTGATAACTGTTTCTTTCTATTTTTGGTTATATTTTCAAATCGTAGGTTACTTTACCAGTTGGATTTTAAGCCACAGGACAAGCTATTGTTTGTAATCATATTGTCTTAACATAAAATATTTTTTGAATAAGGAACTGGCAACCATTGTGAAACGAAAAGAAGCAATTATACGCCTTTTACATGGAGTTGACGGAACTAACTTTAATATTGTCATTTGTTGATTCCATATTTGAAAACGGACCCCTGCTAAGGGCTGAAGAGTACTATGCATCACTCCCTTAGGTCCCGGGTTTTAATCCCATCAATCGCCAATGGCTTTTAACTATACAGTAATTTTTATGCCATATAGGCATAGTCTGAGTGATTCTTAAAACAGTTTCCAGCTAGAGTCCTTGCATTCAAAGGTAGGCCAATACTAGATTAAACAGGTAGCATACAAGATGTATACGATTTAGAAAACTTATCCCGAATCTCAAATCTCAAAACCTCTGAAAAGATTTCAGTTTCGAGATTAGATCTTCGATATAAGAGATTCAAAAGTTTTGAAATAAATGACTTTTGGTAGTTTTAATTTTTGGAACTGTTAAAAGCTTTTGGCGCAATATTATTGTTTATAAGACCGTTTACCCACAAACTGGAAACGATTAAGCAAACAGATCACCACTAAAACTGATGAGACGATTAAATTATTTTCTGAGCAGAAAAACGTACAAATACAAAATTGAAATCAAATAAAGTTTTGTATCCATGTTAAATCCAAATAAATATTGACCCCGAGTTTCAATTGATTTTATATCTATGTTTTTGTTAGTGTCAAAACATTAATTTATGTTATAGTTTTTTGTTTTTTCAGGTTTCATATATTCATGTGATTATGTATGGGTGAGAAGTCAATACCTACCTTTTATTTTTATTGTATATTAAAAATGTAATTATTACCTGTACTTTACGTATCCTTGACTAAACAATTAATACATTTTCACCTTTGGGTTTCAAGATTTTATTTTTGACTTTCGCTTTCGGTTTTTGTTTTGAGATTTGAAAGTGGATTCAACCATCACCGTAGAAAACTACTTTCTAAAAAAATATTTAGAAGTATGTCCCCGAATGGCAAAAATATCCTTATAAAAATATTTTATGGAATGCACACCATAACTCTCAATCTACAGAGACGTGTTCACACATCGGACAATTCAATCAGGACTGCGGAATCGTGCTGCTGGGATAATAAAGTTAGGACGGCCAGATTTAATCAACCCCTCCACAGACCTTGGGGTTGGTGAATGTATGTTGCCGAGCATCCACTGAACACATCCACTGTGTAATAGTAGGATCCAGTGTGGGGGAGCGATCTAGTCTAGTGGTTAGAGCGTGGGACTTCGGTGCCTGAGGTCCCGGGTTCAAATACCGCCAAATAGCCAATGGATTTTATCTAAGTGATAATACCTAGCCTGAAGTAATATGAAAAACAATTCCGAGCTCGTGTCTAGCGTCCTAGGACAAAAAAATAAAAATACAAACCCAAATAGTAGCATTAGACATTACACTAGGGTGCATCTCAATTACTATGTAGGTTTAGTAGATAAGAGTTTAAAAACACATAAAAAATTGACTTTGCTACTTTGCCCATGAGACTTATTCTTTTCATTGGTGGGTGAATAGCTAATTCTCAGATTAGAACAACCAATTCGTGATGTAATGGCGTAGCTTAAATCAATAGGTTGGGTGGATTTGAACACAATACTCAGAAACATAAGGCCTAACCTATATACAGCCGCGAACAAAGTAGAATGTGTAAAAAGTAATAAAAGACGGAACTGTAAACTAATGTGTTCTATTTCACATAGAACCACAATTTTTTTGTTATGTTTTTCATTGATTCAAAGAATTGAGTTAGTTGATAACAGGTAAACTATATGTTGGGCATTAAAGAACGCTTAAACTAATTTATGTAGTTTAATTTAAAATTAAAGCATTAAAAAATTAAATTTACAATACAGAACATCTTGCAAACTTTTCTTAGTGTTTTAAATGTTGGTTTTTGAGAAATTTCATTTAAAACTGCCTTTAAATCAGTATCCAAATTCACATCAGATGTTGAATGAAAATTGTACCATATTCATTAACCTAGGAGGTTACTTTAATATCACTATCCCCACTGGTAATTTTATGTTAAGAGTCCTTACAGGCCATCGGCCATCTTGGATGATTTCAAACAGCTGCTTAAGAGTTACTGTATTTATCGCCCAAAAATATTTTTTCTAACAACCAAGTGATTATAATTAAAATATCTAGTATACTATGGAATTAGAATTTTTGGTTTTGATTGTTATCCAAGGGAGTCCCTGGAAGTTAACGGCCATCTTAGATTAGCCCGCCATAAGAGCAATTTTAATTTCGTTCATTTCAAAAAGCCGCTGAAGAGTTATTTACCATCTCAAAATATTGAACCAAACACCAGAGTGATTGTAATTTAAATATCTATTATACTGTGAGATTAAAAATTTTCTTTTTAGTTCTTTAACCGTTTTACGAGAACGTCTAGGCTCCAAGGACTCTAACGACGAGGAACTAATTTAGATATGGCTAACACGTGACTGTATTATACAGCTAGTAATATTACTACTAATATAGTTTCCCCTAACACTTTGTCGGTATAATTATACCAAAGGATAATTTAGAGCTTCATCATGCTGCATTAGTCCCCTGATTGCAGTGATTTGGCAATTTCGTAACGCTGGAATGCTTTGGGAACCGCTGATGTTGTAATCCAACAATCCAATATGGATTAGGAAATCAGTTTTGGTAAAAGAATTTGCATTGGTTATATGACACAGCATTATTTTATTCAGACTATATTTTCACTTTAGATTTATATGTATACACATTTAACAAAACGTAAACTACTAAGCATCTAATAATGGTGAGTATATGCCATGCATAACCGAGAAAAACAAGGAAACAGGTTTTATTGGCTACTGAATACGAAGATTTGATGTTATATAAGAAATAAATATTTCTATTCACAAACGTAATAGATCGTTTTAGTGGTCTACCTTTTTTTTATTTTTCTGTATTATTTTGATCCTTGTGTAATAGGATGCGTCATTGTCGCGTGGGTTTGAATTAATTTGCCACAAATTAAATTGGAGCTGGGGTGGATTTAGTGGTTCAGTAGGTTGTCGGTATCTTCTTTTAACGATTTGTAAATGTGAACGTGTCAAATAAAAATCACATTTTCATCTAGTTTTCCCACTCTATGGTCATTTTTAATTATATGTTGATGGGATGTACATTTTTGTTGGTTGAAATGAGAGTTTGGTTTGTGTTCTTTAAATTGGCCTGCAAAGGACCTGTTTGGCCGATATGATATAGTTCACAATTACCACATTATAACTTGTATACCTCAGTTTTTTCCAGTTTCTCGCTTTTATTGGGAAGTTTTTATTCACAAACCCATTTATAAAACCTAGGTCACAACAGCCGACTTAATTTGAACTGGTGACTGAAGTTATTTAAACCATTATATTTGTTGCTAACCAGTTTAGGTACAATCGCATATAATTTTATTAAATTCAATTCAAACAATTTTATTCATGCAATTTTTAAATTAAATACATAATCCCATGTGCCATGCAAAGCACGCGCGAGATGAAAAACACATTTTTATTACTGTAATACATTTCATTTTCTGGCAGCAAACAGTTCATTTTTTTCTTCTTTGTCACTTTACAGAACAGTGAGTAGACATTTCCTATTGCAACAGTTTTGATCATATAAATAACACTTATGTTATAAATAAACAATTTAGAATAATTTAATAAGAACGCGGTTTTTAGAAAGACAATAATTCTACATGCAAATATAAATAGTTATTTATCTAAAACAATGCTAAAAATAAGTTACAGATTATTTATGCTATATTATGATTGATAGAAAACAACAAAGCTTTTGACTTTATCACAGACCTTTTATCATTATAAACTTCATTACCGAACATTTTTACAAATGCATTAAAAAATTTTGGACCAAGGCAACAAAACTGATGCCTACTTTATATGTAAAAATTATTAGTCGGCAAGACCATACCATAAGAAATGAAGGTCTATAAAACAAGTATACTTATCTCCGTAGTTATGTTTGGACTTTTCAGATACGATAGTTATCATTTAATACATCCTTAAATCCTGGTAGAAGCCTTTTATAGACAAACGTTGTGCTTCCTGTATGTGTTTCAAGGATTATTTCCTACTATAGGAATATAATGGATACAAAACAAATGTAGGTCACTATATTCTTCAATTTGTTTTTCTTTTGTTGAGGATCATATTTAGCAAAGAACAGTTTGGATGTTAAGATCCATCTAATATTGAATAACTCTCTAGAAGTAGACCTTTTAACTATATTCTTAATATTGTTATTCCTTCAACCAAAATAAACTCGCCATAAAGATACGTTTTTGCATGTGTAGCGAACATTGGTATTTCATAGAGTGTAGACTTAATTTTGTTTCGCAATTTAACTAAATATTGAAATTTCTTAGTAGAAACCTGCTACAATATTTCAATATTTTCTGTAAATCTTTTAAATTATCGTATCTATATACATTCACCATGAAGTTTTGACTCAAGATTGTTTCTTTAAGCCTTTAAGCTTAAGTTGGATCAGAAAGCAATCCTATACGTAAGATTGTATTATTGAGAAACTGTAGAGAATGCTCTAACAATAGACCCACCAAAGGACCAACCGTTAAATGACATTGATGTACAATACATGTACGGCGTTGATATCCATGATTTAAACGGCTCAAGGGACAATGTGAGCATACATCGACTATGGACCCAACTCAAACACTACTGAGCACATTTCGTTAGTCATGATGTAAGCTGAATACACACAAGTAGTATTCGTTGATTAAAACTTAATGTTGTTACTTAAGTGATGATTGTGAACTTATGTTTTATTTCGGTCAGGGGAGGAAGATATATATATCATTGGCATTTTGACGTAAAGGGACCGGATCGAACCCTGTTGTATCACGATTAGTAAAACGCAAAGGTTTTGCTACTTCTTTTACCTTGAATCCGTCCTCATGCGAGAAACCCCCAAAATATCAGTACACGAACCCAGCCCAAGCTGTGAAATCGAATAATAATAACAACTTCGAAAATTGAATATTAATCAAAACAAGAAGAATAAGAAAAATAAATACAACAACAAATCTGAATTTCCTTTATAACCAACAACGGTATAAATATCAAATTGGAATAGCCTAACATTTAAGTTTTCCATTTTTTTATACTACTATGTTAAAGAGTCATAAAAGCTAAAGGGATGATAATCTCTGTTGCAAAAGCCCATATTACAAAACGCTGTAGCCATTCAATTGATTGCAGATTCTTCATCTTTCGCCATAAAGATTTACACCAGTTGTAAAACTGGTCGAATAACCCAAATATATTTCACTTCACCAAAATCACAAAAAGGTTAAAAATGAATTTAAATTTTTTTGATAACAACATGGGCCTTATGGGTTGCAGCGTGGGATGAAAATAGAGAAATCTGTACATAACATGTTTATGGTCCATTTTCAATCACTTGACGACCTCTAGTTCTAATTATTTGATATGCCAACACAAATACACAAATTAATTTATCTACTAAAAAAACCGATTTGAACGTAAATTCGTTAAATTATTTGTGATTTTTGAGCCAAAGTAAGCCCCAATCAATATCCTAGTTCCTAGTTAACAACTGTATCGCATAGTTTTAACATTTGACGCTAGCAAGTGATTCAGGCCAGCCAGAACGGTCCAATTTAGCATCACGCCCTATCAGCAGTACAGGGACAACAACACTGCACTCGCACCATGCATTATACATTACATGACCCGCAGTACGAGGTGGAGGTTGGTGCAGAATGCAAAGATGCTCTATGTTTCGCGATCCGAGTTTTAAACACATCTCGCTGTAAAATGTTGCGTCACACAAATGTGATGTTATCAACAAGTGCGTTAGGGGTTAAAGTAGTTTTTTGAAGTCGAGGACATCAATTGAATATTTTCCTAAATGAAAAATTATCTTGACAAAAAAGGTTAATTTACAAATATTCCATAACATTACAATTTATATTTATGTGTGTTGTATATGATACTACAATAACTGTCACTTGATCAATGTTTCAACTAGTTTTGATTTTTAAATATTTCAGTTGTATTTTTTATTTAGTTTCGGAATATATTTAAAAAACAAAATTTATTTCAAATGACCTAACCATACTGGCGAAATAGTTTAGTATATCCGTATTAGATCTTCATTTATACATAGAAGCGATTAAATAAAAAACTTTATACGGGTTTATACGGACGGGTCGTCTTTGAGTTTCGGAAATTTTTTACGTTATATGGTTCAGGAATGATGCCTAAAAAGCTCGGTAGAGAGTTTAGATACCTTTTTATTAAAACTTTAATTTCTTATAATCTATTAGTAATGGAACTATCCGACATAGATAAATCTCTCTTTGCCTGATAGTCATATTTTTGATTTGTATTATAGATAGGTTGACAATGTGCTCCAAACAATCCACACGGGCTATCCATTGGCGATTATCAGGATTTGAACCCGGGCCTACAAAACAGACCCACCTATAAAATCTATTGTTTTATGTCCCACCTTCACATCATCCTAGGTCGCTAATTCTAGCCTGGAACTGTTTTGCACATAAGTTGAGGCTAGACCTAGAGGTTTTTTTTTTTAGTGATAACGCCGAAACAAAAAAAATAATAAAAATTTTGCGAAATAGTGTAATTCACGATAATCCTCGAATCGTGTCCTAGCGACCTAGGACAAATAAAGTCCTAGAGGGTTGTGGCATTATTAAATTGACACACCCTTTGGTGATTGGCGGGATTTGAACCCGGGACCTCGGGCACCAGAGCACCACGCCACTAAACCAGGTCGCTCTCAACCACCCCTAACCATACCAATAGTGCCCTGATAGTATGGAATAAAATATTTCAAGTATGATAACCGTATTGCTTCATAACCTTTCCATAGTCATGGTAAATATTTTCTTTGAAATAACAAAATTAAATTTTAAACATAAAGCAAACACACCATCAATACAAATACTTTGCTATTTTACAAAAATGTACGGCAAAACAAAACCAAGTTAAAAAGTGAACTCGGCAACTGTTCGATTGAACGGTTTTGATGGTGAAATGAAGCCCTCTTTCCACCCCGAATGAGCTTTAAAGCTTTTGAAGTTTGTGCAACACAGAATGGAGGCCTACAGCAACTTTGGTTATTGATCGTAGCTTTGCCGATAAAAAGAATGTAAGCTCTAATATTTTTACAAAATTCGTCTTTTTACATGTCTTTCTTCATATAAATCATGCTATTATTTAAGACATTTAATGGCCAATGAGCTTATATATCACATATTACTAATATTTTTCTCTGTCCCTTTTAAATAAGGAATTTTTTATTAGCTCGAATCAATAAATTTACTTACATTTTTTTTAAACTAACTACAACTTTTCATGTATAAAATACACATTTCCCCTGTGGTAAAAGAACTGGGTGACTTCAGACCCAAGTCATTTTAAAATGTCTCTCAGCCAGCTTATGTAAACATTATATGCAAATAAATTATTTAGAAAGCAGCATGTTTCAATTTTAACTACGGATATGATGTAAATTACAATTAGTAAAATTTATAATTACCTTTAGCTAGTACGCAAAGCCTCAAAAAAGAATCTTCCAGATCTTACCTGAAACAGAAATCAATTGTAAACATCCTGCAGACAAATTTAAATCAGTATGACAAATTAGATTACGCTTTTTATTAGTCGTAACAACTACTGAATTCATTGGCTTCTCCACTATAAACTATATGCGTCCAAGTTATAGGTCGAGCAGGCATTTTGATATGAAACCGTTATTGGCTTTCTGACTGATATGGTTCTGTCTTTCATTCGTATCACTTCAATATAAAAGTTATTCTAAACAAAAATAGCTTTATAAGAACCTTTATTTTATAAAACTAAAACATTGTTCACACAACTTCCATAATCGCTTTTAAGATAATATATAATTAGTGCTATACACTAATATAGTGAAAAAGTGATAGTGTTGTTATCTTTTATGGAACTGCGTTCCAAAAATACTAGCAATAGCTTAAATAGTGAAGTAGATTTCGTATGTTTTAAAGGAGGGTCTGTGATCAAAGTACAGAGAAAACTATTCTCCCTTTAGAAGTTTATCTTTTTCTCTTTTCGACATACATACATTTTCTCGATCTACATCTCAAAGTGGCTCCGTAACTCTTTTCCACGGTGTTTTCTCACAACTAAGGGCAAAATGGTTGGAGATTATGGGGATTTGAATTGGGAAATTTTCACTCTAAATACTGTACTATCAAGTACCATATCAGTCAAAGAAATATGACTTGTGTTTTTTAATTTATGGAATCTGTTAAGGCGGTTAAAAAAGGGAGAAAATCTCACAGAACGCAACACGGTATGTATCTTATGGAAAGAGTAGTAAAATAAATTATGAAGCGCCGTAAGAACTAATTCGTTACCAATCTCACATAGGGATTGAGGTAAAAGAACTCAAATACGTTTAGTTCCGATTACGGTACTTAAGAGTGTTTTATGGATCAATAAATGTTAAACGTCTCTTTAAGCAATCTGTTATCGATGTAGGTGTCGTTTACCTCAGATATTTATTGGACTTAAATATCCAAATTGCTACTTATTGCACTAAATAATCTAAGTATAACCGTTATGTTTTTATACGTTTATAATTTTTTTTATTACTTTTCTTTAACATAGTGTGAATGGCCATTTCGTTTGACAGATACGTAAATTAAAACAGTTAATGTTAATGCTATTAATAAAAACGTATACACTTTTTAGAAAAAGTTAATTACTAATTTATACTCTTTTAAATCATCAACGAGCTTAGAAAGGTAATAAAAAAACTAAGACAATAAAACAAGGTTTTCAGTTTAAACAGGATGAAACGAAATAATTATTTTGGAATGGGTACCTACCAATCATGGAATGGGTACGTATCAAAAATGTAACGTACAACCCCATAGATCGACAAACTTCTAACTGTAATATTTGTTCTGCAGCGATTGTTGATGTAGATTTGTCATACTTAAGAGTTTATAGGATTATTCGTTTACTAAACAGTCTGCGGATTCAAAATTAGAGATAATAACTATTGACTAGTAATTCATTGCAACTCAGCTGTATAGGCTTACAAACTATCCCATCCTGTAATCGGTGACTTTACAAATGTCAATCTTTGTAACGCGAAATAATGAACACTTCTATATTTTACTGTTCAGACCAAATTTAATTCAAAATTATTATTAGCTTTCATTTTTTAATCCAACAAATTGAATGAAGTTGTAAGGTTTTAAATAAAAACAATATAAACTGGATATAAGTATAAATTGGTATTAATCCATTATACTGCATTGTTTAATATGAAATATATAAAATCTAATAGAGACTAAAGGTTTGAAAACATCGTAACTATTGTCTTAAAAGATATAATATATTGTTATATCCATCCAGGATAATGTTGGGTAGACAAGCGGTTAAGGTATGCTTTAAAATCTAGGTTATATTGATTTTAAGTTGAGTGGGCTTGATTCTAGATCCAAATGTCTTTCTGGCCAATTAATAGTAACTGAATAATTAAATGTTTGAATCGTCATAAACTTTTAAGTCCAGCTTAGTGCATTATTAAAATAACTTTTTTATTAAATTGAACAAACATGGGAAACTCGCATTTTACAAAATCTAAAAACAATTCTGAATCAACTATCCTAGAAATCAATAACTATTCTGTATGACTAAAGGTGGGCGTTCGATAAAAAAAAAAAACTCTCCTAATTAAACCATTTCGAACTGTATCCGTATCCTTAGAAACATAAAAATTCCGAAACCATAGAAAGTCATAAAAACTTAAGTATAAAATTGTGTAAAACTAACCAAACCAATTTTATTTTCGACTTCCTCCAACAGTTTTCAATATACATAATTTGATTCAAATACTACTTGTACATAGTAACCTATTACAGTACATTACAGGTGTAATACAGTTTTATATTGTATCTATCTATGTTAATGTCAGCATTGAAACGAAAACATTAAGGGATAAACAACTCGTTTACAGTTGAATTAAGGCTTGGTGTAGTCCCGGTTTACGATTTGATGTATATTTTATAACCGGCGTCTAAATAAAACTGACTCCTGTACCAACGAAGTGTCAATACCAACCTGGAGGTAGGAATAAATACCGACATCTTGCTTTCTCATGTTTATTATATGCTGGAGACTTATATTTTTTTAGAAAAATTCCATTCCAACCAAAACGCATAATACTACAAACGTTGTGTTAGGTTACTAATATTTTGTAAAACAGGTCTTGGAATGGATCTGTTTAATTAGTTTTCGTTCTGTATAATTGAAAAGGAGCAATCACGTCTTTAAGGAATAGTATACAAGAAGTAGATGAAGAAAACAAGTTTTTATCAGGAGGTAGCCTTCAAATACTGCAAATCAATATTGGGAATTTAATTATTGACCAAGCCATACTCAAGTGATTGTGATCCAAATTCATGCTGTATGTACACCTATACGAATTTTGGTCAATTTGGTTTGGATAAGTTTTTGGATAGTGTCTACTTCCACCCAAAAAAAAAAACAAATTTTTAAACGTAGGAGTAAAAGGCAAATTTTACTTTTAATACAATGTGCGAATTTAAAATATATCAAATTATGAATTATTTTTAAAACTATGAAACAATAAAGGTATTCTGATTTCTGAAAAAAATCCTTATGTATATGCAATTGCTTGAATTGAATTGCGGTGCACTAGTGTATACATATATATATTATTGGTTATAAGTGTGATTGTTTATTACATGGTTCACGGTCAAATATTACTTCTCAGCTTAAAATGTCTTTTCTTATCGCTTAGTAACAATAATTAGAAACTATTTTAAGTTTTACTTGGATAGTATACAGTTCACGCCAAGGTTACACGTCAACATGGTAGCCTAGTTACTGTGATTTTTATTTTAGTACCATATGTAGTGAAAAACACGTTTAAAGTCTCAATTTCCTCCTTTAATTAGGTTTCAAATGGCCAACCGATAAAAATATTGTAAATTTGTTAATATTGTTAATTAGTGTTGAAAAGCTGGTTGGTTAGTGAGCCGTTTTCTGACATCCTGATCCGTATCCTGACTTCTATTTCCAAAGTCTTGCCTCAAGAAGGGCTCTAGGGTTTGAGGCTGGTATATAGTGAACACAAAAAGTTAGGTTGATCATTTTAAAAATGCCTTTTCAAACTAATAAAAAGGGCACCAATAAAAAAAATTGAAATATGAAGGTAAACGTTTGAAATAAAATAATTTTGAAGTCTGATAAGGTAAGAATAATTATGTTTAAACACATCACGACTACTTATGGTTGTTTTTTAACTCACTCTATTAGCAAACCTGTTTCTACATTAACCTTGTTAAAGTTTTTAAAATATGCAACCTACATAATGAAATAATTTTTATTCAGTCATATTTTATTTTATGTCAATATGGTTTTTTAAAGCAAAATGAACTACTACTTTTAATTTTATATGGGATAAAGTTAACAAACGAATATTCCAGTCCAACATAATATAATGTATATGTAAAATGTAAAAAATCTCAATAAATAGTTTTAGTTTTTACATGATGTAAGTATTGGTCTAAAACAGCAAGTTAGATTTCAAGTGTCTGGAATATTTTTTTATGGTTGATATGAGGCGGAACTAACTTTAAAAATAGTTTTTCTTTATAAAATATAACTTCTAGGCTGGCATTTTAAGTGCTGGCGTTACTAAATAAGTATTTAAAATGTATTTAAAACATAGTTTCAATATATATACTTATAATAATCATAATCTGACTAATTTAATTAAATAATTATTGAAACCCCGTTTAAAAGTATTTACTACCTTCATCTAAATTATCATCCCATAAGTAAAAGATTGTCTTGTTAAGACAACAATTGTACTACTGCATTCAGACATTTAATGTACTCTTTAGTTAGCATTTCTTCACAAGTCTGGAATTTCTATACGAAATTTTCAGAATATATTCGGTGGAGTTTATTTTCCACGTTATAAAGGAACGGGTATCCATCACCTACTTTCCGAAACTGGATTGGGCGGAGAGCAGAGCTTTTAGGCGAATGGTCCAATCGTGGAAAAGCTGAGTGTATTTTAGAAGCTCTTCTGAGAAAACATTTTATAGTCACGAAGAAGATAATCTTAATTGGTTACGAAAACGGTAAATATTTCACCGATATGAAACATGGGTATTTTTATGCAATTTTGAGTGGGATACGCATTTTTTTATTACCAACCACACGTGCAAAAAACCTTTAAATAATAAAATGATAAATAAGAAAACCACCATATTTAACAAACTTACAATGTTATTCGTTAAAACTGAAAACTATGATTTCTCATCTACTTCATATCTGAATTATTTGTAGTTTATAGCCTTTTACTTAGGTCAGTAAAATTTGTTGTTGAAAAGATTATTTTACTTTCTCACCCTAAACATAGTATATAGGCCTAACTATTAAATTATAATTTTCCAAAAAAATGTCTAGTTTAAGTTTTTGAAAGAAATATCCTTTTTGGGCCTACCTTAATAACCTAAAAAGCAGTTTTCAAAGTAAAGTCTTTGTGAGTGTGCGTGCGTTTTGTGTGCATGTGTACAACAGAGCTAAAAACCACGCCTGTGGTCCAATTTTTATTATATTTGGTTACGAATTCATGGTACCTGCAGTCGTTTCTTTTTTATGTTGATTATTAATAAGCCTATAAATAGCGGAATAACCACATATAAAATTACGGAAAAACCGGATTTTCAAAATGGTTCAACATTTTTGGTTAAAATTGTGTGTGTTATAGTTCTTACAACTCTTAAAAAATTGTACCACCCCCATTGCTGTGAGAATTACAGTTAAAGGTCATTGAAATGTTTGTGATTTTCTCCATGAATTGTCATAGTTACTCCCACTCCTTATAAGGGTTGCTTACAAGCTAATTAGATACATGATATGTTAGATTGCTGGCACCATTTATTCTTAAAATAGCAAATTCACTCAGTGGTGCTACTAGAGTGCGAGGCCTCTATCCGGAGGTCCTGAGTTCAAATCCGTCCAAACACCGATGGAATTTGGTTATGTGGTAACGCCACGACATGGATCGAATCCCAGCTGTAGGTTCACTTTATAACTGAATAAATACATTTTCTAAAAGCAATAATATAATCAAGCAAACCCACTAAACCCAGTAATATTTACACTATAATAATTAAGAGAAAAACGCAAAAATTGGAAATCACAATGACACAGAAGTCATAAAACTAATCAAATGGTGGTTTTGTGTGGACTTCTCAGAAAGAGTCGAGCTTGAGGCGGAGTTCGTAATTAAAGCGGCTCTGTTGTAGTCTCAGCTTTACGAATTGTAACAAATAAAAACAAGTTATCACAAAGTAAGAGAGTCACACTCAAACCTGAAAGAGCTACTAAAATTTGTTATAGCCAATAAACCGCCTTTTAATTTATATCAGATTCAATGTTAAGGGTTTTAATTCTATTTATAGAAATTAATATATTGGGAATAACAGAATTATTTATCAGATAGAAATTTTCGTGAATAAAAAGAAGAATCAATAGATGTTAGTTTGTTTACAGGTTAAAATATCTGTAGCCTATTTTTCATTGGATGATCATTTGTTTTGAACCAGGTTCATGTTAAAGTAAACAACAAAATAATAATTATCTTAAATCACTGGGCTTGTTGATTCGCAGTACACGTAAATAATTATTTTAACAAAAATTTTTTTTTCATACTCGTGTCTCATTGGTCTTTATGTGCTACACCGTCTCTATACAGTCCTAGGAATACAGACAATTCTCAATAACTTGTTAGTTAACTTGTGTGTTTACTTAAAAACTATACATTATGATCAAACTGTCGATCGTATAACGAAAAAAAGGTGCGTGACATTGCGACAGATATGTTCAATATTTACCCCTTAAACGGGATCAAGAGGCTGAAAATGGTGAAATTCTAATGTTGACCAGCTAGGATCGGTTGTTTCAAAGTCGTGTTTGTACTAAGCAAAATAGTATCTTACTGAGGAACCCTACCTTTACAGTTAGTATGGTGGAACCATGAAAAAAATTGTAAATATTCATCATCCGAAACACAGATCCTCCCAACCAAGTGTTTCGGCCTACAGATAATAGAAAACCTATTTATACTGTAATTACTGTAAACTGTTAGTGCAAAGTGTTCACCTTATTTTTAAATAATCTACTTTGAGTGGTGCTCGGAGAGGATGAATTATTAAAAGCTCCATTTTAAACTACGCCTTTGTACAATCACCCGGTCTATTTATACCCTCCTTTGACAATTATTATCAACTTATTTTTATAGAATCCCTTGTTTTTAAAAATTGTAAATGTATCAAAATTGTATTACTATATTTCTCACAAAGGTACATTTTGTTACAGTAATCGACACAATTTAATTTACATGCATTACCAACTGTATAGCATGGTGTGAATAGTATTTATTATTATGAAAAATTAGTGATGTGTATCTGAACTTCTTAACGAATATACGAATATATATATATATATATATAAGTACTTAATAATTATTGTACACCACAGAGTTATTTTTTACTTTATAGATAAAAACCTATTAGCTGCTTTTATCTAATTAGAATCAAGTTTTTGCCAGGCTATAGACTATAGAGGTCATATTGCGTCAGGTTAGATAGGTACCCACTTCATTTGATATTTATATTTTAAATTTGTAAAATATTTTGTTAAAAGATAGAAATAAACTACCCTAACCCTAAACATGCATTTTAAGGGGCAGGGTTTGCTAAAGGGGTTTGGATATTTTTTTGGAACCTATGAGTTTAAAAAGTTAAATATTACTATTATGTTATTTTTACTTCAAAAAGGTCGGTTGACTCTTTTATCATGCATTTTGCCCATCTACATCATCCGGACGATCCTAAGTGTGGAACATATCTAACTAAGCAAATGATGGACTGGTACAAGAATGAACTTTCCTCATAAATCTTCAGTTGGAACTCAAAAAACCAATTACTTTGTTTAATTATGTGTTTGTGTTTCTACGACAATGGAAATTTCAAGTATTTTGTTTAAGGAGACGGTCCAAACCTTGGTATTGTTACTACAGTACAGTATTTAACATAGTTTTTATTTCATCGTTTTACTTTCCGTCATTCCCACCTTCTAAACAAATGAATCCCCACCGATTTAGGCCTAATTCAACACATAAAACTGTTGGATAATTTATCCAAAAATTACACTCGAAACACCCATATTTTTTATGGCTCCTAAATCTACAATAGTGATAAAATACGTTTTAAAAACTGTTACGCAAATATAATGCATTGATAGTTGTACCTCTGGCAGGAAATGTTCAAACATAAGTTATATTTCCCATAAAGGCCATCTCACTAGTTTGTTCCATATGCAAACAGTCTTAGTATGTCACTGGTCAACAATAGCATAGTGGTCTCCATGTTTGTTTTCTCCTTGCCTCGTAATACGCTCGTAACTTTTGGCATGAATCGTGTTACTGTATGGTTAGTTTTTCTATATTTTATCATGAATTCTCTGAAACATAATTATTTATAGCGTGAACAGACAGTTTCAATCATTACTTGACGAATTGAATTATGAAAAACTTTACAATTTCCTATAGAGCTCATACTGTAGTGAAAGAGGTAAACACGTCATTTTACGGTTGATGGTATTTTGAAAACAAATAATTGTATTAGTTTAATTGTACGAGAAATGTATACTACACTGGGAAATAAATTCTGGGCCATGATCCATGTTAAAAAGTAATTTAATGTTCATTTTATGCAAAAACGTACTATTGAACATTTAATAACATATATTCGAAAGTCATACTTACAACATACATATAACGACACTAAGTAAAATTTTAACCTCTTTTAAAATAGATAAATATTTAAGAGAGAGAAAATATAAATCTTTGATATCTAAATATATAAAAGGCAAAGCCCTCACTGACACACACTCACTCACTCATCACTAATTCTCCCACTTCCCATTTACCTAGGAGGCTGAAATTTGGTACACCGATTCTTTAGGCATTAAATAGGAAAACTAAGTTATTTTTATTCTGATCGGACTCTCGGGCTCCGCCCCAGTGGTTCTGGAGTTTCCCATGTTAACCTTATGATTTTTCATATTTAAAAGGAATTAATGAATCTTATCAGCTGTTTCAATTAAACAAGTTGGTTCTGTTCTATGATGTTCAATAGCTTTAAAGTTACAAGGATTGCCAACAGGGTGCAGCACTATTATTATTTTTTTAATTTATGACAACAGCTAATTTGCAACCAAAAGGTGACTGAGCGTAGCGAACGAACTTCAACCTGGAGGCGAGTTAGCGTAGCGAACGAGCTCCAACCTAAAGGTGAGTGAGCGTAGCGAACGCACTTCAACCAGGACGTGATTGAGCCATGCGAACGAGCTCATCTTGAAAATTAAGAAGTTAAACGGGGCAAAGCCCGTGGGTACAGCTAGTCAATTATACACGATGAACTGGATATACGTTTAAAACAATGGGTGGGGGACATTCATTATTTAGTTATCTTTTCACAATCATTTTGAATAACCATGGTTTTAACAAACAGTATTACAATATTGATTTTTAAAAATTAAATTATATCAAGACGATAGCCTTAACTACATGTGTAATACTGTAATGATACACATTTTCTAACTCTACTTTTGTTTTGCAATAGTACAAGAACTACAATTAGAAGAATATTGGTCTACTTACTCATTTAAGGCTGTGTAAATTCATGTTAAAATCCCAAAATAATTATTAAACCCGACTTTTAAAACTTATTTATACACAATGTTTAGTGTTACATTTTATCAGTTGTCTAGCACAATTAAAGTACAGAAATATACCAAAAACCGTTTTAAACAATTAATTTTCCAATAAAATTGAAACAACACCCCCTAAGTTATATGGGAACAAATAAATAAAAGCATTCTTGTAAACTAAACATTGTGACTTTAAAAAATAAGGACCTGAATCGCGAGAGATTCTAAAATCAAGAATAAGATATTATTTAAATACTTCTGATATATTAATTACTTGATAAAAATATAACATATTCATAACTCCCCAAGGTACCCCAGCTATCAGATAAACTGTTGATTATACTTAAGACGAAGCACAAACAAAGACGAAGATGAAAAACGCACATAACAAGTATACACACCTTAAAACACCTTGGCCTATTAATTTAAATTTATAATGTAATATTTATCACCCTCAACAAATTTTTATGGCGTAAGTACGCGCTACCTTGCGACAAACGACAAAGGGACTACGTGCAATAAATGGAGGCATCGAGGCAATAAACATTTATAGAGTCATAAAACACTTTAAGCCACAGGGATGAACTTTATTACACTTAAATGTTCGAATGGGCCCACAGAGTTTATATTTTGTTATTCAAACAATAGTAAATGTTATTTAAATAAATGTTTACATCAACGATACGGTATAATGTAAATATCTACGTGTTTTTGTGTGTGTGTTATGGTGTTTATTTTTCTAACGGATAATAAAGTTCCTATCATGACTTGCAGGTACTGTACAGAGAAGAGGTTATTTAAGTATTTTGTGGGTTTGAAAAAAAATATATATATAAGCTACTCGATTGATTTATCAACTCAGATTTCACCACAAAGAATCTTGAGAACACAGTGTAACCCAAACCCAATAATAAATATAATCTATCTTAAACTACCACTACACCACATCCTATATAGTATTTATTTCCAAAATTATATCACTGGGTAGCGATAAAACATCTTTCTTGGCAATGGCAAAGTCTCTGGTTTGATTCTAAGTAAGCCAGTAACTAGATACAGTAGTTCAAAGATTAGACTCATATATACTCTAAAATTGTTCTCAATCAAATATCGTTCAAATATGGCTCAAAAAGTCTTATTTCAGTAGTAACCAAGCCACATAGATCATCCTCTCAGAATTATACTCAGCTTGAACAAAGCTCGCACCTGTCTGATTAAACTATTAACTGAATCTCAGAAACTGTCGTACCGCATCAGGCATAGTGTAAGTTACCATAAACTGCAATCTGACTTACGACGCAGACCAGGGGGAGGTTAGGTATAGATTGTTGTTTCGTGATAGAGAGGGGTGTTTGTCAGTGGGGGGGGGAGGGGGGAGGGGTAAGGCAAAGCTATAAGGCTTCCCCGCTGTGTCAAGATATAGTGGGACATAAATACAATGCTGGCAATCTCAGACAGCGATCGTAGGAATTGTGGCCAAACGTATAACCTGGTAAGTTAAAGATATCACCTTCCAGTGCAGCCGAGCACTCACTTTGTATTGTGAAGTAAAAAGTGTGTTTTGACCTTAAGGGGATTTTGCAAAATAATTTTTGGTGTTTAGTTATCAGTTTTGATTAACTTGGTGAGTAGATATGGCAGGTACAGGGTGGACCAAAAAAACAGGGACAATTTTAAAATGTTATTACTCAGCTGTTATTAAGGCTGGAAAGTTCACTGATGCGGCAAAAGAAAGTTTATATGATGCCATTTAGTGTATAGTTACTATGGATCATCAATGGTTACCGCAACATCGTGCCGTTGTCATAGAGACTTTTTTGAAGAATAATTTGACTTTCATTTCTACTCAACGTCAATTTCGTGTTCACTTCAACTTTGGCCGTAATGGTGCAGCCCCAAACCGAATAAACTACCCAAAGATGGGTAAACAATGTCCTAAACACGGCTTTTGTACTCAAAATGAAACCTATGCAAATTTAAATTTCAATGCAATGTTTTGCAAACGGTTGGCTTTGGACGCTCGAGGCAGGACACTCGCGCGAACCATTTCAATGTTTTCCGGCGTTCGAACAGTCCGAGGTATATTTTACTAGGTTTGACTTTGAGTGCAGAAGACGTGTTCTGGAAATTACTTACCCAACTTTAAATAGTTTTTCGCTTTGGAGTTGCACCATTACGGCCAATGTTGAAGAGAAAACGAAATTGACGTTGAGTAGAAATGAAAGTCAAATTATTCTTCAAAAAAGTCTCTATGACAAAGGCACGGTGTTGCGGTAACCATTGATTATCCATAGTAACTATACACTAAATGGCATCAAATAAACTTTCTTTTGTCGCATCAATGAACACTCCAGCCTTTATAACAGCTGAGTAATAACATTTTAAAATTGTCCCTGTTTTTTTGGTCCACCCTTTATAAATTCAATCAAGTTTTGATTTTTTTTACCTTATTGAATTATTTACTAAGCCAAGATTAAATGTGATGTTACAGTTTCTGAAATATCTCCTGGGAGAGATCAATTCTTCTGGTATACCCGTTTCACTAAACACATTCCCAGAAATAAATTTATATTGGTGTTTTACGTATTCCGAATATTTTGGCCTAAACTTTTAAGCAGTAAATTGACATCTTGGCTACACGATTAAGGCCATTGGATTTGATGTTTAGCCGTTTGGGTTGAGCCGATGATTTTAAAAGGTCCTTTCCAACTATCAGATGGATGTAGTCTAATGAGATGCACATCACCTTTGATCAAGACAGGATTTATAAACCTCAATCCAAGTTGGCGTATCCTGGCTTGAAATAAAACACCTTAAACCACTTGATCAAAGAGCAGACTCACAGTTTTCGAAACGACAAAACGGGAGCGCAGCAATAGTCCGAAAGACAGAACTCCGAAAGGCACTAGTCCGAAAAGAATTCAAGGGTCAGGCACTGCTCCAAAAAACAGTGCTCCGAAAGGCAGTAGTCAAAAAATTATTTTCGGAGCAGTGCCTTTCGGACCACTGCCTGGATCTCCGACAAATAGTTAACCCAACAACGCGTAATCGTTACAATCTTGTAACTCACACATCGCAGCAAATTCCAGGTATATTTTTTACTTTTTTAACTACCTTTTGTTGTGCTATGCTTGCATAGAAACGTTTAAGGCTAATCAAAAATCAAGTGTGTGTTACGAATGGTGTGACTTGTGTATAGTTTTTCATCTATGACCAGCTGTTTCTTTGGATTGGACCATTTTTATAGTATTAGCATTATGGATCATGAACAGCCAATTCAAATTTCCAACTGTTACCAAAAGGGTACTGACTTTCTCTTTATTAAACAGGCAACCTATAGACATAATACTACTAGTAGACTACCAGTAGGCACTAGTAGACATAATATACAATCAGTTATAGATGAAGTTGTATGCCACTCAATACGGCTTACAATATATTAAACTAGATATACGAATCACATACACCAGTGTGTGTATCTTAAGATGATTATGAGTGAATGAAGGGTGATGAATAAATAAAAGTGTTGTTACTGACTGAGATCAGATTGTTTTTTCACGACTATTGATTAAGAGCCCAGATGGGTTTAGGCTTAAAACATCAACAAAAAGCTACAAATCCTCACAAAATCGAAGAAAGAAATTAAATGAAAATCCTTCTTTCTTTAAGGAACTTTATGAACAGAAAAAAACTACTATGTCCACTCAGCTACTCAGCCATATGTTACGGGATTTGTTTTTTAGGTTTGTTTTCTACACCAATCGTATTTCTTTTACGTATTGAAAAGGGAATGTCCAACCCCTGGTCTTGTTACAAACGTAAAAACCTTGGCCATTCGGGCTTTCATGTAAAAGGGAAAGAGGTGAGGTAGTACAATCCCTCACAAATCGCACATTTTTATGCTAAAATGTTTTTCTGACTTTAATTTCGGTTCATTGAACTGGGTAAATAAAAAAATACACACGCCATACACGCTCATAGTACGATCAAAGCACTTTGAAAAAGGTAAACTAGTCTCTTTAAGCTTCGCTCCCTTTTTAATCAGGTTAGTTTGGTTAAATTCGACAGAATCGAGCGCGTTGGATACTTGGCATAGCGTTTGATTAACAAAGAGGCGATGAGCCGATGTGCCCGACTCGTTTGCCTAACTGCTCTACCTTAAGCACATGTGCCATGAACTCGGACGTAAAAAGGGTTACTTTTAAATCTTCCCATATTGAAAAACATTAACTGAACTATAAAACAATGGTGGTACCTACGGTAGGTTGGTGATAGGTCGATTATACGTAGAGGTTATATCATTGGTGTTATCTATTTCCAATAACAGTGTTATTTCTTAGAACAACAATAGTTTGTTTGGTAGTGGAGGTTTGCATTAATTTATCCTAGATTTAAATGGTGTTATCGTTTACCCTAATACCACTGGTGTTTACAACTGTACTACTGTCTTCGTATCAGTGTTACACACTACACAGCCATCGGTATTTTTACTTATGATAGAAAACTTTCCAAATCATGGGCACGTAAAGAAAAATTAAATTTAATGCCATCGATAATTGAGAGCCCTATAAAAACATATAATCCCACAACCCTTAAATATTTAAGAAATTACTTACAAAAAAGTAAACTATAAATAACTCTCATATTTTATAATCTATGCCTTATGGCAAGAGTTCTTTAATAAAAATAAAAATACCAAAAAACTAATTATATGTTTTCTTCTTGCACACTCAGCCAATATGTTTTTAACTATAGAATTTCAGTTCCAATTCAGTTTAGTATGTAAAGGATTATTTATTATTTGCAAGAGGATACAGCGTTAAAAATTATCAGTTTATTCGGTATGATTCAAAAATCGTGTGATTCAAGAAGGTTAAACAGATGTTAACTGTTTATTTTTACAGTATTTTTAAACTGGTTATTGTTAGTAATTAATGTTATAAGCTTGTTACGAGTTTTAAACGCATCAGTAAAAAATCAATAGGGTAAGAAAGCAGTGACTGCAGTATTGGCTGGCAATCAGGGGTGGGCTACAATATTAGTTCGGCCGTTTGCGCGAGCCACTACAGCCTAATGGTACAGCGTAATGGTCCTAAATTGTTTCAAAGATAAAGACCCGCAGTTAATTTTGGTTTCTCAAAGAGCTTGCAAATAATCTATGTGCTCTTATAGATCTAAGAGAACTCCAAATCTACGGGTTTAGGCAAATTCATTGACACTATATGTTCGTGATGTTGTATGAATAATAAAGAAAAACCACTTCAAAAGTCTAAATCAGAGTGATTGGAAATCAGTGTAACAAAAGTTTTTTCGTGTAAGTAAAAATTAAATGAAACGTGATGATGCTTATAAGAGGTTCCAAGTCAAAATATTATCTTCCCAAAAAATTATTTTTAATTGTTCAAAAATAACCATGTTTTTAAACTGTACAGAGCAAATTGTCAATTACCTCCTAATGAATATGAGTGGATAGTGTAATTTTCGTGTTCTGCGTTAAATTTTGAATAATAATAATATAAAATTGTGGAGGATCAATAGCAAAAACTCCATTGTAAATAGATACAAAGATAAAAATTTGATCTTTGATAAAAATACAAAAATAAAAACATTGGTCCATTGCACTTTTCTGCACTCTGTATACAAGATGGTAGCAAAAATTAGTTGAAAACTGCGCCATTTTATAAGCTTTACAACCATATGCTACACTATTGAGCTTTAGGTCTGCTTTTGTACGGTTTAATGGTTTAAATACTCCAAAAAATGGTGTTTTTAACATTTTCAAAATAGATAGTCGGCATGTATTAAGCAAAACTTGTATTTTATTTCAGTTTGAACTGTAAAGACAGTAAAAAAGTTCCTTGTTTTCTAGTATTCAAACCACTAAAACAAACAAAAGCAGATCTAAACCTCAATAGTGTGGCGTATGTTGGATAGCTTATAAAATGGCGCAGTTTTTTTTTACATATTTTGCTACCTTGGTGTAGAAAAATATAATAGACCAATGTTTTTTATATTCATTTAATTTATCAAATAGAGCAATATGGTGTTCCACTATCCTTTCATAAACAATATTACTAATGAATAGCACAATTGATTACCTGTCACAAAACTATTCTAGCCCTGAATTAGCAGCTTTTTAGCAACCTAGTAATCACACATGTTGTTAGATTACAATACTTATTATAATATAGGTAACTAACGATGTATTCAAGTCTAAAATGAATAATCTTTATATTAACGAGAAAACATAAATATCTGAGGGTTGAAGCATGGTATGTTGATTTAATTAAACAGCCCATGTAAAATTGCATGCATTTATTTCGTTGTATATGGCTACCGATTTATTTAGTAAAGTTTTTTTTTAAGAAATATCCCAAACTTAATTCTTGTTCTTGAACGTCCACCCTTCTTGTACGTTGAAGGATTACTTAATAGCAAAGTGACAAGAGGGTGATACAAATATCTTATAAAACACATTTATAAACAGTTCATATAATCATCATATCCACGTTTTTACCAATTTCATGGTGTCCACAGAAATTTTGTCATTAATTTCCATGACTATCCATCACCATTAACCATTGATTTGCATGACTCAAGAACTTTACTCGAAAATTATAATACAACGTACACACACGAATAATACTGCCTAGAGTTATTCACAGAAAATACTGAAATATGTATTAACAGATAACAATGAAGTACAATAGGAACAACAATGAACTAATACAAAATCAAAACCCATAAACTAATACAACTGTACAAATTCAATTGTCGTATATTTGTGAAAAATTCGGAAAATGCTACAATAGTCGCTTACGGCCAACTAGATCATTGAAAGGTCCCCTGAAATCCATCCATCATTTGGAATTACCATGACTTTTTGCCTATTACCATGACTTTCAATAACCAGATTTATTTTCATAACTTTCCATGACTATCTCTGACTTACCAAAATGTGGACACCCTGAATTTTAAAGCTTTTGAAAAACACTATTCGTTTGAAAACAAAACCACCCATTCGAAAGAAGACAGAAAAGTAAAGTTATGTACCAGATTATAGAGAAAGGCCGATAACTGGAGTTATTCAAACACACAACTCTGGATGGTGCTTCAGCCGCAACATCATCGATAACCCGGTGTTCTCCAAGTAACAAGGAGTATAATTCAATATTAGCATTGAATAAACCGATACCAATATCAATAGCCTTTACATTACTTCAATATTCTTAACATTAACAATAACATGTTGTTATCAAATGTAACGATAAATTAATTAAAATAGCCAAATGATTAAAATATATCTATTTTAATTATTTAAAAGTTTCACGGTCTGGTCAACATTATTACTAACTTTGTAAAAGCTTGAATAGCATGATATGTTGGTAAAGATGGTTAACGAAATATTTTTGTGCTAAACTAGTTTTTTTGGCACCTAAAGCTAAAGTTAAGTAACTTTATTATATCCAATTTACGTTGATACAGTTATTAACAAGATTTATGTAATCTATTATATATAAAGCCAAAAGTACCCATGAACTTAAAATGTTCGTCATGACGAGAAACGTTGCGCAAAACTATCCATTATTTCGTAAATTGCCCTTTAAGGTCGTAATTCCTTTCTAAAGGGAACTTTTCATATACCTAATGAAATACCTCAGCTGTACTTATTTGTTTGTTATTCTTTCAATTTATTACCTTATTAAAATCAGGTGTGATTTTCTTTTACTGTATTTTGTTTATTTTAGGTTAACTTAACCAATCAATAGTTTTATTAATACTTGTAAAGTCAAACGGGGTAAAGCCCGTGGGTAACAGCTAGTATTACTCAGTAGTAAATACACGTAAAGTAAACCCCTTACACACCCATCCAGTGTTTGAACCAACTAGATAGAAACTATATGACATTTTCACCATCAAAGCCGTCATGACAAACACCTATTTCCTACGTGACATCGTAAATTGGCTTTTCAACCGCTGCCAACACAAAAAGTGCGGTTGTATCTGATCAATAATTCCCGGACCACAGCATTTATACCCGGTTCGTTGTCATTCCACACAGCGGGCTGCGTGTTGGAGCAAGTTATGTTTTATGTACCTGTTAACACTTGTTTTTGATCTCCGTTTGCCTCGCAACCCTCATCACATCGACTATGATCTTTATAGCTCGACATAAAGCCAACTCTTCGAACTTTGTGAAATTATCAACATCTGTTACGCGTTTGTTACGGGATTTCTTTACGGGAAACATATGTTTTCTTTTATTCAATACCTCGTCGCTTCATGTGAATAAAGCGCTGATAAAATACTGTGAGTTTTGCTCTCATTGGTTTAAGTTAGCATAGGTTAAATGGCAAGATCTATCCTATGGCGTAGTAACACTTAGGTCCAGAAACGTTTCGGTCAAACTTAAATTTCTTAGAAAAACAGGAACACTTCATCCCACTAGCTTTTACAGTTACTTAAACTAGCTGTTACCCACGGGCTTCCCCCCGTTTGACTTCAAATAAGTAGCCAATAATACAATTATTGATTGGTTAAAAAGTTGAAATAAACAAAACAGAATACAGTAATACAAACAAATGAGTACAGCTGAGCTATATTTAAAATTAGGTATATGGAAAGTTCCCTTTAGAAAGTAATTACGACCTTAAAGGGCAATTTATGAAATAATGGATAGTTATGCGAAAGGTTTCTCGTCATGACGAATATTTTAAGTATATGGTTTATGGGTGTGTTTTCTCAAAAGTTCATGAGTACTTTGGGCTGTATATATAGATAAACTAATGGAGTAAAATTTCGTCCCAACGAAAATTGACAAGGGTTGATGAAAGCAGTTCAGGTAATAAGAGGCCCATGACCTGTATACTTTGCAGCCTACTGGTAACCTGACCTAACCTAACCTAACCTAACCTGACCTAACCTAACGCATTTTTTGTTGAGTCAATATTAAATCTAATACATTTTGTTATTTTTAAGTGTTGTTAGTTTTTTACTGTCCTCCCAAAGACCTGTCAAATATTTTTGGGACGAGGTGTTACTAGTGGGCAGGTAGAGAGTTGGACCGCAGGCCACATCTGAGGATTTCGGACCGAAATGTTACTAGGCCGAAATGTTACTAGGCCGAAATGTTACTAGGCCGAAACGTTACTCGGACCAAGGTGTTACGACACGGATCCCCTAAAACTGTTTGTACCAAGAACCACTTGCTGGCAAAAGTAAATTTTATTTAATTCATTAATCTATTAAAGGATATTCCATTGAGAGTGTCGGAATTCTTAACACCACAACCATAAAACCACAATGTCACAGTTTAACAAAATATTTTTTCTTGATAATATAAATGGGAAGGATTATACATGATTGAAATATTGCATATTTAATTTATTAAATCACATTTTTTCAAGTTCGTGAATGATTTTGATAGATATTAAATGCGCAAATTTATATGTAAACATAGTTGAAAGTAATTATTGAGTGAAAACTATTCACTATTATCGTCACATAATTCTTCTTATACTTTATAGAACATGAAACTTAAGTAAATACCTTTTGGCTCATAAAGTAAGTATTGGTCTTATCACTTTAGAAAACAGTGACCAAAAAATTCGCTCAGTTATCGAAAATCTGTAACTTTATTTATCTTGAAAATAAAGTAGGTAGCAGTTTAATTTAAATATCTCTTTCGGCTCTGAAATAATGTTTTGCTCTATAATGCTCTGTATTTGCTGTTCTCTTTTTCCAGATGCGATTATTATTACTCTATCAAAATATCCACCAAATAAATTCGAAAATGTAATTGGATTTTAATGATAAATACACATTTTTTGAGCAAAATAGTCTTTAATATTTTAGGTATACTCGTATCTCTTTTATAAACGATTTATATTCTACAATTGTATTTACCAGTTTATACTTTACTTTGTTACCTGATTATTTCTCTGTTTGTTCTATTTTCAAAACACTATATTTGTAATTTTATGTAGGTGATTTTGTTGTATCGAGTCCAAAGCATTTAGATAAGATACTTTTTATTTAAATTTAAATCACTATCTGAAAACCGATGTACGAAAAAAGTCTTGAAAATTAAAAAGATTATTTAATTAATATTTATACGTTACACTGTATATTATTCCTTGATTTGACCATTCCCTTTAATATTTATCTTGCAGAAAAAAAAACATCCAGATGAAATGTGAAAAGTTAAAAATCCTTTTTTCTTCAAATATTTAAGTTAATGTTTTGTCTTCTTGTTTAATTTAATAGGCCTACTGTAAAAAACAATTTACCAATTTTTTTATGAATAGCTTGCAGTCGTATTTATCGTATGCTATACAAAATAACTTCCAATATCTGTTTCTTGGAATATATTACAAATTTCCTTATATATTCATTGATTAAAATGTATTGAGATAAAAATTGGATTAAATTTCATTTTATAAAATTAATTTACTGTTTTTAAACAATAATGTATTTTTTATTTCAACCTACACCTATTTTGGATCATCGATATTTTACAGGATCTTATAGAATCATATTATAGTGTCTAACTATTTATATTTACGAGCTGAGAAAAAAGGTTTTAAAGAAACATGCTTGCCTATTAATATATAGATAGATAATCCTACACCTCATGCAAAAATGTTTCAACTAGATGCATATTATATGCAAATGAAACACTGAGGATCCTATGACAATGTATATTTCAACAAGCTGTATGTTTCCATAACGGTTTAAATATTTTAGATTATTAATCTTCCCAGTCCGTTAAGCAATTGTCCATTGTGAACATGTAATGTCTGCACAACACGGACCAACAGCCAAAACGCATTTATTTTTACAGCTTCAAGTGCCCCGCCCGCACCGAACGGTAATCGTTATTGCAGTGTTTTATTTCACTGTGCCGGAAACATTTTCGTTTTGAGAACTTTAAAAGATCTTTATACTCCTGAGGAACAAATAAACTGCAACTAGGACAGCTTCTGTTATTCAAAGGTGTAAAATTACAATAAGATTTTTTCGAATATTTTGAAAAAAAAATTATTGATATTATGAAACATAGATTTATTTCTACCGATTTATAAACCCAATAAGTAACATTATTGGATTTGCAGCGAATGTTATAAAATTATTGTTAAGTATTTAGCCTACTTTGGTGGTTAATTTTTCCGACCGATGACAGGTATAACTGATATTGTTTAGGGTTTCATATACAGTATTTGATTTACAACATTTAATTTTTTTAAGAAATTCAATTTCTAGTATTTTGTTTAATTAATGTTCATGTAAAATTTATCAGCATTTTCTACCTCTTTAGCTATTAATCATCACATCTTTGTTTACAATACATTTTATTCTTTTAAATATTTAATAATAATTCCAAAAACATTTGAATTCACCATTAATGCAATTTTTAATAAAAAGTTTTTTTTAATGATACTTATAACTCATAAATGTTTGTAGAAAAATTGAGATTTGATAATTTTTAATAATTATTTAACGTTACGCTTTTATGGATATTGTGGATTCACACTAAGCGCACCTTTCACCTCAACATTGTATACCTACCCTAAATAGCGTTTTTATGTGTTCAAAGTGTATTTTTCTTTTATAGTGTAACATAACCATATGAAGTGAAAATTGAGGTTTACTAGGTTTACAATGTCTTTTCAAATGTATCCGCTGCTAACCACCTAATAGTAAAATTTGCAGAGTAGCCTTGGACTTAGTTAGCATACAATTTGAATTGTATGCAATATTAGGGAAAATTTGCAATAAAAATATTGATTAAATTATAGTGATGGCAAAATTTTTTTACGTTAAAACTCCGTTTTATTAAGCAAGAGATATTTTATCTGGCACAGGTACTGAAAAATATGCAGTTAACAAAATTAATTATTACCTTTACTTGATTTATTGTTTTCTGTCTAGCAGATTTATAATGAATTTTTTGTGGGATATTAAACGATAAATATAGTATTTTGGTTTTGTATTACTTTTAATTGTATTTAACGAACAATATTCACCTAACCGTAGGTGCATATTTTTCGACTACTACTCTCTTTGGTGTATTCCAACTTAGGTTGTGCATTTTGTGTATTATTAGTTGTAATGTGTTAGTTAAGTTTTTTCACCGAAAGACGGTATCAGATTCCAGATCCCGAAACGTTGTGTATTGTTTTTTACCATCGTGATGGAAAATAACCACAATGGACCTTTGAACAACATTAACCAGAGGTAATTTAAAATTATTATATCGTTACAAGAATAATAATCTAGTTATAAATTATATCCTACCTTTTCTACGCTTTAAATATTTATCTACAAAACTTAGATGCCACACTCGTTTTTTACACATTAAACGTTTTGCATTAATAGTACTTTGGGGTGTTTAAGAAATTGACAAAATGCTTAAATCTTTTGTGAATAACAAGGTTTATATCTGTTTCACGATATATTTCCCCAAAATTTAGAAAGCCAATTTACATTTATTGGTGTAATTATTCATCTATGACCAAATTATAGTCAACAGTTAGCTTTGAGTTTCTTGCGGTTCGGACCCATATGTTTCATTTCCTTTACCTTTTGTCAAGATTATTTTTAGTGTTTTTTTCCATTCTAACTGTATTTTTTACATCAATATTAAACTTTATGGGCAGGTCTATTTAATCATGAGCCTAATAAATCCAAAACATTATTAGTGGCAGGAGTAATTAGAACAGTAAGAATACATTTTTATTAATAATTAATACAGTTTAGCTTCGTTTTTCAAATTCGATACAGATCATGATATAAATTGTATAAATTAGTACTCGTTGATTTTTGTTGAATATAGAGTTAACTTACAAAAAAGAATGCAAAACTAACCCTTAGTTAACAAAATGGTTATTTTTGATCCGATAGCTTACATACATTTCAAAGGGTTCTGTTCTGACACAAGTACATTGTTCATGGTAAATTTTAAACCAGAACAAGAGTAGTTGATGTTTGGTTTTAATGTTTAGTAAATAATTCAATTATGTTCCTTGTTCTAAGTAAAAATTAAATTAACCATGGTTTAAATTAATATATTTATCTGCAAGTACGAGTACTGTATACGTCCATATTTAGCACCCCCACACTAATACCATACCCATAGGAAAATAAGACCATAAAGTTGTACAACCCCCATAATGATTACAAAACCAACCACAGCGATATTTACTACTTTTGACACACATATTTACGATCCCAACACCAACCGTATTGCACATTGCAATCACACGTTGCACGTCCATTTTGGGCCGTAACCACTCTCGCGACACTCCATATTGCACAGATCGATCTCACTGTCACTTCACATCACTTCTCACTCGTCGGGCGACGTCACTTACCTTTTAGAAGACATAAGAAGCAAATGAGTACGACGAGTGACGCTCCAGACATGTCTCCCGCTAGCTGTCCATCCCGACCGTACCTAGTGGTGGTCGTTGGCCAAGTGTCGCTCCAGAAGCAGAAGCAGCATCCCCCACCACCCCCCACCCTGGCCCCTGGATTCCCCCCACCACCCACCGCACTACTACGCTACTAGCCGGCGTGAAGATGTCGACCGTGTCTACTACCTGTGTGAAAACATCGTCCCGACTAATTGCATTATACAACTGCCTATGCCGCGTATGTTATCGACTTAAGTTGGTTGGTGCTTGTATGGCATCACCGGTGTCACTTCAAGTTTTGCTTGCGAACACTAGTAGGTGTTAATTGGTATGTGTACAGTAAGTGTATTAAATTGTTAGAGGGAACCAGTGAGTGAATCACACATTTTAATAGGGTTCGAAATTCGCCTTCGTGACATGCAATTCCCAAAACCTTAAAAGATATCTTAAAGCTGTAAACATATAAATCCAAGAAAATATCATGATATGAGAATTAAAATCGTTCATTTGAGACGTTTAGTCCTCTTGATTGCTAATTTACAATAATTTAAATCTATCATTTCAGCCTCTGGATTGCTTATATAATCAAATAAATAAATAGTAAAGTCTTACCTTAGCAATCCTTGTTATGGTGGTCCGATATTAATTTTAAACCCGTAGGTTCATCATCAGTCGGAAGTTTAGGTAGACCAAATTTTTGTTATAAAATCCACCCGATGGGTTTCGTAGAAATGTTGACATTTAACACGAAGACACACATTACAGTTGACATAAATAATATACGTAGTTTAGGGATAAAAACCATGGTTTTATAAAACAGTGGGATAACCTCACTTCAGTCAGGGAACACGCTGCCGGCAGAACTGTCAAAATTTAGTCAGATTGTGGGTTGAGGTTATGTTGACATTTTTTTACTACGGAATGAAAAAACATATGATGGATGTATTTGGATTGATGTGGCTAGGTGTCTGATTGATTATTTGTTCTCAGAAGTGTATCAAAAATTGTGTTTGCTGAGAAATTACGTTGGTCATTGAGGACTTCAGACGGGTTGGATTTAGTATTGCTGTATATATGGAATTGTTCGATTATGTCCAGCTTGTTGCTTTTTGGGCCTTTATGTAGGATTTCTAGGTCTTGGTCTATGGTCGAATATGAGTGCATATGATTTATAAGATGCTCAGCGTATGTGGACTGGTTGGTATTGGAATTTCTGGGAAGGTGTTCTTTGTATCGGGTTTTGAAGCTTCGGCCTGTTTGGCCAATACAAAGAACACCTTCCCAGAAATTCCAATACCAACCAGTCCACATACGCTGAGCATCTTATAAATCATATGCACTCATATTCGACCATAGACCAAGACCTAGAAATCCTACATAAAGGCCCAAAAAGCAACAAGCTGGACATAATCGAACAATTCCATATATACAGCAATACTAAATCCAACCCGTCTGAAGTCCTCAATGACCAACGTAATTTCTCAGCAAACATAATTTTTGATACACTTCTGAGAACAAATAATCAATCAGACACCTAGCCACATCAATCCAAATACATCCATCATATGTTTTTTCATTCCGTAGTAAAAAAATGTCAACATAACCTCAACCCACAATCTGACTAAATTTTGACAGTTCTGCCGGCAGCGTGTTCCCTGACTGAAGTGAGGTTATCCCACTGTTTTATAAAACCATGGTTTTTATCCCTAAACTACGTATATTATTTATGTCAACTGTAATGTGTGTCTTCGTGTTAAATGTCAACATTTCTACGAAACCCATCGGGTGGATTTTATAACAAAAATTTGGTCTACCTAAACTTCCGACTGATGATGAACCTACGGGTTTGAAATTAATATCGGACCACCATAACAAGGATTGCTAAGGTAAGACTTTACTATTTATTTATTTGATAATTTAAATATTTCTATTGATACTCATTTTATGTTTACTGTACCATAAAGAATACAAATTACGTACCTCAATCATTTTTTCATTATATACAATCGTAGACAATTTAACATTATTTTTCAACAGTTTTGTCTCTTGTGTAAAAACAGACTTTTGTTCAACAACCAAATGAAAGTAACCAGATGTTGAAAATCTAATGATTCACATTTTACACTGTTATAAAAAAATGTTAACCAGCACCCTTGGATCGTTGAAAGCACTCCCAAGGAATAAAACAGAGGCTAGGGGGACGAAGTCCAAAGGTAATTGCCTTTTTAATTAACATTCGTCACTCCACTGGATCATAATCTTTACAATGACCGCTCAACCGGATAAATTGGTTAAGTAGGACATCTGATAAGGGAACAGAGAAACCCCCTTATTATATTATTGATATAAAAAATGTTTATCGCATGGCTTTTTGTTGACATCCTAAAATAGAAAGAAGTTAACTTCAGTTGACATAGTAGATTAACAACATAAAGTAAACTCCAAATCATGTCAACACTATCGTATTATCTTAGTAGGGTAATTAATGTCAATGCCAACATATAGGACATGCATCGCACGCTAAATAAATACCCAGTTTAAGTTTATCAAAAAGGGTACTAAAAAATTAAAGTTTCTTATGTGTGTATTCTACATTATTTAAGTTACATAACGTACTTAATATGATAACCGGGTCATACGTATGACTTTTAGTGAAGGAATCTAGCCATAAAGAAAAAAACTGTTTCTCACTTGTAAATGTTTTTTTTTATTATTTAGTTCCCCTTTTTAGATAAACTCCAAGGCACCACGCCACGATACTATCACATATAAAAGAGATTTTAGTGTTAAGCAAGAGCTAAACTTTAGTTTCCGGTCAGATATCACAAACTATTTTAAATTAAGGAAGCGTGTCCTTGTGTCTTTATAAAGCATAAATGTTAGTATCGATATTTTACACCGAAACAATTTTTGCTGAATGTGGTAAAATAGTTAAGAAACAATTGCTCAAACTAAATATTTTAACTACGATCTATCTCGTACCCAATTTGAAACATCACCTTAAAATGTGACTTACTTAGTGATTTTAAGCTTTAAAAAGTGAGTGACTCAAAATTATTTAATCTAGATTTGATGTTTTCGAGCAAATTCAGTTCAACACTCCTATTATAATAATTCAATACCATGCATGCCTATACTTCCTCGTTGTCGGACAATATACATTTCGAAATAATTCCAACGGCTTTCGTAAGCAATGGTATTAGTGGGTAAACTTAAATATGGGTAAAAAGATTCATATAATCTACATAAATCAGTAATTTACCTCAGCACAATCTGTCGGTGTATCACATCCACTACGACTATTTTGAAAAGAAAAATTAGATACAACTTTAACATGGAGTTGGAATGTGTAGTTGTATCCATAGTCAACGCGTATACCCACACTTCCACTAATTAATTACTAACTAAATTTCTCCCAGATTGAATACAAAATTCAAACCAGTTACATTAGCATACAACGCATACTTCCAGATATTTCCTTTTACTCTGATACCATTAAGCCCTACATGGATTGTGTATGAATCTTTTATAGCCATTAGGATTATACAGAAGAAACCCTAAAATATCCCTCAATTTAAATGATCATCAACTGTTTGACATAACATCTAATGCAATATCAAACCCATAATATTGTGGTTCTAAAAAAAGCTTTGGGATACAAACTATCTCATTGAAATGTTGAGTAATGGAGCACAGTAAAACTGCTTTCATATAGATTTGTCATCCTTATGGACCATAAAGAATGTTTGTGTTCAGTATGTATAGAATGCATTTGGACGATAACAATATATATCCTGTTATTTTGCTAACTTTAAGGACATGTTATACAGATTAAATGCCCATTTGTAAATTCTACGTTTATCATCAAATTATAAATACAATAAAATATATTCTCAAACTACGGGAAATAATCATAAACTACCTTTATTCGTATCGGAAATTAAATACTCATCAAAGAAAGTTTAATACGATAAAATCGACTAGTAGAATCCAAAGTAAAATAAAACCCGTAACCCACCGTTTTTGTGGAACAAAATTTCCATGTCCATGCGATTTTAGATGGATTTTAACTGGAACAAAAACAAAACCAGTATATGAACAGTATAAAAGTGGAGAGATCGACGTCAATAACTTGTAACTTTGAATTCACAACCCTGTGAGAAATAAACTTCCAGCTCGACAGAATCTTTGGACCTCATATTAAATTCATTTTATCTTCTAGTTTTAGGATTCTACGTAAATATTGTCTGAGCCACATCTTTTTCCGGGAGTTTCGCTTTGAGAACAGTTTTGCATCTTGTAAACATAAATGTACCAAAATTAAAGTATGGCATGTGATAACCGTCACCCATCTAGATACTTGTGATCTTTTGAGAATCAAAAGTATAAAAAATATAATTGATAACCAATATTTTTTGTGATATTATTTTACCAGACCAAAAGAACTTATGCTTACAATGTTGTTTGTGGCCCTGTTTGCTTAAGAAACTTAACAATATTTCATTGTTTCCAATTATTTTACATTTTTTTCCTCTACAATCTGTATATGAATTAGACACTTGTAGCTTATGGGGAATCGCTTTTTAAAAGCTTAACGTCAATCTCTACTGTTGGGTTATAATCGTCGATTGATTGTAAATCTTTTTACATAAGAAGTACCTAAAGATCAACTTTATCTCAGATGATTTCGGTGTTGTGTACTCTTAAAGCATGTTTTTTATAAAAAAAAATCGATAAACGACATGCAATCTGATAGTCTGTTAAATACTATCGTAATCTTGTTAACTTAATTATATAATCACATCGAATATTTTTTTTTAATTATATTTCATTCACCATAGCAATCCATGAGCCACAGTTACAATTTTTTTAAATTGCAACATCTGGTGAAAAACGTGTTTAACGCGTAAATCGTTTACATCTCATGTCTTCTTTATTATCCATATAATAATATTAATCAGATTTATAAATGTATAATACACTACACAAATACATTACTTTTCATATTGTGGATTAACTTGCATGAAATCATTAAAACTGTGCCTACGGATTGCAAATAACTTTACCCATTAAATAAACACTATTGGCCCCAAAAAATCTATCAAACTGTTTCAAGAACAATTCATTAACAACTTTATATTCCTTAAGGTAAAAAAGGAACTTCGTTCGAACTTCGTTCGAATAATTTTAATATAAATAAAATATAAGAGATCAAATATAATACCTTGTGTCAGATTATTTTCCTTAACAATCTTATCACATAATAAGAGCCCTGAAGTGTACATATTGGTGCCTTTAATTAATCAGTCTTTAGAATTATTTCATAGTTATGCTGTACAATTTAAAATAAATACAAGAATAGGCTATTCAATTGAAATGTAGTTTAAGTGTAGGACATGTCTAGGTTAAGTACATAGTTTTTATAATGATTCGAATATTTATATACATTAGGCAATGTTTTCTGTTCCATGAAAAGACCAAAGACCGTATTATACATAATTTTAGCCGACCTGTTGTTAGAATGTAATATTGATAATAGCCAAAAACAAAAATATAATAATGTATAAGTGTACTTAAACTTAATTATTTACTTTAAATCTGTAATTTTTTATTTACTAAAGAATATTAAGCTACCATAAAAATTTGTATAGGGAATAAAATGTCCCTTTTCATTTGGCCAATCGCAAATAATGAATTATAATCATATCCTTGCTTACTAACTTAATTTATTAATTGTGTTCAATTTTGATCTAATCTTAGTGCTATTTTCAGATAAATCTTACTTCAAATTTTCAATGTGCCTTCTATTTTAGTTAACCTCCAATGAGTTTTGATATAGACCTACAAAAAGAAATGACTAAATGCAAAAGGCTGACGCAAAAATAATGCTGATTGTGGAGCGGGCGATTCCTTAAGTGAAGAGTGCTCATACAATGACGTCAACAATGGCGTCATAAATGATTCCGACGTTGGCGTCATTTGCCACCCGTAGTTCATTTTGTGCTTTTCATTGTGTTTACATTATTTTCAAGGTTATAAACTTTGGCCATACAGATGCGGTATTGCTTAAGATTAATTTATAATTTTTCCCTCCAATTATTACATTACTTCTAGCCTTTTACTAACTAGGCTTAGTGTTATGGAATAAATGTCATTCGTGACATAATTAGTGTTACAATAACATTTATTTATTAGTACAAACAAGTTTTTTTTTATGGAGCTCCTGTTGAACCTGTATTTACTTATAGCTGGAAGTTTTAGAAAATGTTTTGCATTTGCGTAAAACGCATTATTAAAAATATTTGATGCCTTATCCATACTTATCAACGTAGAGAAAATTATGTAAATTATTAAATTATCCGTAAAAAACTGTATACATCCACCTATTAGTAAGAAAGAAAAACTTGAATAATTCATTTGTAATATTGTGAAAAAAGTTATTTTTGCAACTAGTGTGCGAAGTGGCACTTTGCATTCACGTTAAACATTATATTTTTCCTACAGTTACAATAAAGCATATTGATAAATAGTCTTTCAAACATTATAAACAAGTTTTTAGGATAGTTTAAATCCAAGCGTTGAACGAAATGGGAAACGCTGCACCAACTGATCGTAGTCGTAGTATCTAAGTGTTGCTAACTTATTTTCAATAGTTCATGGATTACTTGCCTAATAAAAGCAAGTTTGTGTTGTTTGTTTACTGGAGTGCGGAAAAAGTAAAAAGAGTGCGGCAAAAGTAAGTAAATGCAGTAATTAGCAACTTTCTGTACTATAATCAGTGCAAGAAATCCCACTTTGTCAGGTGACTGCGTAGGAAAAGAAATATGTTAAATTATTCATATTCATATTTCAAAAGTGTGGTTTGTTTTATATGTAGTTAAAAACGTATTTCTCTAAGTAAACCACCGTGTTTCAAATGGGCTAATGATAACCAAAGATTCAATCAACGTCAATAATCGTTTGTCGTTAATATACAGGGTGAATTTTAAATGAGTTCCCCCCCTACTTTTTTCTACATTTCTTAAGATATCAACTTCGGACCACGTCAGATCATTGTAGTGTAGTAATTACTTCATTTTGATAGGGTAAACATTTTTGGCCGCCATCTTGGATCCGCCATATTGGATCCGCCATATTGGATACACATTTTTTTTCAAATGTAAAGGTAGGGTTGTGACCTATTGTTTACAATGCCGCAATTAGTTTTTAAAAATCTTGATCCGTTCTAAAGTTATGAGGACGTTTTATATATTTATTTTTAGCCCATTTTAACATTGTGCATTTACAAACTAAGACCATAATCTCAAAATAGTGCTGGATAAAGATAAGTATACACCACCATTCATTGTCGACCTATTATCACTTGATTATGATGGATGTATTTTTTTCGGCCGCCATCTTGGATCTGCCATTTTGAAATGTGACAAATTAATTTAAATATGAAGGTGGTGTTGTGACCCATCATTTTAGACTACTTTTTTATACTGAATTCAATGCCGCAATCTGTTTTGCATTTTCATATTTGTGTTTAGAAATATTGGAAATTTAAGTAAGATAATTTTAATATTTCATCAAGAAAGCCTGAGAGACAAAAACGGATTGCGGCATTGAGTTCAGCATAAAAAAAGTAGTTCAAAATGATGGGTCACAACACCACCTTCATATTTAAATTAATTTATCACATTTCAAATGGCAGATCCAAGATGGCGGCCAACAAAAATACATCCGTCATAAGCAAGTGATAATAGGTCGACAATGAATGGTGGTGTATACTTATCTTTATCTAGCACTATTTTGAGATTATGGTCTTAGTTTGTAAATGCACAATGTTAAAATGGGCTAAAAATAAATATATAAAACGTCCTCATAACTTTAGAACGGATCAAGATTTTTAAAAACTAATTGCGGCATTGTAATCAGCGTAAAATTTTAGTTTGAAACAATAGGTCACACCCTACCTTTACATTTGAAAAAAAAATTTGTATCCAATATGGCGGATCCAAGATGGCGGCCAAAAATGTTTACCCTATCAAAATGAAGTAATTACTACAATACAATGATCTGACGTGGTCCGAAGTTGATATCTTAAGAAATGTAGGAAAAAGTAGGGGGGGGGAACTCATTTAAAATTCACCCTGTATAATTATAATTAAGATGGAATAACCGTAATTATATATTAGTTCACATATGTTCATTTTAAAGTCACATTTTACATTGTACATTGTATTACTGTTGTTTTATTTATATATTTGATATTTTGTTAGGAATTCAATGTTCAAATCAGACTTTTCTCAGGCCTCTCAGACGTAAGAATAAAGATTTGGTGCTCCGTTTTACGATACATTGTGGGAAGCCTTTCTGTACTTCCCATCCGACAGTTTCCCATCACTTAAGTGTTCTTTGAAACGATTGTATTTTTGTACACATTCCTCCTAAGTTTAATTGTTTTGCCTACTATGTTTTTGGCATTCTTTTCAAATCTCTTAAAAGCAATAAATATAACATAAATGTAGATATGTTGTATTTAAAAAAACTTGAGTAGATATGAGTTCATTTTATACCCATTATGTTTAGCTCAAAGCGAAACTCAATATTAAAAGGGAACTTCTGTATTTAATTGTAAAAGTTTATACAAAATATTTCAATTGCAATTTCAAAATATATTCAACCAAACCGGGCTAGGGGGTCACTGGATATGAGGTCAGCAACAATTATTTACAACCTTCGATAGCACACTTTCGTATTAAATTCATTGAGATACAGCTTTGAGATTGTTTGAAACTTAGTTTTTTTTTTTTCAAATATAGACACAAACAAAGGTTTATAAAACTAATCAATGTTTATTAGTTTAAGTTTGAGTTATGTTTCATTAGATCTTAAAAATTATCCTTATTTAGTGAGAAAATATTTATTACCACCTTGTGAGTTTGGATTTTTGAAATAAACATTTAATTATCTGTCAACAGGGTTTTCTGACTGAAGTTATTCAGTACTAGCAGAGTACCCGTCCTTCGTACGGGGTTGGCATATGAGTATAAAATGCTTATTGCAATTATACTCAAGCTTTGCGTTTTCAGTGGGGAGCCCACATTTTTATAAAATTGACTTCTTTAAATTTACTATATATTTTATTATTACACACCTACCAAAGCCATAATGTTCTACCACTTCACCTAAACAACAGAGGGAAAAAATATTAAACATTTGTAAAATATCACAAATTATCCATGAAATTAAAAACATAAACATAACTGTAATGAGTCCAACTTTGACGTTTCTCGTTGCGTATCACAGTTTGTTGCTGCTTAGTACAAATAGTCAATGGCTCAAATTAGCTGTTTTCATAAATGCAGAAAGAATTATAGTGCTGCACCATGTTGGTAAATCTTATAAATTTTACTGTTTTTGCATATCATACATAGAAGTATTTTTTTTACAGCTGACTAAATCCTTTAGTTCCCTTTAAATATGAATACACATAAGGTTAACATGGAGAACTACAGAGCCACTGGGGCGGAGCCCGAAAGGATTTTGAGGTAAGAATTTGCCTAAATGTTAATCGGGAATGTGAGCCATCATTATGCCAAAATTCAGCCCAATCCGTCCAGTGGTTTATGCGTGATTGAGCAACACACACACAAACTCACAAACTTTCAGATTTATAATATTAGTAAGATAAGATGCTCAAATTTGGATAGTTTCAAAATTATGTTCTAACCCAGTTAAAACCCTGCTTTATCTAAACTATAAATTTAAACCAAAAACTCAACAACTAATTGTTTATTGGTACGTGATAATAAAATAAATGTAAACAATACTTTAACATAAACATTCACAATTTGTAATGTATATCCTAAATTAGTACAAATACAGTACAAAAGAAATGAAATTGCGATTAAAACCATTAAGATTGCACTAAAAGGTTTATCAGTACGAACGTGCGTTTAAGATATAAAATAATTTTCTAATAAAGCCTGATTAGAAGCCAATAAAATCATCTGTGCGATCACTTCATAGCAAAAATAATATTAAAATAAAATTACTTTTGTCTTATGCAAATTTAAATTGATACAAACGAACTAAATTAGGCATTTTAAAATCATCACTTAACTTGAAAATCTGGAAATCTATGTAGATGAAATAAAATTATTATTCCACCCACTCTTTTCTCTACAGTGATAGAAAGATCTCGTTCAAAAGACGAGCAATGTTTCTAATATTTTTCATACAAGGGTCTCTGCAGAACAAGGCATATTTCTTGTAATATTACAGACAATCCCCTACAATTGCTTTCACACCTAAGGGCTCCCTTATCTGGGGATGATAACTTAAGATGTAAGTTACATAAACTACGTGTTGTATCCGGCCACTCTTGTGTCTATATTCAAATTTTGTCTTTTTTATTTAAGTACGAGCTTTGACTATAGTCACAGTACAGCCCAAGCTTACGTTACTCGTTTTATTTGTCTTAAAAAGGAGCATCATACAGTATTTAATATGATTATATATCTAAGTGATAATGCCACAACCCCTAGTCTGAAGTAATGTGAAAAACAATCCAAGGCTCGTGCCTAGCGTCCTTAGACAAAAAAGAAACTAATATTGTAGCCAGTTTAACAAGTTAACTTTATTCAATTTGCCGATGTATTAAAAATAACACTAATTGTGGTACGATTAAAGGTTTGAGACAAATCAATACTTTTAATACTGTATTCAAATCACTTTTTATTTTTAAAATTCATTTAAAGAAACCAGGAAAACAAATTGATCAATGAACCAATGTATTAAACACAGTTTTTAATTATCATTATCATTTGTTTAGTATCATTGAGATAACAACGCAACCAATGTGCATTTTCAACAAAAAAACGTAATATAAAGATGAATAAATTCATTTAATGCAACTTTGGCTAGTTAGAGAAGTAATTTTCCTCTAAAAAGTGGGAAAATAATGTTCATCAGGTTGGTAACGCTGTCAGCAAATAATGAAAGAGACGCCAACAAGTCAACAATGACGTCATCAATGATGCAGACGACTCGTTGTCATCTCCCCGTGAGCGCAGATTCATCTTCCTGGTGCCATTTATTCCAAAATCAGTTTTTTATTTCGCACAAATCATTCTAAAATTCTTCATCGGTTAGTAAAGGAAAATTTACCATCCTAAATAATGGATTTTTGATACGAAATTCCCTGGATGAATGTATGGTTGAAAATAATCAGCTGTAACTATATGAACAAAATACGTTTTGGTATTTAATTGTATAACACGAAAGATTTTAATTTGTTGAACTTATTGGTAAACTTAGGCCCATATTTAGGCCCTTAGGCCCTTAGATAAGGGGTAAACAACCCATGCCATTCATGGGGTATGCCCCATGAATTTTAAATAAACAACCAGGACTTCACTATGCTCATCCTAGAATTGTTATTTTCGTTTACTAATTGGGAAGTATAACCTATGACACAGAGGATATAAAAATTATAAACCAAAGTTTTTTGTTTGTATACGTATGATCAATGGATCAATATAGGGCAAATTTAATATTTAATTTAATTAAAATTTCATTTTAACAAACTTGAATTTATGGCCAACTGTAAGGAATTGCATGATGTGACCACGCCCACTAAATATACACTGATACCCATATTTACTCATAAATATTATGTTTATATAAAAAAAATCGTGTAGGGAAAATATCTAACTACTCGTAATAGCGATTGCCAATTGCATATCTACGCATTGGTAGAGTGGTAATAATTGTACAAAAAGAAACAAACATTTTTAAAATTGTAAATGTTACATTTTCGTCTTTCATACTATCGTATTTTTTTATTTTAGCGAATTTTTCTAAGATAAACTTGCTATTACGGTAGGCTAGGCAGCACCGAGTAAAGGCAAGCAGTCCGGAGTGTGGGGACTGTTTATGACGATTAGACTAAGGTATTACTGCGCAAGGAGTGGTGAAGGAAGTATAAGGGAGAGCATTATGGAGTTTGGGGATGGATTAATGTATATGCAATACTAAGACTGTTTTCAGAGTAAACTAATGACTTTCCCCTAGCAAATCTTGGTTCCCTGGTGCTTCCTTTTCTAAGTGACTACATCTGTGGCATTTTAATTGAAGTTGAAGTTAGTTCAAACGCTTGAGAAAGCGGTCCGAACCCATACAAAATATTTGGGGATATTTGCCGGGGATTGAACCCACCCCTCGCCACACCGAGGTCCAAAACGCTAACCACTTGACTAGCAAAACACCTTTTTTTATGTGCGTGAACTTGACAGTTCCAGTAATTTTGGTCAGATCTTGATTAAATGTACCTTACATGTGTAGAGTTGGATAGACTTGAATGAGTTTGCGTGCCAGCAGGATTGGGTGAAAGGAACAAAATTTTACAAGGTTTTGAAGTTTTTCCAATATTTTTTCAAGTTTTTATCCTTATAACAAGGGGATTCCCCTATTTCATTGCAGTCATAGTGTAGAGCTTAGATAACAAACTATAATATATGTTAATAAATTGTTGTACACTTAAGGGTTACCGAAAGAATTTCTAAAAACTTATTTGCAAATTTACTTATTTCATACTATAATATTAGCATTTTAACAACACCTTTTCCTATCCCCGTAGTGGCAAACCTAAGTACTAGTTCAGCCCAATGTTATTTAATAGTGAATAAGTATAAATTTTTATGAAAATATGTTAGTAACATCCAATCAGAAAAACTTTAAAACTTTTAGTATGCAGGTTTGCAGTGGCAGGACACATTTATTACATTATGTGAATCAAAGTGAGCTTTATAAATGAAACAATCTCACATTGAATGCGTTTAATAGCTACAAAAAACCTTCAGTTAAAAGGTCCCAAGGTTCTCATTAAAGTGGACTTGAGAGAACCCGAGTAACGATACGTTGTGGTAACCTCCCTCCTGACCAACCTTTGATTTACACTCGCGTTCTTTATATTTATTCTTAATTATACACCAATTAAATTTTCAATTTACTAAATAAAACTTTGAGAAAAATTATTTAAGATAATATATTTTATCATATTATCACTAAGTATTACGGTGCGATTTAAGAAAAAAGATAAAGGTGTATAGTTTTTAACAATCTAATTATATTAAAAAAATAAAATTATGTTTAAAACTGTTTTTCCTCTTTTGTTGTTCGATACTAATAACATAATGTCCATACTATCGGAATTATACCTAAACTAGCTGTACCCGCGGGCTTTGCCCCGTTTAACTTCTTAATTTTCAAGATGAGCTCTTTCGCATGGCTCAATCACGCCCTGATTGAAGTTCGTTCGCTACGCTCACTCACTTTTAGGTTGGAGCTCGTTCGCTACGCTAACTCGCCTCCAGGTTGAAGTTCGTTCGCTACGCTCACTCACCTTTTGGTTGCAAATTAGCTGCAAATTAGCTGTAATAAATTTAAGAATAATAATAGTGCTGCACCCTGTTGGTAATCCTTGTAACTTTAATGCTATTGCACATCATAGAACAGAACCAACCTGTTTAATTGAAACAGCTGTTAAGATTCATTAATTCCATTTAAATATGAGTACTCATAAGGTTAACATGGGAAACTCCAGAGCCACTGGGGCGGAGCCCGTGAGTCCGATCAGAATAAAAACAACTTAGTTTTCCTATTTAATGCCTAAAGAATCAGTGTACCAAATTTCAGCCTCCTAGGTAAATGAGAAGTGGGAGAATTAGTGATGAGTGAGTGAGTCAGTCAGTCAGTGAGGGCTTTGCCTTTTATATATATAGATAAATGTTATACACAATCCCAAATCCATATCCAAGATGTTTGTGAACAATCTGATCAATTCACAACTATTATAATTACTGCCTTAGCAAAATCACTAATAATGTTGAACAAATTACTTAAATAATATACGGATAAAAAAACTTTGTGTCACATTTGGTATCTCAAAACGTAAAACTTTTATTAAAAACCACTTAGAATTGTCTAAATGCGGAGCATTGTAAAGCCTTGTTTTACATAATAAAACATGTTAAAGTTATTTAAAATGTCAGAGAAAACTTAAGAAAGGGAGAGAAACACTTCGACTCAGAGTCCCCCCAACAATTCAATACCTATTGTTATTTAACCTCTGGAGTTTTCTTATCATGCTCCTTTAGTCGAGAGCTACTGAATGATTTTAAAAAACACAACGTAGTTTATATAAAGGGGTTTTTACTAACATAAACGCATAGTAGTTCAGTTAAAATATTGACTTTATAACTAATAACACAGTATTTGAAATATGAAAATTCTAGGCTAACTTATTTATTTTTAACTCTAATAGATTCTGCAAAAATATTAATTGCTAGATAAATGGTTTTAAGGTTATTGTAATTATAGTAAAATTTCCTTATTACCAGGAGGGCAGTTTTTTGTAGTTCAAAGATTCTACCACTATAAATTACAACGACTGTATACAAGTAGCATCTTATTGTCATATATACATAAATCAGACTGACTAAATACTTTCATCATTCAATATACAGCACTCTACATATATTTCAAGTAAAATGTACGAAGGTTGTCATGAAAAATACGATGTATTAACCGTAGGTATTTTTATATCGGTTTGCATAAAAAGTTTTTAAAATGTTGTATATTCAGATGCATTCGATTTACTTATAACCTCAATTAACCAACTACACTATAGAATTTTCATGTAAAATTTACAGATATTATCGTTATTATTACTATCGATATTATTTAGTAAACGTTTTTATCGTTAGAGAAGAATAAATTAAACACGTAAGGTAAATGTTTCACAATGAAATAAAAATTGAAATTATACGTAGAGCGAGTTAGTTAAATGTCAGAACATGACACAATCCATGTTCAGTTGTTTGAGTTAAACACAATACTTGTTGCCCTTTATACCTGATGCCATTTTAAGTATAAAAAATACTTATACTTAAGTCTGAATAGATTTAGAATAATAAAACTGAGAATATTTTCATTCATACTAGTGACACCCTTTTACCCTTTAAACGTTAATTCTTTTCATTTTTTACAAAAAAAGAATGAAATTTTTTGTGCAATTGTCATGTGTTTCTCCCAGATTTGATTGACAAAAATTTTTCATAAAATGTTACTTAGCATGAATGTTCTTCCATACTAGTTGGCTATGGCAATATAAACCATGTTGTGTATATTGCAAAGCCTTAAAGTAAAACTACAAAAGACTATTAACACGGAAAAAAGACATTACTACAAAATATAAAAGTACATCAATTACAGTTATTTTAGATCAGAAGAGAGCCTTACGGTTTCACGTTTTAAATACATTCACATTTTACTTATACCTGCCTTAGGGATTAATAATTTCAATGCCTATGCTAAGTATAATGATCTGAAGCAACTTTCTTTCTTTCAGTTAGTTTCTTTTTTAAACATACAAATTTTGTAACTACACATAGTCTTTGCTGAACTTATAAGCTCATGGTTGTAAAAAGTAAGTATCGGAAATATTACAAAGTCCCCTAAAACGAAACAAACTATTTATTCGTGCCCACAGAGGTGTTGTGAAGATATATAAAAAACATGCTTGTAAACTATATTAGCAGCCAAACCAGTCTCTTATAAAAATAAACATTTGATACAGTCTCATTGTCAGATATTCCAAGCTAGAACCTCTCTTTGTGGCACCTGGTTCCATCTCATCGTTGGGTGGCAAATATAAACACGGAGTCTAGAGTTTTAACAAATATTCCCTTGAATATGCTTACCTTACTGTGTCTATTTAAATTGTATTCATATTTTTGCCTCATAGGTTTGACACACTCCATATACGAGAAAAGGTAAATTGTTTTCAAATAATTTATATGTT